>NC_133339.1:6001200-6601200 GCF_030506205.2 Paramisgurnus dabryanus
TCTTAACTCCATTGGACATTTCAACTGTCTGAGAAACCTCGTAACTCCACCTCTTCTTCACTCCGCGGGAGAGCTTCGCTGCATATTTCTCTTCAAGATGGAGAATCGCAACGAAATCCTCGTCGAGCAACACGTCCACTGAGGTAAATGTCCTCAAAACACGAGTTATTTATGATTAAGTTATATGAATTTTATAATAACAGTTTTTATATTATGTATAACAGTTTTATCTCGAAGTAATGGTAGTGCTAAAGTCTAATGTATCGTTTCTGAGGCTGCTAGATTTTTCTTTACGCTATTCACGTTTGTGAAGTGAATTTAAAGCACAGATTGCTTGCAGTTGACGTAGTTAGCACCTATGCATTGGTTTTGTTATCATGTTAGGTGATGACCAATGACCAGATTTTCTGTCTTTCCGCAATACCGCTATTATACAACCCGGAAGTAGCGCCTCACGTGAAAGAGAAAGAACTCTGTGTATGTTTTAAAGATCGCTTTGCATCTGATCTCTATCAAAAGTCCTTTGCAAAAATTGAATTATCTCAGCTTTTTGCTCAAAATTGGGTGTTTTTGAAGAAACCTACACATGTTTGAGAGGTGATTACAAGAGAACTAATGAAGGTAGGATGAAACTTTTTTTTTTTTTTTTTTTTTTTTGAAAGCAGAGGGTCTGTTCTTTCATCTGATACAGTATATTGTTTGTTTATATATTTAAAGAAGAACATTTTCTGGAAGGCATTAAACTTTTGTGAAATCATGAAAAATGCTGGCGCTGGCTGGCAACTTTTTAAAAAAAATGCTGGCGGGGAAAGAGTCAAAGAAAAAAATCTTGACCCCGCTAGTTCTGCCATTGCAGTCATGACTTATTATGCAAGCTAACTTTTTTTGCCTCATTATTATACGTAAATTATGCCTTATATAACGTAGGGAAATGATCGTTTGTCCTTTATTTATTTATTTTTTGCAGCAACCATGTCTGTGTCCTTATGGGAACTCTGGCAGGTACAGAGTGGAACGATGAACTTGAAAATCAACCATTCTGATGACTGGCGTCCCCATCCGAGTCAGTCACCACCTCAGACAACAACAGTCACAAACTCACAAACACAAATACACTCAGTTATGGGCTTAATAAAGTCTGTGTTAACCTATGATATCAGTTATTGATGTATTTTAAATATTTACGTATTACTAGGCTTATTGTTACAGGCCCCGTGCAGAAGGCCGTGTAAGCAGATTAGAAAGTCCTGTAAAAACAGGAAGAAATGAGGAGATAGGAGCAAACGTGTCTGTGTCGCGCATAATCCCCAGCAATTGTTTATTCAATGTTTTTTTTCACATTGTAGTTCAATAAAGCTTTATCAAAAAAATATATATTTCTTTGTCTTTGTTAATGCACAAATGCCATTATTTTTCTGTATTGATAAAACAATGAACATTTCACCTTTTTTTCCACAAAAAACATACATGTGAATTTTTCACACTACACCTTTAACTCTACTCATACGATTCACATGTTATCAGATGAGCATAAAATCATCAAACATGACTGAACATGTAAGACATAAGAACCTGAGAAATATATGTAAACCATATTACACTAGTTACTGATACTATAATCAGATTTTCCATCATGTTACATAAACATTAATTTTTCCCTTCTTTACTGGCAGGAAATTAAAGTGCATTACACTCTCTTGCACTGAAATGTCTGTTTAACACATTGTCTGGAGAAGTGCATTGATATATGGACACACACAGCAACTCTGATTAACTAGATACAGATATATGAATAACAAAAATATATTAAACATCCTAACCTGGTAACTGGAGCCTGTATTACTCAAATTAACCACATTTCACAAGCACGTGACGAGCGTCCACAAAATGGCGGACGATTTACATATATACACTATCTTCAGAAACCAAAACATTCATAACAGTGCATTTACAAACAATACATATGTAACATCAACATACACATACGAATTAAATGACTTGTGTGCATTTATGTTTTGTTGTTGTGAAAGTCATACCTGTAAAAACAGGAAGAAATGAGGAGACAGGAGCAAACATAGATATGTATAAAGGCTAGATGGCTTACCGCTGAGTCCCTAATGGCATCACCTGGCGGCCATCTTAGGACAGGACGCTCGCTCACTCGTAGCATTGAGTTTAATGGTGAAGGTACTTTTAAATGACCATAACTTGCTCAATTTTCTACCGATTTTCAAACGGTTTGGTTTTTTACAAACGTTATTAACGTGGCTATAATACTGGATGCTTTGACATGTTTCATGATTTTTTTATATATTTTTAGTATAGGTATGCAGTGTCATAGTTACATCTTTGACGTTTATAATAAACCAAACCGTTTGAAAATCGGTAAAAAATTAAGCAAGTTATGGTCATTTAAAAGTACCTGCATCATTAAAACTCAATGCTAGGAGTGAGCGAGCGCCCTGTCCTAAGATGGCCGCCAAAATGCAGACGTTCCACTCAATTGGCCAGCAGGGCGGGCGAGCCATCTAGCCTTTATACATATCTATGGGAGCAAACGTGTCTGTGTCGCGCATAATCCCCAGCAATTGTGAGAGCGCCTGCGCAACAGTGCCCCTTTACGCGAATCCTCAGTTCATTTTCAAAATAAAAGTCCCGTTCTTTCTCAGCAATAGACAACATTTTAAACGTTGCAGTTTTCAGCTTTCCATGAAATTTTACATATAATATATATATATATATATATATATATATATATATATAAAATGAAAAACAGGGTATAGAAAATAAACTTTTTCTTTCAACAACACAATACCCATAATGTGTACATACTTTAGGGTGTCACATCCTCACCAACAAAATGAAATAGGCTCCAGTTACAAAAACTAACACAATTGAAAACTCTTAAACACATAGCTTGTATTTGTTTCAATACACTGGCATTGTATATGTGAATGGTCTGAATGTGTTCATGTCAGTGTAAGGTGGGATCTGAAAGGAGTGTGTCAAAGGATAAGGTGTTGTCCACACAGGTAAGTATGGGACTGTATAAGCTGCTACATGATTAAGTGTGTTCTGGGGTTGTACTGAGGGTTGACCTAGTGTCTCATATGTGAACATGAACTTGGGTTTTCGTTCACGTGCAGATCGTCTGATGAATATTGGATCTTCTTCAGCTGAATAGTCCCTTGCATCATTCATCTGTGGACTTTCCACTTCACTGGCTTCACTCCTTGGTGAGGACATGGAACAGTGAACTGCTTCATCCATTTGCTGACTACTGCTTTGATTATCGTCCCCTTGTAGTGACACTGACATTTGATCTTGTTCTCCACAGGCAGGTACTGGTGACAACATTTCTACCTCAAGATTTTCCTGATTTGGTCCTGGATTTGGAAGGTAAGTATTTTCTCTTCTAGGTTCTGAACTTGGCAGGTAAGTGTTCTCTCTTCTAGGTTCTGTCCAACTAGCAGGAATCCTCAGCCAACACTCTCTAGTATCATCCTCATCTGAATCAGTCTCTTCTCCTGCATGGTAAGTGAGCTCCTTGCCTTGTCTCTCTCTGTCTGTTTGACTGTCTTGCTTTCGCTTCACAGGTTTCCCAGGATCCAAGGGGGATTCCACAGGTAGGTCATTTACCAATAACAGCAGGTTTCGATGTAGAGTGCGTGTTCCCTTTTTGCTTCCATTTTCAGGGCTCACCTTATACACTGGGTTGTCAGATACTTGCTCTTTGACCACATAGATGTTTTTTTCCCAGTATGGTCTGAGTTTTCCCGGGCCTCCTCGCTCACTGAGATTTCTGACTAGTACCCTATCTCCAGGTTTTAGCACTACACCTCTGACTTTAAGGTCGTACTGGGCTTTGCCTCGTGCACTTGACCGTTTGCTGTTTTCACTTGCTATTTGGTATGCCTCGCCCATTCTTTTAGCCCACTGTTCAGCAAAACCTCTGGGTGTTTGCTCCTCATTTTCTTCAACCAGCCCGAATATCAAATCAATTGGGAGGCGAGGGTGTCTTCCGTAAAGCAGGTAGAATGGAGAATACCCAGTTGACTCATGACGAGTGCAATTGTAGGCGTGTACAATCTGGGGCAGGTGATCTTTCCACTTTGTTTTTTCATTATCAGCCATTGTTCGGAGCATCTGGAGGAGAGTGCGGTTGAATCTCTCAGCTGGGTTCCCTTGAGGGTGATATGGAGACGTTCTTGAGTGACGCACTCCAGCCAACTGTCGAAGATTCCGGAACAGTGCATTCTCGAACTCTCTGCCCTGATCATGATGTAACTTTCCAGGGTAGCCAAAGCGAGGGATGTAGTCACTGAACAATCGCTCAGCCGCTGTCCGTCCGGACTTATTTCTCGTAGGGTAAGCTTGAGCGAATCGTGTAAAGTGGTCTACAACAACTAAGATATATTCATACCCTCCCTGACTCTGTTCCAGGTGCAGAAAATCGATGCAGACAAGTTCCATTGGCGAGCTGGAAGTTAAACTCCCCATAGGTGCTCGGACATGTGTCACTGTTTTTTTTGCTTTGATGCATGGACACTTTTTGGTAATGTACTCCTCTACCTCTTTCTTCATGTGTGGCCAGTAGAACCTCTCCCTCATTAAGTGGATTACTCTTTCTTGGCCTACATGTCCCATCCTGTCATGCAAGTGTTCTAAAGCCAGTTGTCTGTACTTTGTTGGAAGAACAAGCTGTTTTCTTCCGGCTACGTGCCGATACAGACAACCATCTTCCAAAGACAGCTTGCTCCACTCTCTTAAGAGTTTCCTGGCTGGACCCCTCACACTTCTCCTACTTTCTTCATCTGGCACCTTATCCGTCTCTTTCATCTCCATTATCCTAAAGATCAGTGGGTCATCCCTTTGAGCTTTGGCGAGTTCATCCTTGCTTACAGGCGGCAACAAGGGGGCGGAGGAAGATTGGTCGATGTTTGCATTAGTCATATTCAGTGCTGCAATCCAAGCCACATCCTTCTTTCTAGCTGCATGAGTTCCATCCCAAATTGCTCGTATCACCTCTAGTGAGAGATCCTCTGTGCACTCTGCAACATATTTCTCCATATCAAGAGGAAGGCGTGACAGGGTGTCCGCATCAATGTTGGCTTTGCCAGGTCTGTGCTTGATATCGAAGCGAAAATCCGCCAGTTCTCCCACCCATCGATGGCCTACTGCATTCAATTTTGCCGTGCTCATGATGTAGGTCAAGGGATTATTGTCCGTGTAGATGGTAAAGTGAGGGGCGTAAAACAAATAATCCCTAAACTTCTCGCACACCGCCCATTTTAAAGCAAGAAATTCCAGCTTTCCACTATGCAGTCGGTAACCCTTTTCAGCTGGAGAGAGGGTCCTGGAGCCGTATGCGATGACCCGCAACCTCCCATCCTGTTGCTGATATAGGATGGCCCCGAGGCCCCTTTCTGATGCATCAGTGTGTAGCACGAATGGAAGGTTGAAGTCTGGGTACGCCAAGACTGGGGGGTTTACCAGCATGTCAATTAGCAGGTCGAGGGTTTCCTGGTGTTCACTGGTCCATTCCACTGCCGTTCGCGAAGGCATCTGAGGACCCTTTCTCTTTCTTTGACTGTGCTGGTCCTTTGTTGCCCCTGGCTGAGTCTGGAGTAGTAGATTGGCTTGGCCACACGTGAAAAGTCTTGTATGAATGGGCGATAATATCCAAGGAATCCAAGGAGTCTCCGCACCTCTCCAACTGTCTGGGGTCTGTGACTCTTCAGTGCTATTACCGCTTCAAGATCGTGAGGGTCAATCCTTACTCCGTTGGCCGACACCAGGCGACCCACATACCGGACTTCCTGGCGAAAGAGTTCGCACTTCTCAGGCCTTAATTTTACTCCGTGGTGCCTAAGAGTCTGAAGGACTTTTCTGATTACTCCTACATGTTCCTCAAATGACCTGGCGTAACACAACACATCATCAAGGTATGGAGCACAGCACTCATCCCTGAGATCATCCAGCATCCCCTCCATACTGCGCTGAAATGCCGCTGGTGCATTGGACAGGCCAAAAGGGATTCTTACCCACTCATATAGGCCCCACGGAGTGATGAAGGCGGTCATGTGTCTCGAACCCTCGGCTATGAAGCCCTGGTGGTAAGCCTTTCCCTGGTCGAGGATGCTAAACCAAGAATACCCTCCCAGGGTGTCGATCAGGTCTTGGATCCTCGGCAAAGGGTGTCTGTCTGGTATGGTCTTCTTATTAAGAAGGCGGTAATCCACACACAAACGCAGTGAACCATCCTTCTTCCGAACACAGACTACTGGTGCCGAATAGGGGGACTTAGATTTCACAATCCACCCTTTTGCTAGGAGATCTTGGATGTAATCCTTTACTTCTTTGAACAAGGGTTTGGGTATTGAGGAATAGGCACGTTGCACTGGTATGTCGTCTTTAAGGTTGATGGACATTTGGAGACTCGGGATGCAGCCAACCTCACTTCCATCTCGGGCAAAGGATGCAGACTCCTCATACAACATCTGCTTAACCACTGTTTGCTGATCCTTATTAAGATGACTGAGATCGACAGGTGGATGCCACAGGGTCAAGTTTCCATCCACCGCTGTCACCGATGCACCATGAACCTTTCCAGTAGTCTTTGTTTCATTGGGCATGTCTGTTTCCAACACTGTCTCAATGGGGTGGACATACCCTAGGATTCTGTTTCGTGGCAGGGTAATGTCACGTGCGGAGGGGTTGCCGATAGGGACTTCAACGCATGAACTCTGGATCTCCAAAAGCCCTTCACCCATATCCAACTGCTCCAACTGCACATTGTCTACATCTGGCTCAAAAAGGGCTACAGTGCCAGACTGATCCATTTTGGGCGAAACTCTGCACTTTACCCATGCTACCTGACCTGCCGGTATCAACACGCCATCTCTGTTTACTCTCAATCGCCCCCACTGTGCGCATTGCTCAGGGGTTTGTACAAAACTAACCAGATTCTTGGCTTCCTCACTGGATACTGCGATTGTACTGGAAAGTAATGAAACTAAGGTAGGAACTAAACGCTCTGGCTGGCCCTGAATTAGCTCCTCTACTACATTAAAGCCAAGCAACGGCCTCTCGATTGGGATCTGGCTTACCAGAAAAGGGACGTTAATTGAGAGGTCTGGATTATTGTTTCCTTGCAAGTTGACTGTAATAACAGCCCACCCAACGAAGGGTATTTGATCTCCATTGATGGCATACACTTCTAACTTCTCTGTCATTCCCATTAGCTCCACCAGAGGCCTCACGTCTACAGTAGGTAAGTATTTGTCTTTCCAGATACGGTCGATCATGCTTACTTGAGCCCCGGTATCAAGCAGAGCAGTTACCGCAAGGCCATTGAAGTTACACTGAGCCAGGGCTTTTTTTCCTATCAATTTAGCTAGAATTTCCTTCTTAGTTCCAGGTGGCGATGGACTGTCAATTTGCTTTCCTTTCTCACAGAGGGTTTGATCTTTAGAGCAGGGAGATACTGTTGAGTGTTTACATTTTACAGAGTCAGGTTTGATCCCCAAAATGGAGTCCTCGGGGTTTTGGGACATACAAGGCTCGGTCACTGGTCGTCCCCTGGCAGTGGCCGTCTCCCGTTTCCCTGCAGTTTCTGCTTCCGGAGACATCCTCGAGCCCGGTGACCCTCTTCACCGCAGAGAAAACAATGAGTGCAGTTCTGTTGTCCAGCTTCGACACACCTGGGGCAACCTCGAAGTTTTGCTCCTCGCTGTGGGGTGTGATCTTTTGCAAAGCATTGACAGGTATGTTCAGGTTGTGGCCTCAGTGTTGACTGGCGCATGGCATCTACCATACTGGTAAGCGCGTCAATGCGAGCAGTAAGTTGTATGATTGGATCGTTTTTGATTTTCTGAACAGGCTGCTCTTTTACTCCTTTGTCAGGTTCGCTTTCAAGTTGGGCAGAGCTTGCGTTACTATGCTTGGGACGGGTTATTGGACCCAATCTTCGTGCTCGCTCGTTTTCATCATTGGTGATTTTCATCACATTTCTCACAATTGCCTCATCTGTGATACTGTGGTCAGCCAACAGGGGTTTGAGCTCACTCCTGACATCCTTATACTTGTGCCCCAGGCCCTGATACACAGTGTGAAGGAACACATCCTGAATTGTGGCTGGGCTGTACCTCACATCGGTGGTAGACTGCTTGATAGCAAAGAGTATTTTCTGCTTAAGACCTATTACCCTGTACAGGAACTGTTGGGGTGTTTCGGTCTCCATCTGTTTTGCGCACATCAATTCCTGAAATAACTCTGTGCTGCTCTTGTCCCCTAGGTGTGACTGAAGGAACCTCTTAAGTTCTTCCACTGTCATATCTTCCTTATTCATAATCATTTCTTTGAAGTTACCTGGTTTAATTGCACGTAGTATTCCCCTGACGAGTTCAGCTTCACTGAAATTCTCTTTAACTCCATCATCAATCTGTCGACACACACTGGCATATGTAATGTCGGATGCATAGTCACCAATTTGCCCCCCTTGTATCTTAAATTCACGACGTTGCAGGCAGGAGAGGTCTCGTAACGAGACTACTTTCTCAGAGATCCCCTGTGAGGTGCTTTCAAGATTCTTATTTATCAGCATGTCACTATTGTGTCTTACAGGTGGGCTATGGGTGGAGTGCTGTGTATGTGGTGTAAGATACTGAATGAGTTTCCTACTCAGCTCTTCGAAATCTGCGTGCGTGACAGTAGGGTTGGTATCTAACTCTCTAACTTTCTCTAAGTCAGATGCATTTTTGAGTGATTCTACATGCACAGTGTCTGAAGTGATCATGTGACCTGTGGAGGTGTGAATATGTGAAGTGGGTACAGGTAAGACATTAACATTACTCTCAAATTCACCATGATCAGGAGCTGCTGCACCATGCTCTAATATAACAGCCTCTACAGTCCCTTGTAGAACCAAAAGTTCAGTCATACCTCTGTCCTCTGATTCTAACAGGTGAGTGCTGTACATGAAGGCATTTATGTATTCAAGACAGCCCTCTTGATCCTCAACGTCAAGTTCGGAGAAGTCTTTGCCTGGTATTGGACCGATGCTTTTGGCAACTTGGAACAGTTCAACAGAAGACAGGTTGAGTAGACTTTTCCTGATGTCCCACACCAGGCCTTTGCGTACTCGATCAGCCATGATGAACTCTTTTCCACAGTCCCTCGAGCCACTCGCACAATCACCAGCTCACTCCTCACCGACGTCCTCGCTTATTGGATCACCATCTCACTCAGCGTCCACACTCGTTTGGTCCTCAGGATCAGGTTTGGTGGATCGACCTCCCTGGGCATCAGGAGTCGATCCCGGACGAGCCCCCAAAAATCTGTTACAGGCCCCGTGCAGAAGGCCGTGTAAGCAGATTAGAAAGTCCTGTAAAAACAGGAAGAAATGAGGAGACAGGAGCAAACGTGTCTGTGTCGCGCATAATCCCCAGCAATTGTGAGAGCGCCTGCGCAACAGTGCCCCTTCACGCGAATCCTCAGTTCATTTTCAAAATAAAAGTCCCGTTCTTTCTCAGCAATAGACAACATTTTAAACGTTGCAGTTTTCAGCTTTCCATGAAATTTTACATATAATATATATATATATATATAAAATGAAAAACAGGGTATAGAAAATAAACTTTTTCTTTCAACAACACAATACCCATAATGTGTACATACTTTAGGGTGTCACATCATGCATACATGCAATGAAGTTTTAAAATGTATCTAATATAATACTTGAATTAAATTGAATGTTTTGCATACCATGTAATGTGAGAAAGGGACAGCACTCACAGTTCAAGCTTCAAAATAGCGTTTAATCGCCCACAACGAACGTTTCGGGCTGAACGCCCTTCTTCAGCGTGTACTGGCGATCTGTTTGTTAGGCACTAACAAGTGAAAATAGTTAGGTTTAAGTACATATATTAAAACGCGATAGCTGTAATGCTTTTGTGCAGAAAAAGCCCGTGAGCCACGAAGGTAAGTTTGCGAGCAGATTAATTTCCACTTATTAGACGGCATAGTCCGCTCATCGTGTTTTGTATTGCATCACTTATAGATAGTAAACCTTTAAAATAGAGCTCTTCCAGTTCAAAGCAATGGCTCTTCTGTAACAATCCAATAATTAGTTTTTGAGCCTTTAAACATGCTTCAGTTCATTCAAATTCCTCTATTTCTTCTTGAATGTCTTAATTTCCTCCATGCGTTTAATTTGTCTACAGCAGATTCTTTAAAGGATAATTCCGGTATTTAACACTTTGAGTCTCATTTCTGGTTTGTTTTGGATGAACTACAGTGATGGACACAGAAATTTTGACAATGGGTCGTGTCTTGAGTTTTTGACTCGTTTAGAAGCGTCTCTTGACTGCTTCAGAATGGAAGTCAATGACCATGCACAAACATGTCATTAAAACAACACTTAACGTTCATTTTCAAAACTGTACTACTCACCGAGTGGTTTGTGGTGTTCGTTGATGATTAAAAACAAATATATTGGCGCAATGTATGATTTCAATCCGTGTTATTTGCTATAGTGGAACTATTTTTTCAGATACCTCACAACCGCGTATATACTTCCGCTCTATATTTGAGCCTGTCACGCGTCCTGCGAGAACAGCATTAGTGAAACAAAACACAAGAGCACTTTTAATAAGGTAGCCTTACATTTTTCTAACAAACAAACACTCCCGTATCAGAAATTAACAGCACAGTAATTACTGACAACGCAAAGGGTAACTGTTAGGCTATTTAAATAAAACAACGAAAATAAATGAACGAAGTTCAACAAACTAATAAAACGGTAGCATACTTTCCAAATTATGTTTATTTATAACACTTACACCATCCAATATGCTTTTTCATCAGCAGAACAATAAAGAAGATATTTGCAGAAACCCCAGTGCTCTGTCATGCAAGTCAACCGATCCGCACACTTTAAGAGCTAAAGCATATATATCCAATACAACAGTAATCCCCCATAACTCCGTGTGACATATTGACGTCTTGTGAAGCACATCAATCAGTTTTTGCAAGAAACTGAACGTTATTTACAACACTATTAGCGTGAATGCCAAAGCAGGAAGCGCGCTTTCCGTTTGAGGCGATCTCTTCCACTGGTGGCGTTTGGTGGCTGTTGGCTATGGATGTTGGTCTCTCTGCGCCACCTATAGAGCGGGAGCGTGAAGCGCACTTCCTGCTTGGCCAAAGCTCTGCATTAACGCTGTGAAATATTAATATATATATTCGAATCTCAAAACTGAAAATCGAATGTCAATCCACGGAACAAATATTCAAATATTCTGGTCCAGCCCTACAAATATGGGAAAAAATTCTTCTGAGAGAAACCGAGCGAAAAAACTACAACCACATGTAAACGACCCTTTTCTGTTTCCCAGTGGCGAAATGATATATCAGCGAGCAATGAGTCTTACAAGAGAGATCAATGGAATTTTACAAAATGCCAAATAAAACACGACAGAAACTGTATTTCGCTTCACAACTTGTTTTTAAACATCAACGAACACCACGCACCACTCGGTGAGTAGTACAGTTTTGAAAATGAACGTTAAGTGTTGTTTTAATGACATGTTTGTGCATGGACATTGACTTCCATTCTGAAGCAGTCAAGATACGCTTCTAAACAAGTCAAAAACTCAAGACACGACCCTTTGTCAAAATTTCTGTGTCCATCACTGTAGTTCATCCAAAACAAACCAGAAATGAGACCCAAAGTGTTAAATACCAGAATTATCCTTTAAATTATAATATTTTGACAATTAGCCCCTTTCACCTCTTTTTCCAATTATTTCCTCAATTAATGACAGTTTGGGAATGTACATAATATCTGTAGACCTGGAACACATAAAACATTTAAGCTGTGAATATTTAAAAAAAAAACTGTTTTGAGGGAATCTGGTGTTTATCATACAAATCTTGAAATGTAAGAAGTATCCCATCCATATATAAGTCTTTAATAGTCTGAATACCTTTAGCTTTCCATAGTTTAAATCCTCCATCCTTATATTTATTATTATTTATTGTTAGACAGTTTCTAAATGGTCTTGATGAATGTGAAGGGGTCATGTTTGCCTTCTTATTCCTAATTACAACATTTATAAATGTTGTAAGCTATTGCATTTTGCAGAAAATCTTAATTAAATGTGTTGATTAAATGTAAACAGAGCAAATAAGATAAACTTATTTGCTCTGTTTACATAGTTTACTGACACCTATTGGTTATTTACTGGTACTACTGCCTTAACAATGACACTCCCAATGGATAGGATAAGATGAAGATAATTAATAGCATTTAATAGAGCCATGTAATGTCGTATAAATAATACATTTAGCAAAAAATAGTCTGATAGACTGGTTAATATACAACACATGACTTAATTTGGCATACAAACAACCAATTTGTAACCAAAGACTAGGCTATGTAAAATGAGAATTAATTTTTATTAGTAACTTTGGTAAGTTTTAGATTTCAATTTATAAATAACCTCGATGGGGGGGCAAAAAATGCAGCCTGCCTAGTGTAGTCCATTTATTTAATCCGGCTCTGGACGGTCCTGTGTAGTATCGCTATTCTACCACTGGATGCTCTGCGTACGCATACTCCGAGGTGTGCGTATATTTACACACATTTCTACGTATAAGTGCAATTTGATAAATTCCACACTTTGCCTAAAACTGTTCCTATGCACACTTCTATGCGTACGAACGCTTGATAAATGAGGCCCCAGATATTTTACCACTTCCTAAGAAACCCAAACCAGTTGGACTGAAGGATTTTAGACCAGTGGCACTCACTTCCGTTGCTATGAAGTGCTTTGAACAGATTATTTTAACTCGTCTTAAAATACAAACACATGGACACATTACAGTTTGCTTATAGAGAGAAAAGGGGTGTGGAACATGCTGTCAAAACAAATAAAGGTTTCAATCAATCAAAAATGTGCTTATGATGACATACAGGCTTTTGTTCTTATTAAACAGTGATATATTTAGGCAGGTGTAGTTGTGTGTTGGTATATTTTGATAACAGATGCATTTTAGGCTAGTCCCACCTGATTTTCTGTGGGCCCACCCACATTGTGAATCCTGGCTACGCTAGTGTTCACACATACATCATCACAATCCTTAAAAATCAATACCAATATAATGCATTACCAAAAAGATAAAATATAAAACACACAGCCTTTAGTTACTTGAGTCACTGTATAAGTTTATTATCAGTGTTACAGTGAAATGAATGAATATTTATATTGATTTTTTTACATAACAGGATCCTAAAATCTCTTTCATCAGAACATCACTCAGAGTTGAACACACGTGAAGAGTTTAATCAGATCTTATTAACCTGCTGTATGATGAACTGCACACAAATATCTTATAAGAAACCGAGCTTCTGTTTTTCAATGATTTTCCCTGACACGCTCAGCAGATTATTTATTTGAGTTTTCATTTTAAACATTTGACTCCCAAACCAGACAATAATTTCATATCACAAAATAAACTCTATTGTAGCTTTATAAAATATATTCATAACATTACTGCTCTCCATAAATAATCATAATTAAAAGAGTAGACACTCATGAACTCTTGTATACAAACACTTGAGACATGTTTATGCCACTGAAGCTCGCTGTCAATATTTGACCCCCAAATATTGAAGCAACCTGATTAATGTCATGACTGTGAACAGAGCTCTTATCCCCACTGATCTGGGGTCTGTGACCTCCTCATTTTTATTAACATTAATCTGAAAAGTAATTTTCATCACAACAGCCAACAAATCTTTCCACTGCAGTTTTATAGACATCAATTTAATGAGTTTTCACAGACAAGATCACATATGTTAAAGATAAAACCTCTTTTGTTTTATGGTCATGAAACTGATGAATGACACAACTGTGTGAATGTTATTCATGTGTTTGATTTGTTATACAGCATCACATGTATGCACAAAACTCATTTCTGTTAGGGGCCAAAAAAAAACTACCATCATCATCACATGTTTCTGAATGACACACACATCCCTGTGTATAATATTATTTCAAGTTACAAAATAAACATGAGAGGATTTTTATCATTAGAGATCACAGATGATAAGTGATGCAAAGTTACTATGCCAAATGACAGGATATAGTTTCTTATTAAAAGATTGATCAGTAAAAGAGTAGATATGACACATAGACTCAACATCATAAAAAGAGACTCGACCCTCCTCATAATCCACAAACACCCTGACTCTCTGAGGTGCCACACTTAGAGAAAGAGAAACAGATGAAGAACCCTCACTAGCCTGATACCCTCCTCCCCTCAAACCAGCCATCCAGTATCCATTCTCAGGATTCAGCAGGATCGCCCCCTTCCTCTCAACAGATTCTCTGGCCACACCCACAAACCACCTATTTAACCCCTTCACCTCTACCTCATAGTAAAAACACCCTGAGGTGAATCCTTCCTTTCCAAGAGCACAGAGACGATAATCAAACTTGTTATATGACTTCTGAACTTCATCCTTAACTGTTCTTGATTGTTGTCTATATCTCACTTTTTTCCCATCATCAGACACAATGAGATCTGGATGAGCTGAATCAGGATCCAGAGTCACATTCACTGTTAAAATATTGAGATTTCTGCTTTACAGATGAATGTTGTAATAATGATGATAATAATATTATTAGTTTGTGTCTTTCTATAACACAACATCACTTTACAGAGAAATAAACAAACATAAACACACTGCATAGAGAAAATTAACTGAAACAAAACAAGACAAATCTAAACAATATATAACAACAAGTGAACACAGATGAAAAATATAAAGAGGATAAAAAACAATAAAACCACATAAAGTCTCTTCTAACAGCTGTAGATCTATAACACTTTAATGATGTCATCAAACTTTAACTTACCTGCATATCTCCTTAACAGTGATTTTACTAAAAACAGACAGACAGTAAAGAGTTAAACAGAGATCATAACAGAATCATACTTAAGATTGAGAATGAGATCAAAACATTCACAGTAAAATCTAATAAATCTGTTTTACTTACATATGATATAACACACAGGTTCTTAAATGGTTTAGCAAATTAAAGTTTGTCTAATAATGAATCATTTAACAAAGATATTAAAATAAACTCACAATCTTTTACAGTCCCCTTCTCTATCATTAAAATCAGAGAAAGCAGATTAAGTAAAATAACACAACACATTAAAAAGAAATTAAAAAACAACAATTACAAACATAAACATTTAAATATTTTGTCATGTTTTAGTGAATGATTTTATGTTTGTTATGATGTTTATCAGAATTTGATCTGATCTTAAATCAAACAACAGACACACAGATGTTTGAGTAAACATTTACAGTGCAGGTGGATAAAGTTTGTGAACTCTTGATCATAATGAACATCTTGATCATAATTATCTTCTTCTGTTAAGCTTGAAGTACAGATGACCGCACAACTCCTGATAAATGTTTACTGTAAATGACAACACACAGTCCAGGACCTAAGACAGCAACAGCTTTAAATCATGATGTTTGTCTTATTGTGATCTGTGAACATCTAGAAATACTCTTTATAACTTTATATAATTCATACAATTACAATACAGCTTGAAGTTCACACTGGGCAGTGAATCTTGTCTTCAGTCTTGTGTCATTGATTAAACTTCATGTTAAGTGTAATTCACACACATTTATTACTCTACACTGTAAATATGTTTAACCCAGTTTTTAAATATAGACATAAAATACATGGAAACCCCAATGTTATTTTATCAAAGATTATAAGATAAATGTTTATGTGTTGCTGAATTACTGTGAAATTAAATTAAATACAGGTGATTATAAAATGATTATTTATTAATATTTAATGAATCAAAACTGTTTTTCAATTTACAATAAATTAATAACATTCACGAGTTCACACTTACAAATAAGTTGGATAGATTTAAATTAATAAATGTATTTGGCGTGCTGTCTGGAGAGAGGACTCTGAGCTTGGAAATGGGCCCGAACGCAGATTACCCCCTCCCCCATGTTTAGGAAATAACCTGGAGAGTGAGAGGAGGCGGGGTGGTGGAGGGATTCTGAAGACTTCAGAGGATCTTTGGAGAGTTAGGCTATGTTTACACGTGGGCTGTTATTTTCATAAACGGACATTTCAACCTCTCCGGTTTCAAAAATAATATCGTGCACACATGTCAATTTTCAGAAAAGTGTTTATTTACACGTACCCGTGCATATATGCCGTCAAGAGAAGCTCAAGCCCACGTAAGCCAATCACCGGCTGCGCTGGTGGTGACGCGAACTGGTTCTTCATGTTGGAGGGAGGAGTTGTTGCAGTAGGTGATCGATGACGTCAAAGTACCGCGAGAGCGAGTTGAGGAGTCATACGTAGAGGTCTAATTTCGAATCGCTCTCGCGGTACTTTGACATCATCCGTTGCAGCGCCGCATGAAGTCAAACACGCGTAAAATTGCTGACCTCAGAGCACTCGTCTCTGCTCCTCGACATAATGGAGCAGCTGTATTTGCAAATACAAACACACGAAACGAGTTTGCACGAACATAAATGTGATCTTGGAAGTGTTCAGAGTAGCAGTCACATGTAAACATGGGTCGCACTTTTGACGTAGGTGCGAGCTCTGGCGCATACTCTGTGACGTTGCCTGCTTAAACATCCGTTTGTCTCACTTTACATGCAACCGTGCAACCGAAGATTTTCAAGATCTCCACTCTGGCCGGAGTTCTTAGAAACAATCGGTTTCACAGGCGAGTTCTCCGTTTGCGTGTAAACGAGGGGCACAAACGAAGGTAAATCTCTCAGTTTTTAAAAATAACCATGTACGTGTAAACAGAGCCTTAAACTGTGACTTATATATGACTTGCCTTTGTGCTGATTGGGTAGATATGATGATTAGTGATTGTGGACAGCTGGTGGCACTAGAGTATTTGTTGATTACTGATTATAGACAGCTAGAAGTACTTAAGTGGTTTATTTGAAGTGCTCCTCCCGAACTACGTTAATAAAACACCATTTCACAAGTTCACACTTAGAAATAAGTTAGATAGATTTAAATTAGTAAACGTATTTGGCGTGCTGTCCGGAGAGAGGGCTCTGAGCTCGGAAATGGGCCTGAACGCAGAGTATCCCCCCAAAAAGCAAAATGTACTTATTTGGACAGCAGCCGGGAACTGTACCCCCCCCCCCAAAAATAGAAATGATGAGGCTGATGTTTGCTGTGTTTGCTATGCATCCGATGGGAGTTCAATACTCGCTGCGATCGGAACTGTCTGACGGAAGTTCAATACTCACTGTGATTGTACAGAAAAGGACGGTTTTATGTGGACGGTTTATATTTGGAGGGCTTTTTGCGGCCTCCAACAGGAGTTCAATACTCGCTGAAATCAGAGCCGTCTGACAGGAGTTCAATACTCGCTGCGATCGGACTGGTAAGCCCCCCGCTGATGATGAGGTGGATGAATTATATTGAGAGGGTCTTGCAGCATCCGACGGGAGTTCAATACTCACTGTGATCAGAACTCGTCCGACGGGAGTTCAATACACAACACAAATAGTATTTTGGGACGAGAGGCTTTCAACGTAGCCGGGTTTAAACAGTGCTCGAGTTCGAGCAATGAACACTGATGGTAAAGCGAAGCTTCGAATCCAATTGCTTCAACAATGATTCACTGTTTCGAAGCACTAGAAAAGCCTAGATATGGCGCCACCTGCTGGTAAAATTGTAGAACACACTTTATACAAACTGCAACAAGTAGAGGCAGGCTCTCGCTTAGGGGGCAAAGGAAGAGAAGAAGAATATAGAGCGTCTGGACCTATACTGGTAGCGGAGGGAGCCTCACACTACAGTTTTCGGTCAGGCCACAGCCAGAGGAGAGGATTAGAAGGAAAAGCCTGTCCCACTAGCGGAGACATGCTCACGCTTAGAAATGGCGAATAATGGAAGAAGAGAGCTAAGGAAGAGAAGAAGAATATCGGGCGTCCGGGCCTGTACCCGTAGCGGAGGCAGCTTCACGCTACAGTTTTTTGTTCAGGCCACAGCCCGAAGACAGGGTTAGAAGGAGAAGCCTGTTCCCCTAGCGGAGGCATGCGCACGCTTAGGAATGGCAAATAATGGAAGAAGGGAGCTGAGGAAGAAAATAGTGTGTCCGGGCTTGTGCTGGTAGTGGAGGCAGCCTCGCGCTACAGTTTTCAGTCGGAACATGATTAGAATGAGAAAGATCCTGGGTCTGAGCCGCTAGCGGAGCCATGCTCACGCTGCGAGGTCGCCATGCATTGCCGATGGCTGCTGCTGCATGGAAAGCAGTGCTGGGGAAAGCTGTGACAAGAACTTCACCAGAGCGAAGAGGAGCAGCGGAATCCATAGCATGATCCGGCCGTGCTGGAGACTGTAAGTACTACTCTAGAGCAAGGGTCTAAGCAAAGCACATTCTATTAACAGTCTCAATTGTACTATTTATTTATTTATTACGTATTTTCTTATATTAGCTTGGATTGGTTTACGTATGTTAACATTTTAAACAATACTAAAACATATCAACACGTAAAACAAAAAGTTTTAGGTAGACTATATCAAAAAGTAGCCCTCCAGATTGTTTTATCCATTGTAGTAACCCTTGCTCACAAAAAGTTTGGAGACCCATGGTCTAGAGCTTCTGAAGACTGCAGAGGATCTTTGGAGAGTTAAACTGTGACTTATATATGGTTTGCCTTTGTGCTGACTGAATTTGATTTGCCCACAGTTGAACACTGTGATGTCTTTACAGGATAATGTGTGCAGTTCAGTTAAAAGTCTTGATTTTTAAGTGCTACAGTACAGTATGAGAGGTGAAATCCCAAATCACTGTGTGTTCAGTTGAATCTAAATCTGAAAAACTTCACACTGAACTCCACTAACGGATTAGATATTCAATGTTGACAACCAACATTTCTTTATATCTAACTCACCTTAGGTCACACCATATACAGTACATACATTATAATAAATATAACAAACCAAACATGAATGTTACCTCTGGGTCTATAGACGAACACAGCGATCAGTAATCCACAGATCACACCGATCACACCGAGCACAGATCCAACAGAAATCAAGATCACTGATGACCTCAAAGAGTTAAACATTTTACCTGTAAAACAAAACTCTCTTTATCTAATATCATTGATTATATTTACTTGAATTATGAATATTTTCATGTATTACTGCATTAAATCCTCATGAGACAAAATAAACAACATAACCAGAATCATTGTCTGTGTACTTACTTGATATAATAATCTCAGTCTCCATCATGTGATGTCTCAGTTTGACTCTACAGTGATATTTACTGTCTCTGTTATATACAGTGATCATGTGTTTCACTCTGAATCCATCTGTCTCTCTCTTTGTGTTTGTAGTTTCAGATGTCAAAGTGACTCCTTCACTGTCCAGCCACACAAGTTCAGGTTCAGGGTACCAACCTTTAGATTCACACTGAAGATGAAGTCCACCAGAACCATCAAATCCATCTACAGTGATGAGTGTAGGACTACCTAAAACTACACACATAAAAACATTTCTTTAGTGATATTTTCTCCCTATAAATCTGTTTTGTTCTGGTTAATCATGATTACCACAATACAAGCACTTAAACCAATACTGAACAGATTCACTTACAATAAAAATAAAACTTAATGTTTTCAGTGGTTTGCTCACCTTCAACTCTGAGATCAACAGTGATGTTATTATTCCAAGATTTATACTCAACAAAACACTTATAAAGTCCTTCATCAGGCAATTTAACTCTTGAGAGTTTGAGTGATGTGTTTCCTTTCTGTAGTTCATCTTTAAACACTTCAGTTCTTCCTCTGTACGACTGAAGCTGATTTGTGTTTTTGTCTTCATGATCTTCATAGAGATGAACTACTGAGTCTTTGAGATCAAGTCTAAACCACTCGACTCTCATGTTTACAGCACTGATGTTGGGTTTGAGAGAACAGGGCAGAATCACATCTTCACCAGATACAATGAAGAGAGGAGCTACAGGTCCAACTACAGCAAACTGATCTGTATGAGACAGAAAACAGGTCTGAACTCTGCATTCAGAGAGGTTTTGAAAGTGGTTTCATCATGTTATATTGTTTCCAAAGAAACAAATCATGCAAATAAAAATTACTGACCATTGTAAATATTCGGATATTATCTCCTGTTATTATCTACAGTTTTACACATATACAAAACATGGTGGTTTTTCAAAGTGAAGATGTATATATATACCAGATGTATGTATATAACAGTTCTTTCTGGTTCTGGAATCTGATTGGCTAAGGGCCTTTCCCAGGCATGCGATATTCTACTAATATCATCACAGTAACTGCTTCACCGTTTGAATCATTCCACCACCTACTGGTCATTTTAGAATTAGTGACAGTGTAGCCAACGTGGTGACTTTAAATTAAGTGGCACTAGATTTAGCAAGTTTCCAGACCCCTTTAACATGTTGACAATTTAATGCCAATAAAAAGCGGTGCACATCACTAAAACCCACGCAGGAGCGCACACGCTAAATTGTTATTGCGAGAGCATGTCGAGTATGGCGGCAATTTAATGGCATTTCAATAGTTTGCCTGCCCGTTCAGAACTTAATGATTAATGGTAAACAAACTTGGCTTGCTGTCCTCGAAGGGAGCTCTGCAGCTGAGCTCAGACCCTTCAGAGAGAGTGAAGCTGGGGCTCGAGCCCCAAGTTCTGCCCCCCTGCTACAAAACTCCACAGAGGAAGAAAGAGAGCAGTGAAGGAGGAGATGGGGAGGAGGAGGGATGTCGGATAAATTGCAGCTGGACCCCGAGGCCCGAAGGCTGCCTTAAATTCGCCCATATCAATGATTGACAGGCCTGAATGTTTAGGCTCCTGTCAAACCGACGTTTAGAACTACAATAAAAAGCAATGTATCACTGATACCCGTGTGCGTGCTAAATTGTTATTGCGAGAGTATGCCATCTCATATGCTCGCAATACAAACCATCACGCACAGGAGTGTGTCTTACAGCACATCCAAAATCACCCCCACACTCTCTTGCTGCATCCTCTCTCACCTGCTTCGAACAAGGGCAGATGGAGGTACGGGTCGGAGATGCTGCTCAATGGGGCCTAACGCGGCATCAGCTGGTGTCACCACAGCGGGTAAGTTCAGATAGGTTGTCACGCCAAGTATGTACCACAGGAATAGGTCGAATGCTTCCCTCTCCTCTCACTGACAGGACAAGAGATCTAGACAGGGGCGGGCCTCTGAAATCACTCCACAGACAGTTAATCATACACAGAGACAACACAGTTTTCCATGCAGCAGCCAATACTTTCCTCCGTCGACGTCCCCCACAACATTCACACAGTTCCTTACTTGTTACTGTTGCCTCGCCACCATCCGGTGGGGAAAAAGGAGTCAGAAGTCACAAGCGGGCATATATAGAAAAGTGGTCGTCCACCAGCACCAGTACACATTCTCTCAAACAGGGTTTCCTTCCTGGCCTAGGGAGTGAATGCTGACAACAGGGACACGGCACAACACTGCAATTTTCAGGTGTACACACGTCAAAGAAAAGACTCACTGCACTCCACACAATCACAGTGAAATAGGGTCAGCACAACACGTTGGACCGGGGATTCGTCCTGGGTAATTGAAGTCACTGATCCAGCGGATGGCCAGATGTAAACGCCACAGCCACGACAATGCAACATACTCCCTCCTTAGCTGGTTCCGACTCGCCCACCAATCCTTTCCGCCGCTTACACACTAATCACAACTCGCAAGAGGCGCACTGGCATTCCACACTTGTAAGTAAACACTGACACGACGACAATTCAGCATACTCACAGTTCCGTTAACACTATATCTTCTCCCTTTCCTTCCAAGATATTGGAAGTAAACACAGCCGGCAGTACAATCTCTTCGTTCCTACCTCCTTGCACTGTAGTTCCGGCAGCTCTTCAATGCATACGATCTCTTCCAAGGAAGTAACACATGCCCATACTTCAATAAAGGTAGTTTTTATACTCAACTAGGTGTGTGTGTGTTCACGCCCAATCCATAAATTCACTTCGCCCAATTCTCAATTTCCACAAATCATCCGTCTCTCCAGTCGCTTCAACCGCTCCGTCTCACCCGCAGCATCTGCTGGAATCAACTTTTTCTTCCTGTTTTTCCGATGCCCTATTTATATGCCTTCTCCTCATTGAATTGCCCAATCAACAATCGCCACACTCATCTGCACACCTGCTGGCAATAAAACCCAGATTTGGGCTGCCCAGAGTTCCCGGAAGTGACTGGTGTTTCAGGGACCGTCGTCTGGGCGGAACTAATTTCCACCACTTTAGGTTCCGCCATTCAAAAGTCACTCCGTGACACAAACACTGATAAAGCATGTCCATCTCCTCACTTCTCCAGATTATCCCCTGTGAGTATGAAGGTCTAGGTGGGCTGGATCTGACCTACTATTTAACATCCCACTTGTCAATACTGCAGGTAATTATAAACTTATGCTGTCTTATGGCTGTACCACAACGTTTTGGGGGTGTGGGTAGTTTCTTGAGCACATCACCTCTGGCACAACTTAACCCAGGCACTTTGACACAAATCACCCCAGACCTACAAGTCTGAACAATTAGCATGATCCTGCAGTTAAGAGCTTACTTTATGCTAACTGTAGACTCATTGTGTAGCCTGCTAAAGCACTAAAACATGTGTGAAATATTTTCAAACCTATATTGTTTAGACACTACAATCAAAAAACCTTAATCATAGAAATTTTACTTTGAAAGGAAAATAAAACAGTTTTTGGAGCTAAAATGTGCTTACCTCTCATGCCATGTGTCTCTCTTTTTTGAGGATAAGTAAAATTGATGGCTTTTCAAAATTATGTGGTCACATGACCAATTTCGTCTATGGTTTTTCAGAAACAAGGGGTGGAACAACTTCCCCCCTTGCACAAATCACCCCACTCTCCCCTACTGTATATATAACCAATACTGGTTACGTCAATATTTACCTGCTGTTGAATCTGTTATTCCAATAATAATCATCAAAGTCACACAAATGAACTCCATCACTTCAAAAGACAGCTTCTTAAAAATATATATAAAAAAAAATGTTTTTAGACAAACACAAATTTCACCTTGATACACTTCAAAACGTTTTCTTGCAATAAAACAGATTAAAATGTAAATGACCATATTGTCATACAAGTTTTTTTCTGTAATGCTAACATGTTTATCTCAACACTGATTATATGGATGCATACAGTCATTCAACTTTTCATCATCATTTGTAATGAAATTAAACTTTTACCCACATTTAGTGAACACCTTTTCAGGAGAAGCACATTGATCTTTATTAATTGTATTTATTCTTTATCATAATTTAAATTAAATATATGTTAAAAGCACACATACATGACCTTTCTTCTAAACTAATGTTAGAATTACACAAGCTCAGGTAAATTCATCATTCTTACCTTCCACGCAAAATTAAGTTTGAAAATGAAATTCTGTTCATGACAGTTTGACAGATGATCGAAAAGAAACTATTTATATTCACGTATACACATTCTCCTACAAGGCTACTCCCTTCATTCTGCAAATAGTTTTTTTGGTGGCAGTCATAAAACGTACACTGAAACAATAATAAGTAAAATGTACTTAATTTTTCTTTTGCAAGTTTTTGAACTCTGTAAATTTCAGCGGTGAAGAAGTATGGTTTACTAACGTACTGCAGTATTAAATTCCGTGTTTTTATCTATTGTATCTATCTGACATAAGTCAACACATATAATTTATAATAAGAAGAAATAAACAATATATTTAATACAAAATCTAATTAAAATATTCTATATTACTGGAATAATTGTCTATTGAAATATTATATAAATGTATTATTTAAACAAATATATCTTAACACATCACACATTGTATTTAGATAACATTTTTAACAAACATATAAATAACCAGTGACTTTAATAAAATATAGAAGACTTTAAACAGATATTTATTGAAAAGAGATAAACATTTAATACACTTAACAGATTAACACTTTTCAGGTTAACAGATCTTACAGCAGTTTAGCCGTCTCTCCCATTAGGTGTGTTCGACTTCATGCGGCGCTGCGCAGACCGATCGGCGGCTGACTAGAAGCAGTGCATTCCGGTTAGTAATTTTGTCCGACTTCAGCTGGCGCTGCAGGCACGTGACTGTGTCATATGGTTTTTAAGTACCGCGAGAGCGTTTCGAGAGTAGCCGGCTAGCTCAGCCGGTGCAGCTTCTCCAGAGCGGCTGCACGGAGTTGTGATGACGACACAGCTTTACGTGATTGGTCGCCTCACTGATGACAACGATCACGTGCGTTTCAAGTTTAATCCAACCTTTGGTTCCACTAATAAACATTATAAATTCATGTTTTAAAACAGGAAAAAACACTTTAATATGCTTAAATGTGTTATATTGTGTTGTGTAATAAAATAAAAATGACAATAACAAACTATATACGTATTTTAAAAATATAGGCATGTTTCCTCCGTTATTTTCGGGTATACAGTATAAGCAGCAATTAAAATATTCGATATAAAATGTTTCTGGTTGCAACTTTTTATTAAAAGGTTTGTTTTATCAAATTCAGCATCTAATTCACTTCATTTGCGATTAAAAACAAGGAAACACGGCGCACACGTCACTACAGTAAGCAGCAGGTGTCCGGCTTGACGGCTCGTCTTCAGTTCCTCCCTCGACTGCAAGCGGCAAACCTCGCCGATCGGTCTGCGCAGCGCCGGATGATCTCGAACACACATATAGACTGTAAAAAAAGATGGACGACGCCTGTTCGCTCCCTTCCATTGTTGAAAAGTGAAGCCGCCAGTGTCCCGATATGGGGCTGACATCTTGGGTCTTGAGTCTGCGCAGTTGCGATTTCGGGACCAGTCATGCGCAGTAGTGAGCAGGAAGTGAAGCCGCGAAATCAAAACCCCGCCCTCGCTCTCGTAGAATGCGCATATCACACGATATCACAGCTGTCAATCATGCATGACACCACCGTTTTTATAGCATTAAATAACTAACTAAACACAAACTTATTTTAAAAACAAACATTTGAATTTACCTCAGTGTGATAAAAACTACAATAAATGACAGAAACCAGGTTCGGAAAAAAGATAATTCAAGTGTAATTAATTTTTTTAGTTGGTCTCAAGTCCAATTGAATAACATGGGGAGGCGGGGTTTATGACCTATACTGGGACCAGTCACTGGGGGGCGATCAAGACATTTTGGCTTCACTTTTCAGGGCTTGTGCGGCACGCTTGGTCTCTCCATTTATTAGGTTAGAACAATCAATAACATCATCTCTTCATATGGATGGGAATCACTAAAATATATTTTTGTTCTCACATATAAGTTACCAAATAATGATAAAAAAAAAGAAATCGCTAGAATAAAGTTAGACTCTGGGGTAAAATGAAATGACAAATAAATAAACATTTCAATCACTTTAGGTTAACAGATGCACCACAGCAGTTTAAAGTTAGTTGCTTATGCAACAAGCAAAAGCTTCTAACATCATATTCTCCTCATATAGACCTGTCAAATCGATTGGAAATCACCCAAATATATATTCCTTCTCACATATATAAGTTACTAAATCAAGAAAGAGGAAAAAAATGAAATTCTGTTTGAGGTAAAAAGACCTGGTCCGTGTAACGCTTTTCAGTTCTTTTTTCAATTTGCACCATCAAAGTGAATCAAATGAAAAATTGGTTTCAAACTTTCATTTTTCAATTTTCATGAGTACTTCACAAACGGATAATTGTCTCTCGGTTTAATTCTACATGTTTAGGTTGTTGCTTTAGAATTTCAGGTTTTGGAACAAACAAAAAAATGACTTCTTTTTCTAATTTTCCATTTCTGTGTTTGCGTGTGCGGCTGGAACGTACCATTATCGCCGGGGGTGGAGTATAGTCTCCGGTCACGGACCCACAGCGCTATCGTGTTAAATCCTGGTTAAATCTCACTATATTTATATTACACATTTATTAAATATATTTTGAATAACAATAATGCCTGTAATCATTTATCTATCGGACCTCGGTTGCCGTTTTGGTTTTTATCAGTAGATGGCGATGTAACGGCCTGGCAGTACGTGCATGCATTCGAGACGTGATGGATAAACTTGTATCTGCCGCAGTTCAGCCTGCATAATGGATTGAAAAGTTTAATCATGTTACCCCGAGATATTGCGAGGTAGCGAGTCAGGTTTGTAACCTGAAAGTTGCCGTTTCGAGTCCCCCGGCCGCTTGTGACTGACGCCTTTGAGCAAGGCACGTTAACCCCATTGCTCCCCGGGCGCTGGGTGCCCACTGCTCCAGGTGTGTGTTCATGACTGGCAGTGCGTGTGTTGACTACTTACTGTATGCATTCCTTACTTGACAACCAGGTCACTTTCACTTTTGTTTTCCTTTTTAAAAAACTTTATTAGGGGTATGAGCCGTGAATGCCCAATCCCATGATGCCTGCCCTGTTATATTGGCTCATTTACTAGCCATATTAATATTTGAGATATCCACAGTGTATCCATTCCCGGCTCTTCTACCATCTAACCTACAGTGGTGTTAAAAAAATGGTAGTGTACTAATAAAAGTGAATAAATTGCTAAAAAATGTATAATTTTATGCCGCATGATCATAAACAGTGGTGTAAAAAAAATTGCAGTGCAGCATCGGTAACCTGATAAACCAAACCACTTGTTAATAGTAGTAGTAATATTTCTGGAAACTATTTATAGAAAAACAATAGAGCCATTCGTATTGATATCCACATTACTTGCTCTGAGTTCTAGATTCATTTATTGAAAGTGGCGTGATCAAAATAATAGCATTATGAAGTTTGAGTTCATTTTGTGAAAACAGCTTCTTTTTGTCCTTTATTAAGAAAGAGAGAAGGCAAATGTTTCACTAAAATATATCTGCTGCTGAATTTCTAAATAAAATGGGTTGTTTCTAAACATTGCTCAGAGGAACAGAGCAATTTGATTAAAAAGTTAAAAACCTTATAAGATAAAAGATGACGACCTTGTGACAGTCACTGATGCAAGAAGCCCCAGTAATACACCACTGTTGAAAAAAGACTTCTATAGAATTACATCAATACATCAGCTGGCCCAAAGAAAAATGGTGTAACATTTTGTGGCCTGATAAGTTCAAAATCTTTCTATTTGGGGTCTAGACAGAACCTCAGGCGACCCCCGGGTACTGAATTCAAGCCAGAGTGTAAAGACAGTTAAGCATGGCGGTGTAAAAGTCATGGGATTGGGATGTTTTTCATACTGCGTGTTGGGCCTATTTATCGTATACAAGGGAACATGGATGTGATGTGCATTTAATGCATTTAAAATAAGGAGTAGAATGTGTGCACATCCAAAAATATTTTGAGACAGGTGCTCGCTCACAAAAACACTAAATCACGAAAAAAAAAAGAACGGCACACTGCTACTATGGCTCTCAATATTTATTATTTAAAAGACAACGTTTCGACCAAAAGGTCTTTGTCAAGTCAAACACACATTTTTTAAAAAACATCATGATTTAACAACTCTTAAGAATTAAACACACCTGATATCATACAATCAGACACACCTGATACTACTAATTGGCTCTAAGTGAATAAACCTCAAAACACCACCAAGGCAAACAAAACAAAAAAAAAGAGGAAAAAATTTTAAAAATATTATACATATCAACAGAATCACAAAAAAGGTTTCAAATCAAAATCCAAGTTTAAACCCTTAGGAAATAGGGTATTAAGTGTATAGATATAAAAAGCCTCCCTCTGTAACAGAATTTTATCAATATCGCCACCCCTTCTGGGTATTCTAACATGTTCAATCCCAAAATAACGAAGAGTCGACAAATTGTGTTTCAAAGCATTGAAATGTACAGCAATGGGGCTTTTTTGATCATTTAGCCGTATATTGCTTCGATGTTCAGCAATACGCGTTTTTAAACAACGCTTTGTTTTACCAATGTATGCCAATCCACAAGGACATTTTATCATGTAGCTAAATTACATTCTTAGTGTTACAGGAAATAATTCCCTTTATCTTGAGTTGTTTTCCAGAATGGGGATGGCTAAAGGTTTGACACTTGGTTGTAAAATTACATTGAGCACATTGTCCACATCTATAATTACCATCAGGAACTGAAAAAGGATTGATCGAACGTTCCGATCCCCGATCGGCTCTAACAATCATTTGCCGTATATTAGGGGCTCGTTTATAAACAATTCTTGGTGGCTCTTTACAGACTTGTTTCAAGGATGGATCAGAACTTAAAATGTGCCAATGCTTGCGTACTACATTGGCCAACTCATAGCTTAAGGCAGAATATTGAATGATACACGATAACCTGTTGTCGGTTGATTTTGACGCTGTTCGAATAAGGCACTCTTTTTGATCATTATTTTCAAAACGTGCCACAGCTTCTTTGACCCATGTATCGGCATAACCCCTTTCATAAAATCTTTGACACAAGTCTTTACATTGGGTTTCATAACTTTCCTTATGAGTACAAATCCTACGGATCCTCTTAAACTGGCTAATCGGAAGGCTCTTCTTTAGATTCGTCGGATGAAAACTCTGACCATGTAAGATGGTATTTTTATCTGTAGGTTTTCTATACAGATCCGTCACTAGTCTAGTGTCCTCTTTTATTATAAGTAAATCCAAAAAACTAACCTGAGATACATTAAACTCTAAGGTGAATTTCAGATGTTCACTGCTTCGGTTTAAAAAAAGATGAAAATCAAGTAATTCACTCTCCGAGCCACACCATATGAGAAAAACATCATCAATGTATCGACGGATCAGCTTCTTAAGGGCTCGTTATAGTTGTGCGTAGGTCCTACGCAAAAGTATAAATGAAAACCGACGCGGAACCTACGCCTTCGAGGGAAGGCGTAGGTTCCGCGTCGGTTTTCATTTATACTTTTGCGTCGTCGTCCACGTCGATCTGCAAACACACCCGCAGACCGCTGGTAGGCAGTATCCACGTGTGTAACCACAGTATCAGTGCGACCATCAAAGAAGAAGAAGCTTGACAGGTTAACCCACAAATGAAGAAGAAACAGCAACTTGTTGTGCATGATTTGAGAACACCAGCAATAATGGAAGTAAATAAACAGTAGACCTTCTGTTGTTGTCCACAGAATGCACTCCACAGAATGTATGGGGGGAATGCTACAATAAAATCACAAAAACAAATTCTTACATTAACAGAAAAGAAAAATTTATATTTGCATCAATAATGTAGCCCAAAGCCCCATTCTGACACCATTTTGTCTCAAAAGTTAGAACATAATTTCTGGATGAATAAAAATGAAAATCAAGAAGTATTCTGGCCAAGAACAAAGTAATGATATCTTGATCTACACCCAAGTCTATCTTATTCTTTCTGCTCATATATATTGCTAGTTTTGCTTGGCCTAGAATAAAATTCAAACACTGACAAATAAACCTTTTTTTCCAGCATATTTAAAACCAACAATAAATACTTTTACAGAAAAAGATTCATTAAAACTCTCAAACAAACTATGTAATAAATTAAACAACCTTTCCAGCCTAAGACAATCCATATAAGCTTGAAAAATAGTTTCTCACTTTAAACAGAAAGGGCATCCTGCTGCAGTAACATCAAAATTTAAGACACATATAAAAGCATTAGAGCACCATGTAAATGTATGTCCCCAACTCTTTTACCCAATGGTGGCTTATACAACGATCTCCACTCTGGTTTTTCATCGTCACTCAATTTTGAAACACTACGCCATGGTGTGTCAACTCTTTCGTTAAGCATTTTCTTGTTAAACACAAGCTTTATAAAAAGACTTTCCAACACTTGAGAGAGAGAGAGAGAGAGAGAGAGAGAGAGAGAGAGAGAGAGAGAGAGAGAGAGAGATCCTAGGAAGAGAAAATGACTAGTATGTTATGTTGGTAATTCTATAGAACTATTATTCATTTTGGACCACACCCAGATTGACAACAAACATGACATATTATGACAAATAGATTTTAATTGAAAACATAGCCTACATATTTACTAAAACTCATTTAACAACATAATATCTCATTATGATGAGTTTTAATGTCAAGTATCTTGTTAAAACAGTACGAGTACATGTTAACTGAGTAACACTCATGTATGTGGCATCAATGTGCCACTAGTTTTAAATAGATGTTATAATTCATTCAAATATAAAAAGCAACCATATTGCCCTACTTTATCTTTGTTTAAAAAGTATTTAAAATCAGAAAAATCTGGTGGATTTACCATCAAAAACTAAATATCACTGCGGTTGGTTTCATTGAGTTATTATTAATGCAAAAATTTGAAATATCAAACTTTTGGGACAATATATAGTTTGTCACCATTAGATAAGAATTTAACCTCTTTAGACCCTGCGTCCACTGAAAAAGACATCACAAGTTTTGTGGTTAAAACCAATAAAAATGCTGATCAACCAATCAAAATAAGCCACACTGATTAAACACCTGATAAATCAGGTCTGAAGGGGCTAAAATCAAAATATTGAAGTAAAAGGCGTCCAGCTGGCAGGACAATGACATTTAGTAAGATGTCTTTTTTTAATCAATAAATTACTCTTCCTACATATTTTTTATAAACCACTATGTATTTCAGAGTCTTGTTTTTTAGCAATATATAATATGTTATGATTAGATAAGAATTCAGATTCTAAATTAAGTAAATGTGGGCATTCCACTTTTTAAGGTGAACTCTTTTCATAAAATAATCAATTACTCTTCCTACATAGTTTATTTTATAATAAACAAACACGGATGAAATGCTGAAAGTGAATCGGTCCTGTTGATATGAGAGGTTTTAAGAACTGGATTATTTTTTACTTTCTCCATCATAGTACATCGGAATAAATGAATCTCACACCCCTCACATTATCCTTATAAAGAGCCTATGGTGTTATAACCATTCTTTTTGTGTAAATGTTAAGCTTCAGATTTCGAATAGACCATTTTGTAATTTTAGTGGAAGGATCTGATTCATACTTACTACTTGCTTGTTTATGCATCACCTGTTATTTTGCATTCCTTAAACAGTTTCACTGTGATGTTATAAAAACCTACTTTGGTTTTTGAAACAAACAAACCACATAATTAATTTTTATTAGTTCAGTAGCAAACAATGTAAGCTAGATGTTTCAAATAATCCTCAGAGGTGGTGTAATAAACATGATACGGCACTGTAATGCACACTATTAACAGTATGCACTACACAGTCAGTGTCTTTTACTTTGGTAAACTGTGTACTAAATCTATGGTGATATAAATGAACTTTATTAATGTGCTTATAAAATAAGAATTGCATGTTGTTACCCATATATTTTCTCAATATTCAATGTTACTAAAATGGCCAAGCAGGTAGAAAGATTTTGTTTGATTCCCAGGAAAAGTATGGACTGATGTACACTACAACCCAAAAAACACAGTTTAATTTTAGATACAATTATCTGCCAAATAAACAAGCATTAAAAAAGTATTCTTAAAGTACAAAAGTAATATTTATACGTACCGTTGCCACCCAAATATTTATGTACATGTTATAAACAAAACTTCATAGGGTGGCTAAGCTGCAGTACTTCAAATTTTAACATAATTACCATGACAGAGTGTCAGTATTACCTGACATCAAAAGAGCGTGTATAACTCTTAATATTGCTGATCATAAACTTTACCCAGAGTTCATCAATGTGGGTGTTCTCCAAAATAAATAATTCACTAGAATTGGTTAACATATTATAAATACTATAAATAGCAAACTGTAGACATCATCCCTTCCTCGGAACTAGGGATGCTTAACGATTAATCGTGATTAATCGTTAGCAGAATAAAAGTTTTTGTTTACATCATATATGTGTGTGAACTGTGTATAATAACTTTGTATAAATAAATGAACACACATACATGTTTGTGTTTTAGAAATATTTACATGTGTATATACATGTGTATATTTATGTATAATTTATATTATGTATAAATATAAATACTTAATATATACATTTTTTTTTCTTAAAATTAAACATCAATCGGTTCATATTTATATATATAAATATTTATTATACACAGTTTACACACATATGTGATGTAAACAAAAACTTTTATTCTGCTAACGATTAATCGCAATTAATTGTTTAGCATCCCTACTCGGAACTGCATCTCTCACGCTCTCTCTCTCTCTCTCTCTCTCTCTCTCTCTCTCTCTCTCTCTCTCTCTCTCTCTCTCTCTCTCTCTCTCTCAGGCTCATTTGCCAGGCATCACTGTTGCTGATGACTGTTTACCAATAGACGGGTTGCACGGCGACGTCACTAACTGGTTGCGCGCGCAACCGAGGGGCAGAAAGAAGAGACGTGCATTGTGTTGTATGCTAGTAGCGGTGTCTGTAAGTCAAAATGCCAAGGAATTTTTGCGTGGAAAATAGTACCAACAGAGTCAGTGCTGGGTGCCTGATGTTAACATACCAGTAGATGCGACTATTACGTTACTAGCATTATAATTATAAAATTATAATTCATACATGTATCACAGTAACACTGCAAAAATAAAGACAGAAAAACAGATACAACTAAAATCAAGTCTTATTTATGTACAAACATTAAAGAACGCTTCAATAATTAAGGTTGTTGCAGTAGCAGATCAGCTCACCAATCGGTCTTTCTGCCCCTTGGTTGCGCGCGCACCCTGCAATGTTTGTAAACTTGCAACCCCTCTATAAGTTGTTTAGGTAAAATGTCCCACTTGTCTACCATTAGCATAACATCACACACGTCTTAAAGTCATCCTACTGACGCAAAGCACTGGCAGTGTGTTAATACATAATTCATATTTGCACATATATGCGGTTTTTCTTATGACTAAGAAAACTAAAAAAAAAACATAAAGATAAACATTTGCAAAAAATATTATATAGCTTAAAAAATATTGCAACTAATATTACTTCTAATATTGCTTCTAATAATAAAAAATATTATTTAACAGTATTAGCATATTCATTTTCTGCTCCCTATTGCTAACATTTTAATAAATAATTATCTGAATATCATGAACATTTACAAAAATAAATGTTTAGTCAGCTTTCTAGTGGATATGTAGTTTCTTTGTGTTTCACAAGGTTTACAAACCTTAATTATCAAAGTAGCTTATTCTTTTTAATATAAACAAAACACCCACTGCTGTTTTATCTTTTAAGATCTAAGATTTGTATGTAATTGGCTTTCTCTGAAAGTATGTTAGTGCTGCTATTTTTATATATAAAAAATAGTTCGATATTTTATTGTCTAGCACAAACGACTTTTATTTTGAAATCCACAAATACGGAAGCTTGGTGTACAGTGTCTTGCTGTTGCGTGCGCCCAGAAACTTGAGGTAATTTCGTTTCAAAGCGCGCAAGTATTTCATTATGTTTTATGAGATCAATCTACCAGTTGTGTTTACATAATGAATCTGATACTTGTGTTAGCAAAATTTCATATTCACAAATGTAAATTGTCTGACAAAAACCTGTTTCATCTCCTTTAGAAAAATAAGTGGAACTTTATATCAATTCAATTCGATTTTCTTTCAAACAAAGCACTAAAAATTTGAAAATTAGTACTTTATTAAATATTTTATTGTAAATTCCCTCTATCATTTTGTTGTCTTTGCTATTTGTTACTGTTAAGTATTTGGTGTTTGGCTGTTGTCAGTTCAATAATAAATGCTTCAATACGTAGTGCACGACTGATTTGTATTAATATTTGTCGTTTAAAAAAAAATTATTTCCTAACAGAATGCAAAAGCCTAAAAAAGTACAGATTTTATTATTATATTATTAAATTCGTGCCCAAAAACACAAATTTCACTTTTACTTGTGAACACTATTAAAGTTTACCCTTTCTCTGTCTTAAGGATGCAGGTATGACGGCGGTGAATGTATCATTCGCTGCGGCTGGATTTTTGGGAGCATACCATTTAGGAGTAATAGAGGCAATACTGAGACATGGAGATAAGCTGCTTTGCTCTTTAAAAGCCTGTGCTGGAGCATCAGCGGGTGCTTTAGCTGCCACTGTGATGATGATTTCTCCTGATAAACTACAGGTAAAGCAATTTAGCACAAATGCACAGCAGAAGGTGTTAAAAATCAAATGCTAATACTGTATGTATAAAACATGTAGCTGTAACAGCTATTATATTGATTTTCATAGCGCATGATCAGAACTTATAAAAAACAGACCAGTTCCTCACTGAAAACCATAAGCATTTAATTGATGTCTTGACATACAGTATAGGAATATTGTGTTTTCACAGGATTGTAAGGAATTCACCTATAGCTTTGCCAGTAATGTAAGAAGTCAGAGTTTAGGAGCAGTGACACCAGGATATGACTTCATGCATGAGCTGAGGTAAGACTATCAGGATTGTTTCATGTCATCTCATGGATAAAGACGTGATTTCTAAAGTAACCCCGGAGGGCTTTTTGTTACCTTATTTCCCCATACTGAATTATAATCTGCAAGGCTTTGTGGACTCCTTATGTTTCCTTCCTTACCTCAGTGGTTCAGCGAGCAGATTTTGGAGAAAACGGTTTTCACTGAGGTTGTTAATACAATCTAAAAATGGCTGGGTTATTTTTGACCCATAATGGGTAAATATTGAACAGAAATCATGCATGGTCAAAAATGACCCAAAGTTGGGTTGTTGTTATGCAGCCATGGGTATAATAACCAAGAAGTTGGGTTAAAATAACCCAGTATTGGGTCAATGTTAACCCAGCACAAATGCTGGTTCTGTCTAATATTTAACCCATTATGGGTCAAAAATAACCCAACCATTTTTAGAGTGTAGTGCAAACATGAAAAATGAGCATCTGCCCTTTGTTTATTCTCTAGGGAAGGCATAGAAGAGATTCTACCATCCAATGCCCACCAGTTGGCCAATGAACGAGTCCACATTTCAATAACAAACTCAAAGACGCGCATGAATTCTATAGTGTCCAGCTTTAAGTCGAGGGAAGACCTTGTTCAGGTATTCAAACCTGCAAGTTAACAGACAATCATTTGTGACCCAGGACCACAAAAAAGTTAATTTTTTTTAAATTGAGACTTAAACATTACCCAACTGCTAAATAAATTTCCTTTCCATTTATCTATGGTTTGTTAGGATATGAAATATTTACAAATGCATATTACTAATAAAATGTGCTCTCTCAACTGGTTTACTGCTGTAATGACCTTGTGGACTAAATGGGTGGAAGACAAAGTTGTAAGCTTTTACATAAAAATCAAACTTGAATGGGAAATCCCCATAGAATTGGTAGAACTGTAAAAGTTTGTAATCAGTTTTGATCGCAATTTTGCTGCACCCATTTGCAAAAGTAAAGTTTTTATATATTTACAGTAGGACATTTACAAAATGCCATCACGGAACATTATCTTTACATAATATACTAATGATTTGTGGGCCATCCATTGTATTTTTGGATTTTTCTACAAATATACCCGTGCAACTTACGACTGCTTTTGTGGTCCAGGGTCACATTTATCCTTCAAATACGGGACTGATGCCCATAACCCAAAGGGCACTTACATATTTAATTAGCCACATCATCAAGCATTCCCACTAAGCTGACGCTGCTTTGGGAGATTGTTGTTGAGTTGGTTCATTCAATTCCCTTATAAAATATAAAAAATACCCTGGTTCTTCAATTTGACATGTTAACAGCAAACAGTATGTATTTTCTTTGTGTTGGCTATTTTGAAGTTTCTAATATTTTGTGATTTTTATATAATTTCTCTTTAGTCATTCTGCTCATATGTTATGAATGTGTTTGTTGCTAAAGGTTCTCTTGGCCAGCTGTTTTGTGCCCATCTATGCTGGTATCCAGCCAGTGGAGTTCCAAGGGCAGGTAATTATTTCCAATGCAACTACACTGTAGCTATCTTAGCTACAACACTGTCTCTATAACCTTTCACTTACAAAGGAGATCTTTACAGTACATCAGAGGCCGATTGCTTTAAAAGTTTCAGCCAAAGCAGTTCAGTAAAGTTCAAGTGTTGATTCATGAGGAAACAAATGCCCTGCGTCCAAAATCGCATGCTATATGTACTGAATTAGATAAAGTACCTACTCATCGAACATTAAAACAGTATGTTCTCTGTATACTATCAATATGGGTAGTGTGAATAAAATTCAGATTTATACATTTTCTATGTTGACACATCAAGCATAAACAAGCCGTTAACTTGGTTGATGTTAAACAAGTGCAATTTGACCACAACACACAGCTGTTTTCTCTATGTATTTACATTTGAATAGAGCCCGGTCACCGTTTTGCAACATTTTTGAATATGACGATGCCTCTCCTTCTTTGGGTGACTCTTCTCCTGGGATTGAAATGCACAGTTCAAAATCTTACTTTTTGTTGTACTTTTTGCTAACTGTTTTTCATTTACAATAAATTCGGACATACTACTCCCTTGCCTACTGAAATTAATCTACTAGCATGGAAGTAGGCAATTTCACATGCACCAATGGTTTATTTAAGCAAGCTTTTTTCTCATGAAATAAACTTATTTCTTTGGTGTGACCTTTTTTTCAGAAATGGATAGATGGAGGATTTACAAACAGTCTTCCTGTTCTTCCTACGGGACGCACAATCATGGTGTCACCATTTATTGGGCCGCAAAATATTTCCCCCATTCATAAGGGGAGGAGTAAACTGCACCTCAGACTTGCCAACATGAGCGTTGTGGTAAGTTTTTTTTACACCTTAATTACATTTATGCCTTTCCCAGGAGAAAAAGTAGTACACTTCCATAGTGTACTTAAAGTGCTTTATTTTCGCACACTAATTTTGTACTTAATATACTAAAAGTTAATCTGTAGTATTTCTTGAGATAATCTTATAAGAACATCTAAGTGTACTTCACTGTGCTATTTTGAGACACCATAAATATAAACTAAAATGTGTTAAAAATGTATTTAGGAACCACTTGTAGTAAACTTGAACCCATCTTTGTATGAAAGTATACAAATATAAATAAAATACTTTGAGTACACAATGAAAGTGTACCACTTTTTACCTGGGGGCATAAACTTGTATTCAAAGTGATCATTTTATCTACACAGTGAGTTTTTACAACTATATAAACATTTCCCAAACTTAAAAAAATCTTTACAAATTCATAGGATGTGACAGATTCTGAAACTTCAACTATTTTCTACCCTCAGTTCTCGAAGGACAATATCATAAGGTTAAACCAGGCCCTGTTTCCTCCCTCATTCCCCCGACTCAAAGCACTGGAACAAGAGGGATACCAAGATGCCATTCGCTTTCTAAAGCAAGAAAGATGGATGCAGTAGTTGGGTTTAGATTTTCTAACACATAATATGTCTTAATAATGACATCCAACAGACATTAACATTTCCTAATGTGCAATTAAACCAGTGCAATATTTTTATTTTTCTGTGCAATACTTAGTTTGGAATGCAATGTCTATGACATTATTGTCACGATGAGCAACCCAGATAGCACACGTACGTCTCAGATACGTCTTGTAAAGATCTTTACATCTGCTGACGATCGTCTTTGAATAATACGTCTTCCATATCTCTACAAGACGTATTTAAGATCTTAAAAAATTCTAAATCCTACCTGCCTGCATGCATCTCCGTTTGGTCTTGAATCCGATCAAACGCAGACGAATCAGCAAAGACCTCCAACTCATTTCATTTTTTAAATAAATGTCTTGTTTAATTGTTTTAAAAATATAGTCAACATGTTTTTAAGGGTTGGCATTAATTTTGAAGCAAAAAATATAATTAAATATAATTAATAAAAGCCCATATCACGTATAATAAAAAACCATGCACAAGAAAAGGTGATCTCATACTCTTTCTGACTACAAAATATTAACAAATACAAAACACACAAGAACATCATTGCCAACAGCCACTGCCCCTCTGACTGTTTTATCAGTCTGAAATGAAAAAAGTTATACATTTAATTAAATAAAACAATTGCCAACAAGCTGATTATCTTAAGGTGACCCTGCTTACTGTAATTCCTGCTTATTATAATTACTGGGTGTGACTCACATTTGTCAACAGTTATATATCTAAGGTTGAAACTTTTGATAGTTTTTGACCCCACGCCATCCATTGAAATTGTGTAACACACCTTGCATTTTCACAACATTTAGTTTTAAAAAATCATCTGAACAAACTCTGAGCAAACCAAAGGTGATATTAAGAATGTTTATATAGATGAAGAAACCTCATAAAAATTGAAAACACAATACACAATCATTTGACCAGGTTTAATCCAGCATCACAGCATGAATTATATTGACTAGTTTGTTTACCAAATTTGAATAAAATGTTTAACCTATGTGTTAATATGATTACAGCCACAGTGTAACAAAATACTGCAAAGCTATTGATCACGTTCTCATTACATTACTTCACAAGACCCAAAGCTGATCAGGACACTTTAAGAGCACTGTAACGTAGTAACTGCTGAAAGAACCATGTAATACTGTGAATATAATGACAAACTGTTCCATAACACTTAGATGTGACTTTAATTACAATACAACATACTCTTTCTCATACTCAGGGTTTTTAAACTGTGGGTGAAGACCCACTTGTGGGTCGCACCGTAAGATAGTGAGTGTTGCATTGTAGTAATGGTTTGTCCAATTAATTATTAGCAATGGTTTTGATATACTATAAGATTACACCTGTCTTAAACCCATAATACACGGCACGATTTTTGGCTGTCCCAGATGAAAGATTACCAATCGTGAAACAATTGTGGAGATTTCTGTGATCGTGGCTCTTAATTGGTGGTCCTATCTCATACAGTGTGAGAGGTTTAAAGACGTCTGTTTTCCCAGTCCTGGGACCAAAGACACCTACGATAGTTTTATGACAGTGTAAGAAGTTCAGCATGATCAACGCACATCAACAATGTGTTTGCTTCTACGACCTGCATACCTGTATTTGTTTACCACTAGCGCATGTTGATGACAGATGTCGCAGCTTCAGATGCAATAGGTGTCTTCATCGACAGTCTACTGCTGAAGTTTAAACAATCCTTGTCACACAGTGTGATAAGGTCTTATTGGATTGCAAAAATCCTGCTGTGTATCCTGGGCTTAATATGTTGTGGAATGAAAAGTTTGGAAACCCCTGCTTAACACAAAGTCTCATTTAAAGTTTATAAGAACTTTTGCAATAGACCGACACTAAACGAAACTGATGGCAGATGAGGTGTTGGGATGACAATTGGGCCAGAGTTGAATCTGTGCATCTTAGCAGATCACAGGCAGGTTTCTCCTGAAGTGCTGCATTAAGAAAAGAAAGGAAAAGATGTTAGAACATTTTTAAGGAAATTTAAATAATTCTCACAATCAATATTGGACTATAAACAATAAATTATTACCAATGCAATAACATGCAAACAGACCTGTCAACCACCTTAATAATAGATACTACGCGGTAGGCATGGGCTGGTTACCAGTTTTAAGGTACACCGTGGTTTTAAACAGTCAAGGTTACAAAACCACTAAAATGGTCTGTGAAACCGTCTCTAAGGTATGAACTGTATTTATACAAAATTCATTAAGTCATGTGATTGATTTGATGTTTACATGTAATATACATTTCGAAAATATTATATATAATATAATTTAAAGGCTTTATTTTTACCTGCCATTTAAAAATAAAAAAATTTAGTGTAGCAATGGGAATACCGCAACACTGTGAAACCGTGGTATTTTTGCTAAAGGTAATCATACCGCCAGAATCTTATACTGGCCCATGCCTACTAAGCGGTTGTACCATGTGTTAGAAACATCAAGATTCTCAAATTTTTAGGGCTAGCGCAATACCACAGTTTTGGCTAATCTTCATGTTCTCTAGGGCAGTTATTTTGCCCCAGTGACAGAAACAGCGACAGTAATCAAATAATTCATTACCTTATCTACATGTGGGTAGAGGCCCACAGGTGAAGGAATATTTTTGGCCTGCACTTTCACAGCTGGTAAACATGGATTGTGGTGGGCTAGTGACAGAATGAAGAAGATCAGTTTAAAATGTGCTTTACAACCAGAGGTTGCATTATTTTGACAGACAAGGGCTGTAAGAAAATTGTCAAAATCAATAATAATATGAGCCAACAGCCAAACAATAACAACTAAACTCAATCAACTATCTTAATCTGCCTGAACTCAAATCTTGTGGTCTATAAAGTGGGAGTTTATCTGTGTGTAATTCAACCATCATGTTAGACTGAAGGAATTGCAGTTATCATTAGATTTCCCGACAGCACTGGACAAATGACTTCTCACACTCAGTGTGACTTGAGACAAAGGATAAACAAAGACATTGAGTATGTTTACATGCACATAATAAGAGGACAATTATCCTATTATGATATTATAAAAATCAGCTTATTACATTAACATGTTTCAAGCGTTTTAATTTACTTTTATTTGTGAAGTTTATCTATCTCAGGTGGAGACATACGCACATACGAAACGGCAAAAAAGACTTTAAAATCTGGTTTAAGAGCAAAAAAACTACCTGTGCCAATCAGTTTTTGCCATTTATGGGCTTTACCCTATAAAAGAAAACCATTTTATGCATTTAAATGACCTTACACGTTATCAGTTTATTAAGCGTTTAGACTATGTAGACACACTCACTGTGCACTAAAATTAAAAAAATTGGTTAACACGACCACTCGTGGTGGCTTCACTCAGAGGTTGGAGAAGACAACCGGTGGACTAAACATCAAGCCTCTGCACGATTCAGGTAAGTGGAATAAAATACATTGTAAATAAACATTATTAAAACAGATTGTGAAGTCATTCATTCAAAACTTGCTATGACCTAAGCCTAAATGACTTAATTTCTTTTTAGAATTAAGACAACCTTAGCAGGAGAGCCCCAGCAGTAACTTTCTCTCAAGCAGATGAGCAATAAGTTGCTTTGTATGAACACCACCCTAACAATCAAGGTAAAAGAGCATTAAACATTAAAGTTATTGCGGAGAATTTAGGTTTTCCGGGTGGATCATCAAGACTATTGGTCCTCCTAGTTGTCAATCTGGAGTGTTGCGCAATTGCATTTTTTTTAAAAAGCGGAGACGGCGTTTCTTTTCTAAAATTCGAGAAAATCCTCCGCTACACCTTTAAGTGGAACATTTCTATAGCATGCTGCTTATAGCTAGTGAGAAAGATAATCTAATTGATCTACCATGCATATCCTTCAAATAACTTAACAGAACAACTGAACATGTATAATATAATTTAATATGTACATTATTAATAATAATTGTTAATAATATTAAATATTTGTGAAATTATATACTTGTGAATTCATTATATTTGCAATGTTTATACATTACCTGTTTTTAGGTAAACAGATTATCCATCAGTGGGTGCCTCAAGGTCGGCTCTGTAAATCCTGTATTCTGCATGTTTCCGAGCACACGTTTTCCAGGACACACTAATATTAAACAGAAAAACAACATAAATCAGTGTTAAACACAAACAAATTTTAGGTAAATTAAATAAGGTTTTCATTTTCAATCAATATAAAAGAAATAAACGCAATAAAAAACAATGTCAGTGACGTAATAAATATGTGTAAATTTACACGCATCATTTATTAAGCATTATAAAAAAATCCAGCAATATGATTAAACTTTGGTTATTTGTTATTATCCCTGCATTCAAATGGTTGCAGGTTGGAGCAGGAAGTTAACCCTTCTGTCGCGCAAGCGCGAACATAGACAGTGGTCGCGAGGCCATTCGTACGTCACGTGAGCGCCATTTTCATGATATGACCGTTTTTCCTCAGGCACACTTCAACATTTTCTTCGCATTTAACATCAATATTAACATGTAAATAATATAATTCGTAAACATAACGTTTATGTTAATTTATAATATGTTTTTTTTTTATTATTGTTGGCTTTAAGTTAATTTGTCTGTCAGACTCAGTTTGTTCGTGTTGGTAAGTAACTTAATGTACGTTATTAACGTTACGCTAGCCTTTTGTCATGTATGTGTTGTTAGAAACTGATAAAAATACGAATTAATTCACAGATATAAATAACTTTATAGCTAATACAACTGATAAAATATATTAACTTAATTATCAAACCACTTCGCTATAAAACTTTAAGGCTTCTTGTGAATACCGGTCGTTTACATAACGTTAACTTACTCCAAGCAAGTCGGACGGGAAGATTGATACATTTTATAACTCAAGTAACTTTAAGTTAAACAGGGGCTGGTCTAGGCTAACTTAGCAAATTTTTACCCCACCACCGCTGAGAAAACGGTTACATGTTCAACGTGCCTTGCCTTCAGGATTTGCAGCTCGATTTTGGCTTGCATTGATAAACGTTACAAACAAACAAACCAAAAAAAGAATGATCATATACGACAATCAATCTTTAGATCCACTACATGCATAACATGTTGGTACTTACCTCTACTGATGAAACTCCTTCGTCAGCGTTGTAACTTCACATGTTGGTTTTGGTAAATCACACGAGGCCAAAGATCGAGGTGAAAAAGAGAAATAAATCGTTCTGCGATCGTTTAACGCGATGAGACACGAAGCCTTAAAAGCCACAGGCTACTCCAGCCCAAAGCCCTTGTGTCCGGCTTCACGTGGCTTAGCCTTAACCAGTATGACATCACAGTACCGCGTGATTACACTGTTTCGTGGGCTTTTGAATCACTCTCGCGGTACTTCAATGTCTGCGCATGTGTGCCTGAAGTCAATCACTCATGCTTGTAACAGGGGTAGCGTTTGTGCGCTCAGTGATTTAGGGTGTTACAAAACAAGATTATTACATATATATTATCAATTAGTATTGTAATAAAGCTTTTTAAATGTTTGTTAATGATTAAGTGTCATTAACAAACTCTGATTAAAAACAACAATATATATGCTACGTAAATTTTCCTTAAATCATCAAAACATCCAAAATCAATGAAACAAAAACAACAACAATGTATTTAAGATGAGACACATTCAGCATTTATAATTTTTTCTCTCTTTTTTGTTTGACTTTGTTTTCTACAGTAACCTGTTAACAGTAGACCAAAGGTATGATGATCAATTATAAATGCAATATGGTTGAAAGGTCAGTAAACAAACAACAAAAAGGTAATTTCTTAATAGAATGTCTATACATTTTTTGCTTTTGTTACATATTTCATACATCAAAATCATTAAACGTTAATAATTATGTATTCCAACTTGTTGCAGCTTGACAAAAATGTAGCTTGAAGGAGAAGGGACAGCTGAGTAACAAAGTCCTGGTATGCAGACGACGATACTATTACACTGACAAGAGTGTAATGATGATGGAGACACAAGCCAGAGAAAGGGGGGACCAAACACCAGGCCAGAATTCTGCATGAGTCAGGTAAGCATAATGAGTTACAGCAGTGGTTCTCAACTCTGTTCATGGAGTCCCACTGCTCTGTGCATTCTGTATGTCTCTTTGATTTGACAGACTGAGGCTGCGTCCAAATATCACTTTGTGCATCCTATCGTGCATCATGTTCTGGATGTAAAGCATGAGACTTTTAATTGTATGTTAACATTTCTATGGTGTTCACTGCATTATTGTTATGCATTTTGTGAAACATCTGCAACATTGTGTCGTTTATTTAGGGACTACTGAATAAATAATACACTTTAATAAAGCTACATACTCAAAACAAAGAGCTTTTTTACAGGAGCAAAGAATTCTGCATCTAAAAGTTTGATATAAGCAAATGTTCATTTCAGAGTGTTCATTTTATTTACAGAAAAACGTAAAAATGTTAAATATAAATTAAAAGTAGTAAATAAAACACAAATACGTTTTGGTGCAAATTGCTGGCACTACCTGGATTGAAATTTTTACCCATGCTAAGTGTGTCCCATCGGATGAATAATTCTACATGCACGCTTGGGATCTTCACGCCCACTAGAATACTTAGGCCAAATACAAAAAAAAAAAAACCGTAATGTAAGTAGTCTAGTGCAAAGACAACAAGTGTGAACATTTGGACACAGCCTCAGTTCAGTTCATGAAGATCTCTACTAATGAGCTGATGATTTGAATAAGGTGTGTTAAATAAGGAAGACATACAAAATGTAAATAGCAGAGGACCTCAAGGAACAATGTTTAGGTACAGTTACACTGTATAAAACATTAACTAAACAGACAAATTATTTGTCATAGCTTCAATAAACAAAAGAATGTCACCTGCATAGTAGTGTACCCTACTACACTTGGTCTCTGCAACAGTCCAGTTTAGTTCATGGTAGGGGGGCATATTTAGAAACATAAATATTTTCAAATTATTTGCGACCCTTACAAAGACACTAATTTCCCACAGCCAGCAACAGCACAATGTTTGTCTGACATCACAATCTTACTGTTATTACAACTTTATGATTGTCAACAACTACTACTTTAGACTGAACACCAGTGGGCGGAGCCAACGATATAATGATGTGCTGTGTCTTTCTGTGGGGGAGGTCAAATGAAAACTAGATATGCAATTCCCAAGGAATTACCAGTGCATGAAAATGCAAAAAGTTGATTGCCAGAAATGTAAAAGAAATTTAGTCTAGTAGTTTACCTGGCTGTTGACATGTTTTAGTGTGAAGCTAGCATGATTTAAAAAAGTTATCATGATGAAATATGATGCTAGCATGATTAGCATGATTCAGCATGACGTTAGCATGATGCTAGCATGATTAGCATGAAGCTAGCATGAAGCTAGCATGACTAGCATGAAGCTAGCATGATGCTAGCATGATTAGCATGAAGCTAGCATAAAGCTAGCATGATTAGCATGAAGCTAGCATGATGATAGCATGATTAGCATGAAGCTAGCATGATGCTAGCATGATTAGCATGAAGCTAACATGATGGTAGCATGATTAGCATGAAGCTAGCATGATGCTAGCATGATTAGCATGAAGCTAGCATGATGTTAGCATGATTAGCATGAAGCTAGCATGATGCTAACATGATTATCATGCTGCTAGCATGATTAGCATGATGCTAGCATGAAGCTAGCACGATGCTAGCATGAAGCTAGCAGGATGCTAGCATGATTAGCATGAAGCTAGCAGGATGCTAGCATGATTAGCATGAAGCTAGCACGATGCTAGCATGATTAGCATGAAGCTAGCACGATGCTAGCATGATTAACATGAAGTTAGAACGTTGCTAGCATGATTAGCATGAAGCTAGCACGATGCTAGCATGATTAGCATGAAGCTAGCACGATGTTATCATGATAAACACGAAGCTAGCATGATTAGCATGAAGATAACACGATGCTAGCATGATTACCATGAAGCTAGCACGAAGCTAGCATGACTAGCATTAAGCTAGCATGATGCTAGCATGATGCTAGCATGACTAGCATGAAGCTAGCATGATGCTAGCATGATTAGCATGAAGCTAGCATGATGCTAGCATGACTAGCATGAAGCTAGCATGATGTTAGCATGACTAGCATGAAGCTAGCACGATGCTAGCATGACTAGCATGAAGCTAGCACGATGCTAGCATGACTAGCATGAAGCTAGCACGATGTTAGCATGACTAGCATGAAGCTAGCACGATGCTAGCATGATTAACATGAAGCTAGCACGATGCTAGCATGATTAGCATGAAGCTAGCACGATGCTAGCATGATTAGCATGAAGCTAGCACGATGCTAGCATGATTAGCATGAAGCTAGCACGATGCTAGCATGATTAGCATGAAGCTAGCACGATGTTGGCATGATTAGCATGAAGCTAGCACGATGTTAGCATGATTAGCATGAAGCTAGCACGATGCTAGCATTATTAGCATGAAGCTAGCACGATGCTAGTATGATTAGCATGAAGCTAGCACGATGTTATCATGATTAGCATGAAGCTAACACGATGTTAGTATGATTAGCATGAAGCTAGCACGATGTTATCATGATTAGCATAAAGCTAACATGATGTTAGTATGATTAGCATGAAGCTAGCATAATTTGCATGAAGCTAGCATGATGCTAGCATGATTACCATGAAGTTAGCATGAATTTAGCATGAAATTAGCATGATCCTAGCATTATTAGCATGATGCTAGCATGATTAAGATGATGCTAGCATGACTAGCATGAAGCTAGCATGATTTAGCATGAAGCTAACAAGATTTAGCATGAAGCTAGCATGATTTAACATTAAGTTAGCAAGATTTATTATAAAATTAGCATAAAGCTAGCATGAAACTAGCACGAAGCTAGCATGACTTAGCATGAAGCAAGCATGAAGCTAATATGACCCAAAGACCCAACCCCCATGTCTCTATGATGTCCGGATCCAGAGATATAAGGCTTTGTTTATTATGTTGCTAGGCTGCTCATATTTGGTTGCTAGGGGCGTGGCTTAATACCTCAATAAGGATGGTGAGAGACTGATTGGATGCCTGAGTAAAATGAGCCCACCCCCATGTCTCTGTAACACTGTGCTGCAAAGATATCCATCTGGGCATTTTATAATGGCAGTCTATGGGAGATGTTGCTAGGGTGCCCAAAATGGTTGCTAGGGGCGTGGCTTGATAGCTCAATAAGGATCCTAAGGGACTGATTGGATGCCTGAGTAAAATGAGCCCACCCCCATGTCACTACGACACTGCGCTGCAAAGATATCCCATCTGGGACGTTTTTATTTCCTTATATGGGCATGATTCCTGCCCCATTATAAGTCTATGGGGAAATTTGGGGGCCTCTTACACCCCAGGGGTACAACTTACACCCCATTGTGAGGTATGTTCTTACAGAGCCTGCCAGCCTCTTCAAATGTGGCAAGTCACAAGTTTCTGTGAAATTCTAGGTCTGAGCTACGACTCGTCAAAGTTTGTCTCCATGTTAAGTCAATGGGATTTTTCGGCTGCTTTTTCGCCCCTGGGGCGAAGACCGTACCCCCGATCGCTTATAAAAGTCATAGCCCACTATTCCCGAATAGTCCGCACGTTTGAGAGTTTGAATGAAGTTTCTAAGTTAAGCGGTTCGAGCCGTATTAATTGCCGAAATTTGGTTGGAAGAATAATAATAATAATAATAACTAGATAGGTACATTTCCTGAAGAAAATGTGAGTGGTGCTTGCCGTGGCAAAATTCTGGGGAACGTATATGATTATACTCCAAGCCAAAAGTAAAACAATCCAACTCCCGTGTCTCTACGATGTTCTGATGCGGAGATATAAGGCTGTGTTTATCCGGTTGCTAGGGTACTGTATTTGGTTGCTAGGGAAAAAATTTTCGTCCACTAGTGATTACATGCCGAGTCACAAGTAAAATGGTCCAACCCCTGTGTCTCTACGATGTTCTGCTGCGGAGATGTAAGGCTTTGTTTACACTGTTGCTAGGGTACTGTATTTGGTTGCTAGGGGGGAAATTGGCATCCCATAGTGATTACACTCCGAGTCACGAGTCAAACGGTCCAACCCCCATGTCTCTACGATGTTCTGATGTGGAGATATAAGGCTTTGTTTACTCTGTTGCTAGGGTACTGTATTTGGTTGCTAGGGAAAAAATTGGCATTCCATAATGATTACACTCCGAGTCACTAGTCAAACGGTCCAACCCCCGTATCTCTACGATGTTCTGATGTGGAGATATAAGGCTTTGTTTACTCTGTTGCTAGGGTACTGTATTTGGTTGCTAGGGAAAAAATTGGCATCCCATAATGATTTCACTCCGAGTCACTAGTCAAACGGTCCAACCCCCGTGTCTCTACGATCTTCTGATGCGGAGATATAAAGCTTTGTTTACTCTGTTGCTAGGGTACTGTATTTGGTTGCTAGGGAAAAAAATGGCATCCCATAGTGATTACAAGCCGAGTCACGAGTCAAACATTCCAACCCCCGTGTCTCTACGATGTTCTGATGCGGAGATATAAGGCTTTGTTTACTCTGTTGCTAGGGTACTGTATTTGGTTGCTAGGGAAAAAATTGGCATCCCATAATAATTACACTCCGAGTCACGAGTCAAACGGTCCAACCCCCGTGTCTCTACGATGTTCTGATGCGGAGATATAAGGCTTTGTTTACTCTGTTGCTAGGGTACTGTATTTGGTTGCTAGGGAAAAAATTGGCATCCCATAATAATTACACTCCGAGTCACGAGTCAAACGGTCCAACCCCCGTGTCTCCACGATGTTCTGATGCTGAGATATAAGGCTTTGTTTACTCTGTTGCTAGGGTACTGTATTTGGTTGCTAGGGAAAAAATTTGCATCCCATAATGATTACACGCCGAGTCACTAGTCAAACGGTCCAACCCCCGTGTCTCTACGATGTTCTGATGTGGAGATATAAGGCTTTGTTTACTCTGTTGCTAGGGTACTGTATTTGGTTGCTAGGGGCGTGGCTTGGGAGTGGCCAATGATGTGCCCAGTGATTACGCTCCGAGTCACAAGTAAAACGGTCCAACCCCCGTGTCTCTATGACGTTCTGATGCGGAGATATAAGGCTTTGTTTACTCTGTTGCTAGGGTACTGTATTTGGTTGCTAGGGGCGTGGCTTGGGAGTGGCCAATTATGTGCCCAGTGATTACACTCCGAGTCACAAGTAAAACGGTCCAACCCCCGTGTCTCTACGATGTTCTGATGCGGAGATATAAGGCTTTGTTTACTCTGTTGCTAGGGTACTGTATTTGGTTGCTAGGGGCGTGGCTTGGGAGTGGCCAATGATGTGCCCAGTGATTACACCCCGAGTCACAAGTAAAACGGTCCAAACCCCGTGTCTCTACGATGTTCTGATGCGGAGATATAAGGCTTCGTTTATTCGGTTGCTAGGGTGCTCAAATTTGGTTGCTAGGGGCGTGGCTTGGGGGTGGCCAATGATGTGCCCAATTGTTACACCCCTAGTCACAAGTAAAACGGTCCAACCCCCGTGTCTCTACGATGTTCTGATGCCGAGATATAACTGTTTGTATTTTATGTTGCTAGGGTGCTCAAAACTGGTTGCTAGGGGCGTGGCTTAGTAAGTCTGTAAGGATCCTGAGAGACTGATTGGATGCCTGAGTAAAATGAGCCCACCCCCATGTCTCTATGACACTGTGGTGCAAAGATATCCATCCGGGCATTTTATAATGGCAGTCTATGGTATAGGTTGCTAGGGTGCCCAAAATGGTTGCTATGGTAACCTTACACCCCATTGTGGGGGACGTCCTGACAGAGTCTAGCACCCTCTTGAAATTTAGTAACCCACATGTTTCTATGAAATCCTGGCTCGGACCTATGACCCGTCAAAATTTTTGCAATGGTAAGTCTATGGGATTTTGCCCCATTGACTTTTCATTGGGGCACTTTTGGGCACCTCTTACACCCCAGGGGTACAACTTACACCCCATTGTGATCCATGTTCTTACAGAGCCTACTACCCTCTTTAAATGTTGTAACCCACATGTTTCTACAAAATCCTCGAGCGGAGCTATGACTCGTCAAAGTTGGGCGCAATGTTAAGTCAATGGGATTTTTTGGGTGGTTTTTCGCCCCCCTTTCGGAAATCCTGCACCCGATCGCTTATAAAAGTCATAGCACACCTCTCCTCAATAAGCCGGTCGATTTGAGCCCTAATTTATGGGTCTACGACAAAGCGTGCGGGACAAGTTACGCGCCGAAAAAGTGTCCAGAAAAAGAATAATAATAATAATAATAATAATAATAAGTATGCAAGATAGTAATAGTGATGCTTTGCATAAATGCAAGCACCACTAATAATAATAAAAAGCCCAGTAAGAACAGTACAGCGCATTTTCAATGCACTGTAATTAATTTAGCTAGTGACATCACTACTCCAGCCATTTTACATTCGTAAAAGAAGAATGCTGTCTGCGATTCACTTATGTTTCCATGATTGCAAAAACCTTTATCGAAGTACATATACAATTGTTTAAGTGTCATAATTAAAACATGCCTAAATTGGCAGTGACCCTGGCTTAAGTCGATACAAAACTCAAGTGCAAATCATGACACTCATATTAACTGTAGTTTTGCAAATTATTGTAACACCGATATCAGATATGAATAGTGTCTTATGTAAATATAAAAAGATCAGAACAAAAAATGAATATAGTCAAAAAAATATGATCTGTGCATTAAGATTTGCATTGTAAATGCAGTCTTATTGTTACGAAAAAACTTGGTTATTGCTGGAATCATGAATGGTCTGAATAGGATTTGAGTTTGTTTACTTGTGAAACTTACCTGCACCACCATTTACAGATCCAGTGGGTGCAGATCATCATACAGATGGTTCAAGTGTGGATCCACCTAATATTCAAGGTAAAAGAGCATTTGTTCACAGCATTATCTAAGAAAACATATCACTAGATATTACATATTAGATGTTAATGTCTGACTCTGATCCATACGAAAAAGATTTTCTGTCCTGGGACACTCGGCTAACCATCAAGAAAGAACACAGTAGGTTAACAAGAATCTGACCTCACGTTTGATCATTACAAGATTATGGCAGTACATTACACATTTAAGGACTGTTATTCCTCTGGCTGATTTAAAAATAACCAAAAGTTCTTAAAAAGAAGCAGCCCTAGTTATTTTGGCTTGTTAAACATAAACTATATAGACATAAGTATTGCGACACCTCCTTCTAATAAACAGGTTTAAATACTTTACATATTTCCATGAGCACAAATCTTAATGCTACAGCATATGATATTCTAGAAAAACCGTTTGATGCTAAATTTATAGCAAGAGTTTTGGCAGGGCCCTTTTCAATACCAACTTAAGAATGACCCTACAAACAAAGTAAGGTTCAAACAGAAAATTAGTGATTCAGTCTGGTGTGGAAGAACTTTGACTGGTCTGAATAGACCTTAACTCAGCTAACACCTTTGATATGACTCAAAGGTTTTTAGCCAAAAACTCATCACCTAAACCTATCAATGACTTGTACAAGAAGCTGTAGTCATTTCGGAACAGAAAAAGGCACTTACAAAACTGTTGCAACAAAAATCAAAATTCTTTGTAGTGGTATTATATGGTATAGCATTTTTATTTGTTTTGATTGGACATACTGGAATAAATAAACATGTTTATTAGAATGAGGCCTCCCAATACTTTTGTCTAGTGTATTTGCCACAGACAGGGTAACGCAATCCTTAGAGTGTGCTTCTTTGTAAATGTGACAAATGAAAATGACCTGATCCATCATTTCCAGCTCCAGTGGGCATCCTTTATCCATCCAGACCCTCATACAGATGTTGGAGTTTTGATTCACCTAAAGTACCATGCAAGGTAAGAGAGCATTTGTTGACATAATTAGGAAGAAAACATAAACGCATTGTTCATGGCATTTAAATACAACATAACACTGTTTAATACTACCTTTTTCTGTTCAATCCATAGAGCACTCATTTTCCCTCTTGAGACCATGGTGTGACCTGCAAGGTCGAATGGAGAGTAAGTTGCCTAAAAAATAAAAAAAAATAAATGTATTTAAAATTGTCATTAGCTAAACATCAACATGTCTGAGGCAGATGCAGGTCTGATAATCTGTCCAACATTCAAAACCTCACAGTAAATCTACAGTCTTGAGTACTGTTTTAAATCAATGTATACATATGCTCATTATGAATTTTAATAAAAAATACTAAATGTATATAAAAAGCCTCAATTCAATTATTTTTTTGATATTGCAGCTGTAAGCGAGACAATCTTGGAGTCACCTGCATTGACTGGTCCAGTTGTTAGTCCAATTACAGATGGAGATTATAGAAGAGGATGATGTCTTTTCTCCAACATCTTTCTAGACTGATAAAAGATCTAGACAGGCTTGAACAAAAGTTAACAGAGGGGCTTATATAGAGAATGGTAAGAACCATTTTATCCGTCAAACTTTTTACCAATTATTGTAAACATAAACAATATTATAGGGCTTAATTTGTTTTAAACATTACTTCAATGTACTGTATCTGTTTAAGGTGAGCAGCTACACATAAAAGAAGAACATGGAGAATCTGCCCAGAGGTGTTAACCAGCAATGCAGCTATACAACTAAAGTGATGCAGGCGGAAACAATGTGTGTATGTTATGTCCAAATGTTGTTATGTTCAAATGTTTTACAATATACTTAAACAGGTGGACCTGTCATTATTGCATTAGTCAAGTACAACTGAGTAGGTTAAGTTTACATATCAACGTCAATAAATATATATAAATAAATATCAGTCTTGACAGCAAACATAATAATATTAAATAAAATAATAATTACAGCTTTTTAAGAAATTTACACGGGCTCAAACTATCAGTGAAATTAACTATCAAAAACCTAAAATTACCACAGACACGTGCATAAAATATCTAACGTGAACTAGCTAGTTACTGTACATACATTGCTAATTATCAACGAAATTTCTAGTTAACTGATCCCACACCCAGCATTATTAAAATGTATTATTACTACATACCTTAAACAAATGTCCCCTTAAATCGCCAGACCAGGACAGGTTTCTTTCTTGCCCTTCTTCTTTTGCATTGCGACGTCGATATAAGTGCATGGTGTGGTGTAGCACGAATTTAACGCAAAGACGCTCATATTAATAATATACACGATATTGACGATTAATACGGATGATTTTATCTTTGTTTGACATTCTAATCAGAGTTATATTGAGGAAACAAAGAAAACATATGACATAGTTTGTAAAATTCATTTTTCCTTATTTTTGTAATGGTTTCTTTTAGAATGCAGCTGCTGCAGATGAAGAATCCGTCCGTCTACCACTGAAGGAGACGCGGAAAATCGGGAAAAGATGTTCTTTGCCCGAGGAAGCATTTGATTAATTTAAAGATATTGTGTTTCTTTGTATTTTATAGAAAAACGTTGCTTTTTTGCATACACTCGTGTAAATATGCATCTTATGAATGTTTTCCTTTGTCTAATTTTAATAAATTTTACGCAATCAACTGCCTGTTTTATTGAAAATACTGTTTTAATTGTTGTCAATGATATATTGTAATAATGTGTATAACTGTGTAGAAGATGTAGTTTAGAGCAATTTATTTTTAATGATCTTTTAATCGTCTTTTAAAGCTCTCAGAAACATCTTAGAAAGAGCTCGATTAAAGCTCTTATAAAGATCTTTTAAAGATCTAAGAAACATCTTGGAAATATCTTAGATACATCTGCTAACCATCATTCTAAATATCAAGCGTCTTGAAAAGATCTTAAAAGCGTCTTCAAAACGGCTGGGCTCGTACGTCTCAGATACGTAATTCATATGGGCAAACGACCTTTATAATACGTTTTCCAGACGGAATGGAAATCTGAGTGATTACCTCGCAGATACGTATCTGAGACGTACGTGTGCTATCTGGGAAGGTATCATGTATTTGACATCACAATGTTATTTTTTGTAAACAGCAACTGAACGAATAGAAGAAATAATGCATTAAACTGTCCATTGGTAGTAAATACTGACCAATACAAAATCACATCTGGCTCTTAAAAATTAGGCAAACATTGTTTAATTTCATTTAACAGACCATTTCTAAATGTAATGAGATTACATAGTGAACAGTGTGGAGACTGACAGTGTGGAGACCTCTTATGGGTGCTAAAAAACATTCAGTGCAGCTTGATAGTCACAAGCAAAAAATAAGCAAAACAGATTGGATACCAAAGTTCCATCCCTAAAAAATATTATGAGCACCAAAGCCTGTAAGAGTATTATGGCCATTGAGTTGTTACCAGTTTTCAATAAAATTCAATACCATTAAATTTTCTTGAAGCTGTTATTCTTTTTGAACCTCATGATTTGGCATCCCTGTCTGATGATCTCTTTCACAACTGCAAAGCTGACTGAGAGACGAGCAGCAAGGCTGGAGCCAGGGTTTCCAGATCAAGTTTCCACGGGAAAACTGCATTTGGACAGGCTTCAGACTCTGGGTGTGATGGCTTACCGCTCCCTTTATAGCCTCTAGAACTGAGTTGAACTTGGGTTCTGTGTCTGGGGTCAGGGGGGTGCTCTCTGATGGGTCACTTGACAGCTCAAAAAGCAGTGGAGGATCATGGTATGTGATAAAAGGCTCAATGCAGAAGCAGATATGAGTGTGGAAACAGGCCGAGCTGTTCTCTGGGTAGAAGTTAGGGGTGAAGAATAAGGCCTTCCAGACTGCACTACCTAGAAAAACAGCCAAAGTCATTTATTGTTTTCCAATGATTTACAGTTAAATGTCTTACAGGGTGAGATTAAATTAGGGATGCACCGAATATTCGGCCACCGAAAGACTTTTATCACCGAAACAATACGGCCGAAATGTTGTGATGACGCAAACAGAAACCGCGACCTGCACGTGCTTGTCTGAAGCAACATGTATGCGGCGTGGATTTATTTAACCGCAAAAAGGCGCTAAAGTACGCACAGAGGCACCTGCGGTTGTGTCCGGTCCAGACGTGATCATCACAGTGAGTACGCCCTTCAAAGATCAGAACTCTTGATGTGTAAATTTTAGAGAGAGTCGCGCAAATGTGTCTCATACTGTAATCCATTAACATACATGTGCCGAATAAAGCAATGAAAAACAACGTAACGTTTTTATGCTGCGCTGTTTGGGATTCGCCTTCGTTCTCTGTGTGCGCTCGCGTTTAAGTGCCCTCAATAGTGCACACACGAGTGAGACGCAAACAAGCGAACGTAAAATCTTTCTGTTATTGACAGAGCACATATAAACAAAATTATCTCCAAAGTATTCTTTTTCTAATAAAAACATTTGTTTATGTCTTAAGTGTATGTATAGATTACAGTCATAAACCAGTCTCTGCTTATTTAAAGAGACAGTAACCTCAATTAACCTACTTAAGTCTAACAAAGACAAATAGCTCTAAAAATAATAATATATTTAATTTGTACAATAAAGACAGTGTTGTGACTCATTTAATTCGATTTCTGTACCTAATGCTAATGTTAGCCCTTATTAATGTGCAACTTTGTTCTTTTTGATAAATGTTTGTAATTTCTTTATTTGTTAATAGATTTTCCCCACCCCCTTTTTGCTGATCTGAAAAATAATCCGATCCGTGCCTCAAAAACTGTAATGTGATCTGAACCGTGAGTTTTGTGATCTGTCACACACCCCTAGTAAAGTTAGTACACAGTGATAGCCATAAATGCATTTGTACTAATAATTGGCATAATAATTTATTTCGGTGTTTCGGTTTCGGTTTTTCGGCCTTGGTTTCCTCATTTTCGGTTTTCGGCCAAGAATTTTCATTTCGGTGCATCCCTAGATTAAATAATTTTTTGTATTATACACGGTCAGAAAAAATGGTCAAAATATGATCCCAAGCTCTCACTGGGGTACTATTAAAAGGCCCTATCTAGCATTTAAAATGCACTCTTTGGTACCAGTATGTACCTCAGAGAAGCGAATATGAACTCCTTAGGTACAAATGTGTACTTTTTCAGGGTTCCCACACCTTAGTTAACTTCAAATTCAAGGACCTTTCAATACCTGCAAATTCAAGGACTAAATATGGGGACACATTTTAAGTGAGGGAAAGGTTACATTGTGTTACATTTTAAGATACATTGTTGCAGTTCCCTTTCGAGGGAACTCGCGCTGCGTCACTGCGGTGACACTTTGGGGACGCCTCCAGGGGTAAGTGCGTCTGAATGTGTATATCAAATTCAACAAATGGTGAGGCTTAACGACAAAGACAGGGTGACGCGGGAGCCAGGAAGTATATCGCTATCTGAAATATTGCCAAAGACGGCGTTACAGGGACGCAGGAAGTATGGCAAGGGAGACGCTGCATCTCGTTCCCTTCTAAGGGAACAACAGTTACATACGTAACCCGAGACGTTTTCATGTGTCAAACACAACTATGCAAAAAAGCATTTTGGTATGAATCAACATTGGCATACAGAAGATATAAGCATTTAAAGCCAACAGTTTAACACGTGTGCTTAAAAAGTCTAGAATTTTTAGGATATTATCCAACACTACACAGGGAATTTTTCTCAGAAAACTTCTTGCATGAAAAAGATTTAAGAAATTTCAATGACCTGTGTATGCTTAAATCCCCCCCCCAGATTCACAAACTTTCAAGGACTCATGGGAACCCTGCTTTTCGAAAGGGTACCACCCCAGTGACAAATTGGGACCATTTTTACTTAGTCTATTGTCAAAGATTGTTATTATTATAATAACTTATTTTTTTATATTCCTTATTGATCAGTGGCGTATTACAGAAAAATCGTAACTTGAAAATCTTATCTGTTTGGCTATCATAGTAATTTCATTTAGGACCTCATCGAAGACCAAAGCTATTACAGAATAACTTTTCCTAAGTGCATTATCTTAACTGCAGATAGGAAAGAAGTATTACAAAAGCATCCTAAAGTGCGAAGTATAGTCTGTTTTGTTACATATATGTGAACATACGTGCACGATCAAACGCACAGCCTTGTGAAATATAGTTTATTTTACTCGTATGTTTACATGACGCATGCTCATTGCGACAAAATGCATATCCTCATACTACATTGTCCTGTAGGCGCATACCTGATCTACGCATACAAAAATCCAGCCGTGCTTGTACAGTGGGCGCGTACTATTCTGATAATAAAATCTGCATCACGAGGACTGTACACGGACCCTCACATATGCGTAAAAACAGAACTATACTTCTAGCTTTACTTGAAAAAAAAATCCTAAAAACTGTCTAAAGTTTTTTTAAACATATGTATTGGTTATATCATTTTCATCAAATGAATTTTAAACTCAAAGTATTAGTGTATCTCACACTGAATTATTTAGCAAGATGTTGCTTAAAGCATTTTCTTTAATATTGTACAGCCCCAGTTTCAAAACATTGTTTGAGTATCTGTATGTAAATAAGAGACTTGAGACTCACTGTTTGATGGGTGCCATCTTACAGCGTTCAGGTTGGCATTGCAGTAATGGAACATAAATTCATGTTCAGAACGTTTCACTTGCCCTTGCAACAGTGGCAAGAGATCATGGCCATCAATGTGTCTGTAATACAAATACATTAATACTTTTTTTTACACAATCAACACACAAATCTCTGTTACAAATGAACACTTAAAGTTTGTAGGTAAGTTTGTGGGACCTACAGTACCGTTATCATACATTTAAAACGAAAGTGACAGGAGTGCAAACGCTACAACTTACCCCATAGGTGGGGGTCATAATAACAGAGGGTTTGTTGTAACACCTGCTAGAAAATGTTGTTTAAACACAAATAATTCAAGTGAATTAAATCTGTCTATATACACTAAAGGTGGATATTGTATATTTTATATAATAGATATCCACACATTCATCCATCCATGATCCTACAGCAACGCATATATAAATGATACAGCAATGCATATATAAAAATGTAAAAATGTTTTCAATCAGTTTTATCAGTTACTAGGAGTTGCTGACATGTTTCAAAATGGTGTTATGTTTTAGATGACAAGGCAGTGAATAATTTAATATTAAGTTAGATTTGGTGACTTACACCCAACTCAGAAATCGGAAAAAAAAAACATAAGATGAAGAAATTTACTTTCATGCCTCCAAACACTATTTGTTCAATATCTTAACCAAAATACATCAAAACTTTTCACAAATTCACAAGAGATTTTCTGACAGTGAGAGAAAAAGATGTAAATGTAAAGTAGCTGTGTTACAATTAACCCCAGGTTAAACAGACTCAACAACCAGTCTGCTATTTATTAAAGCTGAAATCTGTAACTTTATCAAATAAAGTAAATCTGTTTTATGTAAATACATATAAAATGAGTGTTCAAAACGTTCAACATACCTTATCCCGCTTATAATAATGTCTTATAATCGGAGTTGGGTCGGATTTTAAGGCAAATATAACATGAACTCTTTAAAGTTAATTCATCACACCATCATTTCAGACTGATTCATGCAGAGTATCGGGGTCAACACAACACACCTTAAAAAAATAACTCTGCAAATAACTACAATTTCATGTTTCAAACACAGATGGCAGCAGAGAGGCAAAAGAGCCAAGTCTGAAATAAATGTGTTCTCAGTTTTTCACCACAGAAAAATGTGATATTAACCACCCAGCCAATTTGAATGATTAACCAAATAATTGTCTGGGTGGTTAAATGTCAGATTTTGCTGCTAGGTGACATGCTCACCTGTCGCTGGGTACAGAACCACCAGCTAAATTCACCACGGTGGGGAAAACATCCATGTTGCTAGTGGGCTCATCAATGACCTTCCCTGCAGGTAGGACTCCAGGCCAATGAAGAATCCCCGGTACCCGAATCCCACCTTCCCAATTGGTTGACTTGCCAGCTGCTCGAGAGATAACAAAGGAACAGAAGATCTGATAACTTATTCTTGATCATCTTATATTTATATCTATAAATAGCAAGGCCTAACAGGAAGCTGGCCCTTCAGGGCTACTTCATGGGGAATCTATTGGACAGGTATGTCGTCATACCTTTGTATATTCCGTTGTGACCCCTGTGCACCTCTCCATGGATGGAAATCTCTTCCAGGTGTGGCCCCTGATCCGAGGTCATATACGCCAGAGTGTTTTCCTTCAATTTTAGGCGCTCAAGAGTTTGCATGATCTGACCTAGGAACAGCAACAAGACTACCAATTAGATATATTACTAAATTACTAAAAACCTAATTAGTACTGAAAAAACAACTGAAAGGTTCCTTCTCCAAATTTACAATTCATTGGCTCACGCAGAAAGTTGAGTTGAGATTTCTTCTCCAAATCTTGTCCAATCTTCATCAAAATTTGCTCAGATAATCGTAGAAGTTACCACTTTTTTCAATATTTAATATAAGTTTTCCCTGAGAAATGGTTGCAGCTGAGGAAGGTGCTTGAATTTATGCAAAACATCACTATTGTTATTCCCCAGGGATATCAATATTTGCTTTCAGGACGAATTTTGACACGTAACATCCCACACTCGTTTGTAGTAGACCCATGAATGAGGGCACAAATCGACCAGCTGATCAGGTGCACGATGTTTGCACAGGGGCAGAACAATCTCCCAAAAAATCCCATAGACTTAACATTGCGCCAAACTTTGACAGATCATAGCTCCACGTGAGAATTTCTTAGAAATATGTAATTTTCTACATTTGAAGAGGGTGGAAGGCTCTGTAAAAATATATCTCACAATGGGGTGCAAGTTGTACCCTTAGGGTGTAAGAGGTGTTCAAAATTTCCAATATACAAACAATGGGGGAAAAATCCCATGGACCTAACATTGGGAGAATCTTAAGAGTCATAGCTTCAAGCCAGGATTTCATAGAAACATGCGGGTTTCTCATTTTGAAGAGGGATGTAGGACATACCTTACAATGGGGTGCAAGTTCACCCTAGCAACCATTTTGGGCACCCTAGGAACCGTTCCTATAGGCTGACATTCTAAAAGGCCAAGATGGACATCTTTGCAGCACAGTGTCATAGACAGGGTTCCCACACCTTAGTAAACTTCAAATTCAAGGACCATTCAAGGACCTTTCAGGTCCAATACCCTTAAATTCAAGGACTAAATGTGGGGACACATTTCAAGTCCACCTAAGCTTGGAAACTCTACAGCCTTAACTAGGTCGTCCAAAAATAATAATAAAAATCAATCGCTGCACAAAAGGCCATCAAGTGCTTCTCGGAGAATAGCGCATACGCCCATCACACTGTAAGCGGGGACGTGCGCCACACAGCCAAAATGACATAAGACTTGCTCCGTCATGTCTGGAGGATAACTAGCCAGTTGATAAAACATCTCGGCGAATGGCGCAGACGCGCTTCACACCACGAGCGTGCATGCGCACCACACGGACGAAATGAGATAAGACTTGCTCCGTCATGTCTGGAGGATAGCCAGTTGATAAAACACGTGTCCTTGAGAACTGTAAGTGGACTTATGTTTTGGGGTTATTTAAGCCTGTTATTGTATTCGTCTATAGTTCTTGCAATTTTAAAGTAAGTTAGCTGGTGATTTTGTTGTTTGAGCAACCTGCTAGGGTTTCACGTGCCTGTTGATTAGATATAATTGTTGAGCGCTCTTGCTCATTTTATTCATGTGCATTATTTACATGCTACAGTTACACTCTTTTAAGATAATGTTATTAATAATGGGAAATAATCAGTTTTTACAATTTTTGCGTTATCTATCATCATTCTCCAGACGATCTACAACTTATAGTAGTGTTTATTAACCCTTTAGTTTCACTTCATCACGCAGCTTTTCCCGTTATAGGTAAAAACATTTAATTCATTAATAATCTAGTATGTGTTCATTTTTTGTCATAGTTTCTTCAAAATTAAGTTTTATTTGAGTGTTTTAAAATAAATATTTTATTTATTCTATTAAAATATTTTAATTTTCATCATGACGCATACGCCCCTTTGATTGCCACGCCCTCGGCTACACCCACTCACCCAACCCTAACACCTTAACTAATAAATTTTCTGCGGGAAACCCTGGTTACAGTTCCATTTCGAGGAACTCGGGCTGCGTCACTGTGGTGACACTTTGGGGACATCTCCAGGGGTAAGTGGGTCTGAATGTGTATATCAAATTCAACCAATGGTGAGGCTTAACAACAAAGATGAGGTGGGAGCCAGGAAGTATATCGCTATTTGAAATATTGTCAAAGACGGCGTTACAGGGACGCAGGAAGTATGGCAAGGGAGACCCAGCATGTTAGATACAAAAGGTTAGATACGTAACCCGAGACGCTTTCATGTGTCAAACACAACTATGCAAAAAAGCATTTTGGTATGAATCAACATTCGCATACAGAAGACATAAGCATTTAAAGTGAACAGTTTAGCACGTGTGCTTAAAAAGTCTAGAATTTTTACACTACACAGGGAATAATGGATTTTTTTTAGAAAACCTTTTGCATAAAATAGATTCAAGCACTTTCAATGACCTGTATCTATGTATGTATATTTTCAAAAACTTCCCAGGGCCTTGATTTTTTCCCCCAGATTCACAAACTTTCAAGGATTTCAAGGACCCCTGGGAACCCTGCATAGAGACAAGGGCGTGGGCTTATTTTACTCAGGCAGAATCATCACAAAACCCAACAGTTATATTGTCAAATCTTAATTTCATCATAGAGACGTCGTAAAAACATGGTACATTGAAAAGCATAGATTAAGTTTAAGATTTTACTCCGAAAAGTGCATGTTATAAAACTGTGAAGCAAAAGTTAAAATCAAAATCATTCAGTACCTACACTCCAGTCCACCTCCATGACAGCGTCACCATAAAGACCATGTTGGCTTTTGCCCCTGAAGCGAGGGGATGCAAAAAGTGCAGTGTGGACTTGGATGAATGAAAAGAAGAGCAAGAACGGCCTCTCTGAATTTCTGTGTTAAAATGTAAAGAAGAAATCCTGTATTGTTCAATCTTTACATTAAAATAAAACACAAAGCACATCATTTTAAAATTGCTTTCCCACATATCAGAGATCAAAGACTGACAGAAATGAACTTTCGACAAGGTTTAACATATTTTAAAGGGGATTTCGTTAAAAATGGGGCGATCCCAATGATAAAACAACCAGGTCATAAGTCGCAGGTGGTAAGTAAAACTGCATCAAATGTCTAGGTTTTGTTGGCATTTAGCGGGTGCGTGCATATAATGTATATGACACAAACATGTAGTAGAGGCTTCAATATGACCTTTCATTTTGAATAAAAGCCCTAAGAGTAATGGACTGATTTTCCATGAATTTGAAATTAAAATTACAATATATAAACCAAAAATACATACATAAATGCATAAAAATAATACTTATAAAGGTAGACACATACCTTTCCATAAACTCTATCGCCTCGTGAGTCATCCTCTGTGTGAGATTTTCTGATATAAATGGTTGCTCCACAATCTCCGCCCCTCTCATTAGAAAGCAATTAAAATTTGGGAACGTGTACACCATCAGCTCAAAGAGAATGACCAGTATCCCTATCAGGACCAGAAAACCAAAAACTACCTTCCTGGGCACCGTTATCACCCCTCTAAAATGGAGTAAAGCCAAGGAGACTAGACCAATATTAATGTACTTGTAGGGAATGTGATCATGGACGATACTGAAGATTGTCCCATGTCCAGGCTGGCAGTCCCGGAGGTTCGTCATAATGCTACCATAGAAGTGGTCAAAGCCATGAGAGGTGGGATGGTGGCAGTGGTCGGCACTGTTTTCACAGTTGAGACCCAGGTGCCACTTTCCTAGAATTTAAACAAAAATTTCTAATCATTGGCTGGCAAAATAACTAAAATAATCATACATGTACAACAAAAGGCTTTACTTGTTATTCTCACGGTGCAAAATGCCTCAGTCGTGATCACAGAGGCACCAATTATGCAAAGTCTAAAAATCTTTTGGAAACCAGAATTTTTTTTTCCAAAATGCACTTATTTGATCCTAATCAGACTAAAAAACAAGCACAGACCGGAAGGTAACTCCGGCCAGACTTGTAAATTATATTAACCCTTAAAGTTCAGCATAATTAAATGCGTGCCACTTGAGCGACAGGTGAATTGCTGCTGCCGTCCATACTCTCGATCTAGGGGGCATGGTTTCAGCAACCAGGCACCTCAGCTCAATCCACGTCTCGCCTCTTTGCCCATTTTCGGTTATCTGCGAGTGACACACTGCCAAGATGGCGACAGCAGGCTCCGCCAACTTTGGGCTTCAAAAATGCTTTCCACAAACCCACGGATGACATCACGGACACTACATCCATATTTTTTACAGTCTATGGTGAGTCCAATAAGCCACCTGTTGTCATGTAATTCCTGCTCTCTTATTTGTACATATACACTTTCTGGCGAATTTCTTAAGTACACCTGTTTAATTGCACATTATTAAAAATATTGAAATATCTAAATATTATACTACGTACACACCAAACACAAAGCATTGAGTTCCTCGCTCTAGATTATTTTTCATTGTTCGCTTGAATTATATGCGTTTGAGGTGAAAAGCATGTTTTCCCGGCAATCATGTCGCTTAATTTGCGTCATTCCAACGTGATCTCATGCAAATACGTATCTATTTGTACGTAAAATATGTCTATTGCAAACGTATGCGTGAGACGTTTAAATAGATGCCTATACGTATAATATGCACGTATTAAGGCTTTAAAAACGTAAAATTCCTACGTTTTTTCACATTAATTACGTAAAAATGCTTACGTATAGAGAATGTGAGATGACGTCAGTCCGCGTCGCATGTTGTTACCGCCCCGCTATACCGGAAAGATAGTTCTTTGCTGGAGTACTGTTTTGTAAGCCCCATGTTCAATTTTTTTGTCTGAACGTTAAAATCATAATGTAAGCTGAAGGAAATAGAAAGTGTTCTCTTCTGGGAAAAGCTGTTATCGCAAAACAGCAGTTTTTGGACAAATGAAAGACTATCGACACGTACGCGAGCTGGCTGCCCAAATTATGGATTACAGACATACCGCCTCAAACGTTACTGGCATACTCGGACATTGTATATGATTTCGGTTTTGGACTAAATTGCCTACATACCTTACGAGTTTAAATGTTGCAAATCCCTGTATTCTTATGAACAATTGTGCATTTACTGGGTGCAAGAAGTTGCAACACACGTCAATAAACTTTAAGAGCACCAGTTTTACTTACAAAAGGTGTCAGGGGTGTCCATACGTGCCATTTTTTCCCGGCCGCGTCCTGGCCAGGATTTCGGGTTCGTCTTCCGGAAGTCGTATTTGTCGACCTCATACGTCTTGGAGGATTATTAGGATTATTACAGAAAAGCAACCGTTACATTTTAAGGTAAGAATGAATCTACGATTGTCTTATGTTTTTAACTGAATGGCGTATGCGGTCAAAAAAATACGACTTCCGGAAGACGCGCCGAAATCCTGGCCAGGACGAATCCGGGAAGAATGGCACCAATTAAACAAAAGCATTCGCTAATCATTTTATACCCAATAAAAAACATTTCTGGTGTCTGTGCTTGTCCGTTGTTTTTATTTGAGATGTGTTGATATAATTCTTCTTGTCACGATTTTAACGCTTTGCAAACAATAAAATAAAAAAAGATTCTTTCAGGACGCATGACGTTAGTGTCACACTCTCGCGTTGTAGAGTAAATTTTTTAATAATCACTTGTAGTAAAATCATGTTTTTTACAGAACATAAGTAAGTTAGACATGCATTATTGTCATATGCAATAACACAAGGAAATAATAAGGGAAGAGAAATAAAAATAAATAAAAAAGGATACAATCATGGTTGGTTAAGGGTGTATGTTGCGACCAATCACGTGACGTATTTCAGAGGACGCGTAATAATAAAAAATTAAATAAAATATAGTAAAAATCTAAAAAATAATATTATAATTAGCATAGGCTTTAATAACTAAAACGAAATATACTAGCCTAGACTTATCAAAAGCAATACCATTTGGCATTGGGCTTTCATATTTTTTTATGGAAGTTTAGTAGAAAAATCTGCATGTATTTTTGGGGGTTGTATAATATTTAACATGCTATTTTATCAGGTACGCATTTTTTTTTTTCGCTTTGCTTGGACCACTTCCGGTCACGATATTTCTCCTGTTGCATCTCCCGCGCACTGTGTGCAAAGAAATATAGCGGTACAGGTAAGCCATCCATCCATCCTTCCAACAGTTTCCTTATTTATATTATTTGTTAGCTGATATTGTATTCAAAGTAAAATATAATTTTAGTATGTGTGTATTTCGATCTTCACGTGTAGTTTCTCGTTTTACGCGAAAAACATCCAAACTTTATAATGTATTAAAGTGTCTGCGGCATGTGCTAATGTTATCCCTTACACTAAGTACTGTATGTGTAAATGTAAGATATTTAATCCACCAGTTCTTATTACACTTGAAAAAGCTCACTTAACTCATTTCCTAATTAACTTAGACCGGCTATTTTTGCTCATTACCATCTTAAAACGGCTTGGGCCAGTTTAACATGTTTAATTTAACTTATTGAAGTAACACTAACACAACACCACACCAGCAACGTTAACCAGCATGAAAATTGTATTGATCTATGCTATTTTGTAGAAGCATAACTATATAACATTGCATTGAATGATTTTTTACAGGTATTCTCATGCGTGTGTCACAGGATGCCTGGATCAACATTCAAAAAGTGTAAATCATGCAATGTTCACATTTCTGTGGCTTGCAAAACCTGCAAACACTGCGGAGAAAAGCAAGAAATGAAAAAAGCAATACAAGTAGCCAAACAAAAAATAAATGAGAAATGGGTCAAAAATATGAAAGTAGCAAATAATTTCTGTAAACTTGTAAATTCGGCAAATGTTCTGGTAAGTCATTATTTAATACATTCCAATGTTGAAGTTGCCCTTTATTGTATCTGCATGTGTATATGTTTATCTATATGTAAGCATGTCTGTTTGGCCTCAGATAAAGCTGAAATGTGAAGTAACCACTGTTTGTTTTTAAAAAGATTCCAGAAATCTTTCCTGTCTTCCACTGATTATGTACGGTTTTAGCAGTAACAACATAAACAAACAGCTTTCGTGGAACAAACACAACTTTCGTAACTTCCGCAAAGAATTAATAACAACAAAGTAGTTTAAGATTAGTTTATTTCTGATAACAAGCTAAATAACAAGTAGATTACCTTTGTTCAAATCATAGCTGAAGCGTATCAAAAACTACACTGAGCTACTGTTACTGTGTAAAATGAATGCATACAATCTTAACTACAGATCGGCAGCCAACCCTCTGTTCACATAGCGGTGATCCATGACCCCTTTTGTCTTTAAGAAACCAAAACATTTGTTATTTTTAAAAAGGTATCTGTTACAGAGTTCAGTTTAGCCACTAGCCAGACCATTAAACAAACAGAGACCGGAAATTTACTGCCATCCAGACATGTAATCGGACAATGTACGTGCGTCCCATGAAGTCGTCTATATATACACAGATATCCTAAGTGTGACTCAAGGAATCGATAAAGTGTTTTGCGATGTTTTCCAACAACATTTATAACATATTTAGACAGGTGGAAGATGAAACAAATACGGCTTCTTTTTATTTAACAAACATTGCTTAATTTAAACTGGTTTATTAATTGTAGTAAACATTTTATTACTATTTAAATAGGTTTATAATTTTACATTTAGTATTTTACTATTAGTGTCCAACTAATGTTTTTCTCTTGTGATTACAGATGCACAAAATGCAGGCTTTGGGAAGATATCCTGTTCTGCTCTTGGGGAAGAGGAATATGTCAGGGTCTTTTACAACTGACGTGATAACTGATAGTTCCTTTTCATCCCCAGAGGAGAAGTTGTCCATTGAAACCATTAAGAATATTTTCTCAAGTCTTCTAAAAGGTAACTGTACTGTTAAAGATTTTTTTATGTTAGTTCTAACCATACCTTTTAGCGAAACATTTGGAATGGGTCCTTTCTAACAGAGCAGCCTTTCAGGCTATGTTAGTATAAGGCTTTTTTGACTGTAGAAATAGACATTTACCCAGCCATCGATCTGACTGCTTTTGCGCTACTTATTTTACAGTTAAATATTCTGCCCAGGACAGTGAAGTTGAAAGCAGCCAAAGCATGTTCTCCAGTGAGGAAGATTGTGTTGTCAGTGCTGGAGTTGATACCACAGTCTTTCATAAAGAGGATAATCCTAGGGCCAGTATTGACGAAGAGAATGTTGTAACTTTAATCCTTACTCCAGTTGATCTCTCAGAAGAACCATCTCACACCTTCCAGCCGCCAATTAAAAAGAGAATCCTGGAGAAAACTAAAGGTAATTACGTATAATCTATTTTGTTAATGAATAACAGCTGTTTTTTCTAGATTTACCAAATGTACACAAGCATCTACAGTAATTAATTATTAAGCATCACATTTTGTAACAGTGACAAAAACCTTTGATGTCATCTGCATTGATACATCTTTCAGGAATATGTTGTTTCCCCACAATAACTCACAAGCTCACTTTACCAGTTTCAGCACTTGCTTCACCTCCAAAATCTACCCGACTGACAAATCCCCCTTTTCCTTGCTTGGAAACTGTCATTGCTTCACCCCCAGAGGTATGTTCTTTTGCATGTAAACTTCACTTTCACCTAAAGTGAATATGCATTAATATATTATGATTTAAGTTAACTCTTTATTTAGTATGATTTAAATAAATAAGCATATATGTAAAAACTTCTATGTTAAACTACTGTTGTTAAAATGTAAAGTTCAGTTCATGCTGTAAAGATCTTACACTCTGTTAACGGTTCGATTGTATGCTCACTTGTTTGAAGCACATTGTTGTTCAATTAATATAGCCACAGACACCATTTAATAAAATATGGCTGTAGTAAACCACACAATGAATTATAAGCACTATAAGCAAAGTAAATCCAAAAACTAGGAACAAAATATCACAAAGCCCTTCAAATGTTGACTAGTGTAGAATGAATAATCAATAAGTAACCAAGGATGGCATGTAAATAGGAATATAACCAACAGAAACATAAACAGAATGACTGTAACAATTTGATATCGCTAATATAATCTCATGTAGACCTCAACCACGTTCAAAAGTGCTGGACCTTTCATGCGACTTAAAAACCACAAATTATGCACATTATACATGTTGTTTTACAATATAGAGTAGGGGTGGTGAATGTTGGTCCTGGAGAGCTGCAGTCCTGCAGAGTTTAACTCCAATCCTGATTAAACCTTACCTGCCTGTAGCTTCATAGTGATACATTAATGAATAGCCTGTTCAGGTGTGTTTGATTAGAGTTGGAGCTAAACTATGCATGACTGCGGCACTCCAGGACTGATGTTCGCCACCCCTGATATAGAGCATAATTTGCTGAATTTTTTTAGATAGACTCTAGTCCTTGGTTCTCACTGCTCTCCACATTTTGTATGTCTGTCTTTTCCTACACACCCAGTGGAGTTTGTGAAGCTTTGAATCAGGTGTGTTAAATAAGGAAAACATGCAAAATGTGGACAACAGTGGGTCCTGAATTGAGAATTACTGGTCTAAAAGCATATTTAATTTTAGATGGACATCATATGTAGTTATTCTTCAAAGTTAGGATTTTGTTTTAGCATGTTTAACAAATTGGCCATAAAAAATATATTTTTTTATTGTTATTTTGACCTTTTAACATTTATTGTTATTTTACAAGATGCCTGCTCAAGGAACAAGTGCCTGTGATCCAGTCACATACATTACCCATTTCACAGCAGAAGACTCTAGTGCTGCTGTACAAACCTCTTCTGCAGCAACAAATGTCCCTCATCTGTCTGTCTCACCATCACTTAAAGGTAACACTTATACTACTAACTCTCTATCTGTTCATCCATACACTCATACATCCTCTCATCCATACATTCTCCCTCCCATTCCTCCATACACCCTCCCTAGACCTGTCTATCTAATCTGTCACTTTACACTTTCTTCAGGTCCAAAAGACTGCAGTGCTGCTGTGCAAACCTCTTCTGCAGCAGCCAATGTCCCTCCTCTGTCTGTCTCAAAATCACTTAGAGGTAACACTTATACTACTAACTCTCTATCTGTCCATCCATACATTCATTCATACATTCTCTCATCCATACATTCCTCCATACATCCTCCGTAGACCTGTCTATCTAATCTGTCACTTTACACTTTCTTCAGGTCCAAAAGACTGCAGTGCTGCTGTACAAACCTCTTCTGCAGCAGCCAATGTCCCTCATCTGTCTGTCTCAAAATCACTTAGAGGTAACACTTATACTACTAACTCTCTATCTGTCCATCCATACATTCATACATCCTCTCATCCATACATTCATCCATACACCCTCCCTAGACCTGTCTATCTAATCTGTCACTTTACACTTTCTTCAGGTCCAAAAGACTGCAGTGCTGCTGTACAAACCTCTTCTGCAGCAGCCAATGTCCCTCATCTGTCTGTCTCAAAATCACTTAGAGGTAACACTTATACTACTAACTCTCTATCTGTCCATCCATACATTCATTCATACATTCTCTCATCCATACATTCATCCATACACCCTCCCTAGACCTGTCTATCTAATCTGTCACTTTACACTTTCTTCAGGTCCAAAAGACTGCAGTGCTGCTGTACAAACCTCTTCTGCAGCAGCCAATGTCCCTCATCTGTCTGTCTCAAAATCACTTAGAGGTAACACTTATACTACTAACTCTCTATCTGTTCATCCATACATTCATACATCCTCTCATCCATACATTCTCCCTTCCATTCCTCCATACATCCTCCCTAGACCTGTCTATCTAATCTGTCACTTTACACTTTCTTTAGGTCCAAAAGACTGCAGTGCTGCTGTACAAACCTCTTCTGCAGCAGCAAATGTCCCTCATCTGTCTGTCTCAAAATCACTTAGAGGTAACACTTATACTACCAATTCTCTATCTGTCCATCCTCCCATCCATCCATCCATACATACATACATTCATTCATACATCCTCTCACCCATACATTCATACATCCTCTCATCCATACATTCTCCCTTCCATTCCTCCATACACCCTCCCTAGACCTGTCTATCTAATCTGTCACTTTACACTTTCTTTAGGTCCAAAAGACTGCAGTGCTGCTGTACAAACCTCTTCTGCAGCAACAAATGTCCCTCATCTGTCTGTCTCAAAATCACTTAGAGGTAACACTTATACTACTAACTCTCTATCTGTTCATCCATACATTCATACATCCTCTCATCCATACATTCTCCCTTCCATTCCTCCATACATCCTCCCTAGACCTGTCTATCTAATCTGTCACTTTACACTTTCTTCAGGTCCAAAAGACTGCAGTGCTGCTGTACAAACCTCTTCTGCAGCAGCAAATGTCCCTCATCTGTCTGTCTCAAAATCACTTAGAGGTAACACTTATACTACTAACTCTCTATCTGTTCATCCATACATTCATACATCCTCTCATCCATACATTCTCCCTTCCATTCCTCCATACATCCTCCCTAGACCTGTCTATCTAATCTGTCACTTTACACTTTCTTCAGGTCCAAAAGACTGCAGTGCTGCTGTACAAACCTCTTCTGCAGCAGCAAATGTCCCTCATCTGTCTGTCTCAAAATCACTTAGAGGTAACACTTATACTACCAATTCTCTATCTGTCCATCCTCCCATCCATCCATCCATACATACATACATTCATTCATACATCCTCTCATCCATACATTCATACATCCTCTCACCCATACATTCATACATCCTCTCATCCATACATTCTCCCTTCCATTCCTCCATACATTCTCCCTTCCATTCCTCCATACACCCTCCCTAGACCTGTCTATCTAATCTGTCACTTTACACTTTCTTTAGGTCCAAAAGACTGCAGTGCTGCTGTACAAACCTCTTCTGCAGCAGCCAATGACCCTCATCTGCCTGTCTCACAATCACTTAGAGGTAACACTTATACTACTAACTCTCTATCTGTTCATCCATACATTCATACATCCTCTCATCCATACATTCTCCCTTCCATTCCTCCATACATCCTCCCTAGACCTGTCTATCTAATCTGTCACTTTACACTTTCTTCAGGTCCAAAAGACTGCAGTGCTGCTGTACAAACCTCTTCTGCAGCAGCAAATGTCCCTCATCTGTCTGTCTCAAAATCACTTAGAGGTAACACTTATACTACTAACTCTCTATCTGTTCATCCATACATTCATACATCCTCTCATCCATACATTCTCCCTTCCATTCCTCCATACATCCTCCCTAGACCTGTCTATCTAATCTGTCACTTTACACTTTCTTTAGGTCCAAAAGACTGCAGTGCTGCTGTACAAACCTCTTCTGCAGCAGCAAATGTCCCTCATCTGTCTGTCTCAAAATCACTTAGAGGTAACACTTATACTACCAATTCTCTATCTGTCCATCCTCCCATCCATCCATCCATACATACATACATTCATTCATACATCCTCTCACCCATACATTCATACATCCTCTCATCCATACATTCTCCCTTCCATTCCTCCATACACCCTCCCTAGACCTGTCTATCTAATCTGTCACTTTACACTTTCTTTAGGTCCAAAAGACTGCAGTGCTGCTGTACAAACCTCTTCTGCAGCAACAAATGTCCCTCATCTGTCTGTCTCAAAATCACTTAGAGGTAACACTTATACTACTAACTCTCTATCTGTTCATCCATACATTCATACATCCTCTCATCCATACATTCTCCCTTCCATTCCTCCATACATCCTCCCTAGACCTGTCTATCTAATCTGTCACTTTACACTTTCTTCAGGTCCAAAAGACTGCAGTGCTGCTGTACAAACCTCTTCTGCAGCAGCAAATGTCCCTCATCTGTCTGTCTCAAAATCACTTAGAGGTAACACTTATACTACTAACTCTCTATCTGTTCATCCATACATTCATACATCCTCTCATCCATACATTCTCCCTTCCATTCCTCCATACATCCTCCCTAGACCTGTCTATCTAATCTGTCACTTTACACTTTCTTCAGGTCCAAAAGACTGCAGTGCTGCTGTACAAACCTCTTCTGCAGCAGCAAATGTCCCTCATCTGTCTGTCTCAAAATCACTTAGAGGTAACACTTATACTACCAATTCTCTATCTGTCCATCCTCCCATCCATCCATCCATACATACATACATTCATTCATACATCCTCTCATCCATACATTCATACATCCTCTCACCCATACATTCATACATCCTCTCATCCATACATTCTCCCTTCCATTCCTCCATACACCCTCCCTAGACCTGTCTATCTAATCTGTCACTTTACACTTTCTTTAGGTCCAAAAGACTGCAGTGCTGCTGTACAAACCTCTTCTGCAGCAACAAATGTCCCTCATCTGTCTGTCTCAAAATCACTTAGAGGTAACACTTATACTACTAACTCTCTATCTGTTCATCCATACATTCATACATCCTCTCATCCATACATTCTCCCTTCCATTCCTCCATACACCCTCCCTAGACCTGTCTATCTAATCTGTCACTTTACACTTTCTTCAGGTCCAAAAGACTGCAGTGCTGCTGTACAAACCTCTTCTGCAGCAACAAATGTCCCTCATCTGTCTGTCTCAAAATCACTTAGAGGTAACACTTATACTACTAACTCTCTATCTGTTCATCCATACATTCATTCATACATTCTCTCATCCATACATTCTTCCATACATCCTCCCTAGACCTGTCTATCTAATCTGTCTATCTTTTTTGTCCATTCATCATCCAGTCTGCAAGTTTCTGTCTATCTAATCTGTCACTTTACACTTTCTTTAGGTCCAAAAGACTCCAGTGCTGCTGTACAAACCTCTTTTGCTGCAGCCAATGTCCCTCCTCTGCCTGTCTCACAAACAAACAAATTTCGGTACAAGATTAAAGGTAATTCCCTGAATGTAATTTTTGCTTGCTTATTACAATATTTAACACATTCATGTTTACTGAATCTATAGACACATCAAAGAATCTATGAACACATCAGGCAAAAAGAATGTGGTTTGCAAAATGAAAAACATTTAGTTGTAACCAATTAAAATAGTTTGTGGCCATATACACTGAACTTTTATAAGATTGTTTTGGTCTTTTCAGCTATTTATAAAGAAATAAGAGATGTGACGTGTGAATTTTATTGTGGACTTGCTGGTATCATATCAGCATTCAAAAGCCAACACATACCAGTTTTAGTAGCTATCATCCTATGTTAGTACCAACATGCACATCAGGCCTTATGCTGGTGAACAGGAGTGTTAGATTTTTTTAGTAGGAAAATAGATCCATTGTCATGTTTCTGCATCTACACTGTATATGCCTTTTATTTTCTATCCTACATCCGGCATTGTGTTGTTTAAAGCCTCAGTCCTTCTCAAATAGTAATATGATTGTTTATGCTCTCTTCCTATTAGACTGTCCTGTACATTTACTCAAAGAACACTTTCCATTTGTAAAAACCATGGGAACGAGAATAGCAAAAAATGTAAGTAACATTGAGTTTTTATTTGGCTGGAATTTTAATTTCTGTGCAGGATCAGAGAGTGTTGTGATAAAATTTCTTTGTTAAATAAAATAGTTAAAATGTCGAAAAATAAACTTACTATTTGCTTATTTTCAGGGGAATAAAGAAACAAAGGTTCGCTGGCAGCCTTGCTCTGGCTGGTATGTACTTTTTATTAGTTTGTAAATATAAAATATTATTATAAATATAATATAAATAATAAACATAAATATTGTTACAGTTTTACATAAGTTTGTGTCATTTTTATTCTCTCTGTCTAATATTTTGCTACTTTAATGCTACAGTTTTACTTACATCTTTTTTAATAAATGTCAGTTAGGGTGAAAAAATAATTTACTTTTTTATATTTAAATTTTAAATGTATATTGTTTTTCAGTGGAATAAAGTGGAAGGACACATGGGAGCCTTATGAACTTTTTCATTCGGATGAATAAAGTAATGTTTTTTTTTTTTCAAAAGCTTACTGCACTAAACCCTTATGTATATTAACCATTAATATTTTATATTGTTTTATGTATTTCTATACAGATATTTGAAAACATTGAACTATGTTGATTGATCTGTGTATCTATTGGCCATGTACACTTATGTTTATCTTGACTGCTCCCTCTTATAGTATTTGTTAATTTGTCCCCCCGCTCTGTTCTCTGTTAGCCTTTTGTTTTTCTATGTTTCTCCTTTTGTCCTCTGTCTGTTCTCCTCCTCCGTGGTTCCCTGCATGAGTCCTGACCCATGAAGTTTTGCCAGCCCTGTTTTGCCTGAGTCCCCTTAAACACGGACAAAGAAATTGACATTGAGGAGAGTTTTGATGATCTTTTGTTGTTCAATAAACATTAATCTGCACACTGCATGAGTCCTTGCCTCATCTGTACCCAACTCTGATGCATATTTATCAAAGAACTGTGCTAGTTAAAAATAAGTATATATGTAGTTTATAAGTTTATATATGTTATACACGGATGGGGTATATACAACATATTGTATATTGTGATTATAACTATAGTTATAAAATTTATAATTATATGTTTCCTTTTACATATATTTTATATTAACAATATTGCAATCAATAGTTATTATTAAATGTACTATTTTACTATTGTTTTTATAAAAGTACCTCATAAATTGTGAATAACATTAACAGCATTGCCATTTCGTAGTGCTACCAAACAATCAGTAACTTTTGGACATAGTTAAGAAAAAAGTTTTTTGTGGTAATTAGACAAAAACTGTAGTCTTTTGCACACATTCTGTAACATTTACCTTCTGTATTTCTGTATCATCATCAGAATTCAAATCATTATCAAATTTAATTCAGTTGTAATTTAATGTCAGTTCTTACGAGCACTTGAAGATTCGGGTTTAAAAAAGTAGTGTGGTTGGGACTAGGGGACATCTCCTTACATGAGCATTTTAGTATATGCACAATTTTACCACTGGAAGGCCCACAACAGAGGATGTGTATCATATAGACCATAAGGGCATTTAAGATGGTACATTTCTCTGATACATGTCAAAAACTCTAAACAGTTTGTACAAATAACGGCATGCAATGGTTTACCTGTAAAAGCCTGTAACTATTCCTAATCCTTAGTCCAAATATTTATGTCAAGAAACATCTCTGTTCTTACAGAATCAGAAAGTAACACTGTTCCAACAGGACATTTGGTCCTTAAATCTGGGTAAACCTTGATACCTACATAAAGTGAAGGGATGTGTGACATGCTTGTCAAGTATGCAACACACACCTGAAATGTGACCCCTGCATTTAACCCATCAAAATGCGTAGTGAACAGATGCACTGCAAGTCCTGAACACACACACCCGGAGCAGTGGGCACCCCAGGAGCAATCACAGGTGCCTTACAGTGCACAAAGATCTGGTAAACTACTTCTTTATAAAGTCAGTGTTACTTACAGTCTCTGGGTCTAAATATGCACTTCTAGATGGAGAAACATCATAACCTTTATGGCTGGCCACACTCTCAGAAATAAAGGTACAAAACTGTACCTTTTCTGTCACTGGGGCTGTACCCTTTTATAAAGTACAGCTTTGCAGCTAAGGAATTCATTTTAGTACCAGAAGTACATTCTGGGACCAAAGAGAGCTTATTAGTACCTCAAAAATACATATTAGTATCTCGACAGTGGATATTGCTACTAAATGTTTACATATCTGTAATGATCCATACAATTACCTTCTTAAAGGCTGCTGCCCCACTGACAGCTAGGGTACATATTTGGACTTTTTTCTAACAATGTAGGTCCTTAAGGTACGGTAATCTCCTGAAAATTGTATTCTGTTTTGTATTCCTGTAAGGATATCAAACGGAAACTTAGGGTACAGCCCCAGTGACAGAAAAGGTACAGGTTTGTACCTTTATTTCTGACAGTGCACAGCTCCAGGGGTGGCTTGAAGTGTGTGCGTGCGTGTGTGTGTGTGTACATTTATCACATTGTGGGGACCAATTGTCCCTACTCTGATAGCACACATTGATCTCGAAGACATCTATTTGATGTCTACGTTTACATCTGCAAGACGTATTATTTAGATTGTTTGCTCATCTGCAATACGTCTCTGAGACATTTCCTAAAAGATGTCATATAGACATATTGAAGACGTCTGCAAGACGTTTTTGATATAGAATGTATGTAAAGCAGCTCTTTCTAAGACCTTTATAAGATGTGTTTACACACCAGATGTATTCTAGATCTCCAGATCTTTACCAGACATCTTACAGATGTCTCTGTGCTATCTACAAAGATAGGAATGCCAGTTTTTTTTTTTTTTTGACCTTGTGGGGAAATTTTGAGGTCCCCATGAGGAAACAAGCATATCATTAAAAAAGAATGATGTTTCTTGAAAATCTATAGCAGAACGTTCTGTGATGGTTGGGGTTAGGGAGTAGAATATAGGCCTACAGTTTGTACAGTATAAAAACCATAGGCTTCGTCTATGGAATTTCCCCACAAAACATGGAAACCAAAATGTGTGTGTGTGTACCTGGTAATTATCACGTTGTGGGGACCAATTGTCCCCACAAAGATAGGAATACCAGTGTTTTTGTGACCTTGTGTGGACATTTTGATGTCCCCATCAGGAAACAAGCTTATAAATCTAACAAGATGATGTTTATTGAAAATCTAAGGTACAAGAAAGGTTTTTGTGATGGTTGGGGTTAGGGAATGGGGCAGGTAAGGGGAATAGAATATACAGTTTGTAGTATAAAATGCATTACGTCTATGGAATGTCCCCACAAAACATGGAAACCAGAATGTGTGTGTGTGTGTGTGTGTGTGTGTGTGTGTGTGTGTGTGTGTGTGTGTGTGTGTGTGTGTGTGTAACTACTTGCATTTAATCCATCCAGTTGCTGTGCACAGAGGACAAAAATTGGTTACCATACTTGTCCTTAACATGTCACCTTCATGTCAATTTTTGACCAAGATTTTTGACAATGTAAGAGGTGATCAATGTCTAATGGGGTTGCTTTACAAAGACTTTCACTGAGGCTATAAGGTCAGAAATCAGCTGTATTATTTCATGTGTGAAAATTATTCCCCCTAACCATGCTTGTTTAAGTTATACACACAATTGTTTAGGATAAATGGTATGTTTTCGGCGTGCTGTGCGAAGAGAGGGCTCCGAGCTTGATATTTGACCCAAACCCGGAGCACGCACGCCCCAAGAAAAGGGCTCCGAGCTTGGTATTTTGCCCAAACCCTGAGCGCTCAAGCCCCGATGAGAGGACTTCGAGGTCGATATTCGACCCGAACCCAAAGCACTCCCCTCATTATTCTGGTTAACCAGGCGACTGTAAGGAAACTGTTGGTGGAGGGATGCTGAAAACTATCAAGGAACGTGGAAGGGTCGACTGCGGCCGTTTCCTAATCCGAAGGCTGAACCCTCCGGAGGTCGCATTTGTTGGCTTTTACGTCTTATTTTAGAATATTAACAAATTATAAAGTTTACTGTTATCTTAATTAATCGTAAAATGTTGAAATATACTTTTACTCAGAAATGTCATATATGAAATACAAGATAGAATATATAACACAAAGTGCAACAATAACGTTACTTCCAAGTCATCTGAGCGAGAGAAGAGAGAAAAAAGAAGGGAAAACCCCAAAACAAGTAGGCTACTAATTACGGTAGCCTACATGAAAGATCTCATCGTATTTCTTAAAAAAAAAAAAATAGATTATGCAATTAACTTAAACCAGGCTTGATGACGTATGCAGCCTGCATATGCGAATTACGGCTGCGTATCCATTCATGCTGGTCAGTGAAAACACGCAATACATTAAGATTTAGATTTATTTGAACGTGTTCATCCCAAACTTTGTTATTAAAACTATAAGCACTGTAAAGATGACCTATTCATGTATTTGCTCATCAAAAATTAAATCCTTGTTTTTAATTTATTTATAAATGTCACAAAGAAATGAACAATGTATATAGTAATGTATGTGTTTTCCACAACATTGTAAATTCATATAAATAATTTAAAGCGATTTTCTTAAAGAATACAACAAGAAACAACAAGTAAATATAATTACTTTATTTATCATTGTTTAGATTTGGAAATAATCTTGTTGCACACAAAATAGAAACAATTCCTCAAAACTACACTTACAGCCCCCAATCCCAGCAATCCACTGTAGCACATGTCTGTAAAAATGCACAGGATATATGTCTGTAAAATTAAATCCCATCAGAAATACCCCAATTAACATCGTAATCCATCCCTTAAAAAGTTAATCTTTCATCTCCATTTTATAAGGCAAACACAAATGCAAACAGAGGGAAAAAAAGAGAAGACAGATGGAGAAAGAGGAGTTATAGATTAGATATAGATAGCAATGTATTTAGCAAATAACTACAGCAGACACGCATCATCTTCATCAGAGCTCAGATCAGTACTGCTTGAATAAAGGGCTTCTGAGTCTTCTGGCCAGCTGGGATATTCACATTCTTCAACAGTAATATGTTGGTTTATGGTGTCTATTGCCTGATAACTTGTTTTTACAGTGTCCTGGTGAGCTCTTAACTGATGTAATTTTCTCTTCAACACACATTGAAGTCCTTGAATCCCATCATCTGGAAGATTCCAGGGGTTAACTGTAAAACAAACACAAATGAAAATAAGGGCTTATTTCATCTGGCATCAGGTGAATATGAATACATGGTTACATTTATGAATACATAACAGATTATAAATACTTACCACCTGAAATGATGGTATCAAGCAAACTGTTCAGTTTGTGTTCCTGACTTCTTAGATACAGCCAATGCTGCTTTGCCTCTTGAACAAGAACAGTCTGTTCTTCTTCTAGGCGTTGAATCAGCATTAACTTGTCAAAGACTTTTTTCTTTGTCAAGAGATTGACATCATCTACATAATACAGGTATAACACGTAAATGAGACTAAGACCGTGACTGAAAATTTCAATGTAAATATCCATGTTATGCATAACTGACCTTGCTCTGTTAGTTGCCAGGGGAAAACAAAGTCATTTTGAAGGACCTCTTCAGCGGACGCTACCTTAAGGGCGGGGTCAACAAGGGCATTGTGCTGTTCAATGGCAAAAGCCAGCTTCTTTTTCTCATCATTGATTTTTCTCCTTATTTTATTCCGTCCCTTGTTTGTGGCTGAAACATAATGAATTAAAATTGGGATTTTTTTGTAGTAACAGCAGCAGGAGTAATAATGCAGAAACAACAAACAAGTAGTTCTTTACTAGATATTCAACATACCAGTGTGTCTATAAAGACGATGCTGCCGTTGTTTAATGCACAAAGATAATTCTTCTATTGTGTTCCTTGTTGTCTGAATTGCAGCATCACTGTCTCCTACAGTTGCTGTAAAAAGTGTCAAAAATTGCAATCAATGAAAAGTAGCATTTTCAAGTTGTAGCACACTTGTTTTTGCAAATGTATATGAAAAGACATGTTGTAGCCTTTACATACTAGTGTGAGCCCACTCCTGAACATCTGTGACCCACTGATGGAGTACACCATCATCTACAGCCAGTTCATTCTTCATGTCTTGTAGGCTTTCAGTCTCTTTCTTTAGATTCAGCTGAGTCTAAAACATACAACCAATAAACCAGTGATATGGTTAGTTACAATGGCAAAAGTATGTGATTAGTTTGTGTGAGTGAGCGAGTTTGCGTGAGTGAGCGAGCGAGCGTTAACGAGTGAGTGTTAGCGAGGGAGCGTTAGCGAGCGAGGGAGCATTAGCGAGCGAACGAATGTTAGTGAGCGAGGGAACGAGTGTAAGCGAGTAAGTGTTAGCGAGCAAGTGTTAGCGAGTGATAGCGAGTAAGTGTTAGCGAATGATAGCGAGTTAGTGTTAGTGAGTGATAGCGAGTAAGTGTTAGCGAGCGAGGGAGCAAACGTTAACGAGCGAGGGAGTGAGGGTTAACGAGTGAGTGTTAGGGAGCGAGTGTTAGCGAGCGAGTGTAAGCGAGCGAGTGTAAGCGAGCGAAGGAGCGAATGTTAGCGAGTAAGTGTTAGCGAGCGAGGGAGCGAGTGTTAACGAGCGAGGGAGTGAGGGTCAACGAGTGAGTGTTAGCGAGCGAGGGAGTGAGGGTTAACGAGTGAGTTTTAGCGAGCGAGGGAGCGAGTGTTAGTGAGCGAGTGTTAGCGAGCGAGAGAGCGAGTGTTAGTGAGCGAGTGTTAGCGCGCGAGGGAGTGAGGGTTAACGAGTGAGTGCTAGGGAGCGAGGGAGTGAGTGTTAGCGAGCGAGTGCAAGCGAGCGAGGGTTAAAGAGTGAGTGTTAGCGAGCGAGGGATAAACGAGTGAGTTTTAGCGAGCGAGGGTTAGTGAGTAAGCGTAAGCGAGCGAGGGAGCGAGCGCTAACGAGTGAGTGTTAACGAGCGAGCGGTAGCGAGTGAGTGACTGAGTGTTAGCGAGCGAGGGAGCGAGTGAGTGAGCGAGTGTAAGCGAGGGAGCGAGTGTGCGTTAGTGAGTGAGCGTTAGCGAGTAAGCGAGTGTTAGCAAATGAGCGAGTTTGTGTGAGAGAGATAACGAGATAGAGATAACGAGATAGAGATAACAAGATAGAGATAACAAGATAGAGATAACGAGAGAGAGAGAGAGAGAGAGAGAGAGAGAGAGAGAGAGAGAGAGAGAGAGAGAGAGAGAGAGAGAGAGAGAGAGAGAGAGAGAGAGAGAGAGAGATAACGAAAGATGACATTTTGTAAGAAATGCCTGAAAATAAACTAATTAAAACACTTTAGTAATTCAAACACTTTAAAAAGCCTGATGCTTTAACATTTAACAGAAATAAGAAAGATGAATCTAAATAAAGATTGCCTTTTGGTATCGTGTGCAAATAGTTTGGCACATATTTTGAGTCTTCATTTTGTTCCACCCCATACACTGCAATGTGAGCAAATCTGTGCGACCTGTCAAAACAAATGAACAGAACACACACAAAAAAAATCTCACCTTACTTTTGGGAAGTGTTACTTAATAACTTTTCTAACTTATTGAAATTTTGAGGCCAAAATTACATAAACATACTAACCTGCTTTAGACATGAACTTCGTGCTTATACCAATTCTTGATAAAAAGCTATTTGTTTGTTCTACTTCTTCCCCCATGGTATATGCAGCACCCGTTTGAAAGCTACCACTCCATTTGATCTACAAAGTAAGGAAAAGTTTAATTTATGCAGGCTTTATCTTAATATACAATAGAAAATAGCCAAATATGAACACATACCTCACATTTTATGCCATGTACTTTTGCATGCATAACCGAAAGGAATGGTTTCATATTTAGAAGATGTCTCAGTTCTGGGCAGGCCTGGCAAACTTTTATCAAGTATGGCCAGTATTTGCACATAATGTCAGCACAAAAGAAAGTTGAATTTTCTGTGCAGAGCTCTTTCTGCAAGTACAAAGGATATGCATAGATCTCTCCTCTAAACATATTGAGTGCCTTCAAAAGAACACCATGCCTACAGACAGCAACTTCAACTCCCTCCTCATCCAATTTACTGCTGGTCTTTCTGGAAAACTCTTTCGCAGCTGCAAACTCCGCAGCTCCACAAACACCTTTGCCTCCCACCTACATGTAATACAAATAATAAAGAATGAAAAAGGCATTTGGAATGGTTTATAAATTAGGCCTATGTGTCTTATATTTCTCTCAGTGTACACATGATTGTGTATTTAAAATAAACTGTGAACTTTTCACAAACAAATCATAAATCATAATATCTACTTTGAAGCAATCTGATAAGCAGTCTAGGAAACTTACATGTTGCACTTTATTGCGGATATATTGAACAAAAGAGGATACATCCTCATCCTTGCAAAGAAACAACCCTTCGAAGTAGCCAGAGTCCTCTGAACTAATAAAAAAAGAGAGAGTTGGATTTCAGATACAATTTCTAAATGACAATAAAAACAAAAGCTTTATAAACTATTTTAAGGTAATACAAATAACTGAAAATTTTAAGAATTACAAGACAGAAGACTCATCAATGTATAAAACATTTATGCTTTCCCAGAAAGGGCTTCACACACACAAAAAAATATAAGTCAGCCAATAATGACAAAAAAAAACCTTACTTCCCAGCCTTTTTGAAACGATGAAGTTTTCTGTTGCCATCCACAGCAACTGCCAGCATTAGCGGGGTACAAGCAGGGCACATGAAATGTTGTTCACCACAGATCTTGTCAACCTCATAACGGCAGATGGACCACTCAAAATAACTCTTCAAAAACGCATCACCACATAAAGTGCCGATCTGGTTAAAGAAACATAGAAATGTTACTTTAGTTTTATGCTTGTTTATGGTATGTCGACTCTGATCCACATCTACAATTCTCCATAAGTTAAAGTGATATTTCAGCCAGATATCAAATTGACCCAATGATTTACTCACCCTCAAGCAATCCGAGATACATATGTCCATCATCTTTCAGACTTTTCATTTGGAGATACTTTAGTAAATGTCCATGCTTTCAAACTTAAATTCAAACTTATTAAGCCCTTGGAGTGTGGAGCTGTGTGAATTACTTCTCTTTTTTGGGGTTTAAAGTCACAATTTGTTCCCTGATACCCATTTTCTACCATTATAAGCTTGGAAGAGCAAGCAAATTTACCGAAATAACTCCAAATGTGCTCGTCTGAAAGAAGATGGACATATGCATCTGGGATTGCTTGAAAACGAGTAAATTATGGGGTCATTTTGATATTTGGTATAAATATCCCTTTAACCAAAACATTAAAACAGTCATAATAATATTATCATGGACCTTGTTGTTCAACCAAAATAGCACAACGCCCATTCAACAAAGCTGTTCTGTTTCCAGTTTTACAAAACGGTTATGATAGCTGTCAGACTGGTTCAAATTCACAAAGTCTGTTATTCTGTCATTAAGGTATTTTTCCTCACAGAACAGCTTGGCAGAATTATTTTTGGTGACCATTATGGGTAATTGATATAGGGACAGTTTGCCAGACAGGGTTTAGATGAAGACACAACTAGGCCTTAGTTATATTGGGAGATTTAGATGTTTTTTACAAACATACCCAACAAAAAACATTACTAGTGTGAGCTAGAGATACAAAATAATAGGCAGGTTCTTTTATATGGCTGACCAGTATATGAGAAAAGTACTCACTCTGCCATAGTGCACAGTCTTCATGTCAAGCATTCTTATAAATGCTAAACGGGACAATCCTGGAGCAGCCATTTTCAAGTCTTCGAAGGACATGAATACTTCCTCATCATAAATGGTGCAGAAGTTTACAGTTGCAGGCCAGTAGCCACTCTTCTGCATTTCTAGCACACCTGGTATCCATGTTTCTCTGCATTGCTCACAGCGAAGATGGGGCAATGACAGTTCGTAGCGACCTACAAAATACTTGTTAGTAAATTAAATGCAATACCAAAGTATAATGACAGACTAAAAACATTTCCCAAAATGTACACACACTTTTAAAAGAAGGACATTATCTGCACGACACAGTCAAACCTACAACTGTCCTGTGGAGAATGCAGATGTGTTTGTGTCATATTATTATAACTTGTCCAGAGTAATCACAATGAGCAAGGTTAAACAGGCAGGGGTTAGTTTTTTTATATGCAGCATTGCAACTTTACACAGAATTTAAACCAGAGAGTTTACAGACATATTTAAATACATAAAGCACATAATCTCATTTTGCCAACAACATATCCTGTTTTGCCTTCTATAGACAAAGATATTCTAAACAAACAAAACAAGTGCTGATATTATAGATACTATAGCCTCAAAAATGTGCTTGTGAAGCAAATAAAAATGTTGGACAACACAAATACACAAAATACCGCTGTACACGTGGAGAAGCTTAATAAAGTAAAACAATTAACTGGTGAATTGCACCATAGCCATATAAAAACATAGAATTCATACATATGTTTTTTTTTATATGTTAAAGGGCATATTTCATTATGTGCTGAACACTCACCCTTCATGTTGATTACAGTAATAGACCTCCCTATTCCAACGCTGTACTTTTCTTCTCCACAACTGCATATGGAATTAGGTAGTGCCATTGGTAATAGGCGATCTACAATGAAGAAAAATAAATAAATAAAAATAAAGTGTCAATTTATAATTCACAAGTTCAATATAAACAAACTTAAGTTAAAATGGGGGTCTGACAATAACTTGTAGTTAAGTGACTATCCCAAGACATTATTATGTCTACTATAAATATAACTATTATTATTAAAGGAAACTGTACCTTCATGATGGTGAAAGTATTGCCCATCAGAGTCCTGCTTCACCACTGTGGTGGGAGGTACAGCCTTGTGGAACCCGAAAATCATGGAGGTTCTGTTGTGGAACACTTGTGTACGATGTATTGCAGTGTCACAGTCAATGCAGGTATACTGCTTAGGCAAACAGTCTTTGCACTTGACAACTGCCACATTCTTCTTGCACTCCAAACACAGCTGTTCCTTAATATGCTCTGTTGCAAGCCTGTTGCTGATTAAAGATGGTCTAGCCTCCCTCCATCTCTCAGAAGAAGCTGCTGTCCTTGCGCCCCAATGCAGTGATGTTGAATGTGGGGTTCCCTCAAAGTGGAGGTTAGAACTAGCAGCTGACAGAAGCTCTTGCAACTCATCTACAAGAGAACCTGTCACACCCCAGAAAAAAAATTATGCAAAACAGTTCCTTGTCTAATGATACAGTGTGGTTCTTTAATTTACCTTACTAGAATTAATTGCTTTTTATTTTAATGTCAAGCACAATTATTCTAAGTTGAAAAAATAATTGTGAAGTTTAAGAAAAGCATTTGTGGGCACTATTTTATAGCAGTATCATCTCTCATATCTTATATCATATGGAGCTTTTGCCTCATATTGTAGCATATTTATAGTTTAAATCATATGCAAGAATTTACAGGAAATAAACATGAATTTACTAAAAACAACACACTTTTTAAAAAGTAACAATCTAATAAGTTATAACTAACCATGATCTGGAGCCTGGGCTGGAGCCTGGTCTAGATAACATTCTGCTGGCTTTGGACATGGCTTTGGACATGGCCTTGATTTGACTCCTTGATCGGATTATGCATGTAACGGTTATTAAAAACATCTTTATTATTTCAAAATGAATGCTTTACAACACAAATGACTTTTCTTTAGGTCAACAATATCTTACCATGTGTAGTAGAAGGCTTTGCTTTTTGTGGACATTTGACTTTGAAGCTGGACTGGATCCTTTTTTTCTTTGCCTATGAATTTTGAACAGTACATTATAAAGGGTTTCAGCAGCAGCAACAACATAAACAAGTGGCTTTTGTGGCCCAAGTCAGTATGATAAGCAAACACAGGAAGTTACCTGTGGTTACACATCTGAATCAAAGTGAACTTCCGATCTGTATTTATTTATGGGTCTGGCAAGTGGCTAAACTGATCTCTGAAACAAATACCTTGTAGAAAATATTTTTTTTTACTAAAGATGAGGGGGAGACGATGAGCATAGATCACAGCTGTGCCAAGAGGTTTAGCAGCCAGGCAAGAATTCAAGGACCTGTAGCTAACATTGTATACATTCATTTTACACAGTAACAATAGCTCAGTGTAATAGTTCATATGCCTTAGACATAATATAAAAACAGAAGTTATTATACTTGTCATTTATTTCTCTTGTTTTCAGAAAAAAAATACTGTAAAAGGACTTTTGTTATTGATTTTATGTGGAAGTTTACCAGAAGTTGCGTTCAGTCCAAAAAAAGCCATTTGTTTATGTTGTTGCTGCTGAAACAGTCTATATGCTTGTATCATTAAGACTCAACATTCTGTTGCAAAAACTGCAAAAACACTTTATTTTGGACATCAGGATTAATATCATTACAACTGTCGTAATCTTAAAAATAATATAATAGAAAATTTATAAATAAATTATATTTGTTCCACCAATCTCACATACTTTTCTTAAATGTTTCAGTAAAATAATGACTGCTTAAAAGTTTGGATATTCAAGAAAAATACTGACCTTTGGACCATTTTGGTTTGGCCGTCCAAACAGTTCTACGGATTCAGTTAGAGCACGATTCAGATCATTTACAGAACTTTCACTGTTAAGGTTCTGAATTATAGTTTGCCCTTGTTTGACATTGTGATCCAGGTCCATGTCCAGTTTTGAAGTTTGGCCTTTTTTAACGACGGCACCCAACTGTGTGCGGTCGCATATCTTTCCAAGGGTTGCAGCAACAGCGCGCCCTTTTCTGATAATTTCTTTTAATTCACTTTCGTTATTCGCCATTATCTTAGTTTGATCTGAGAATACAGAGACACAACAAATAAGTCAAATAATTATTAATTTATATTAGATTGATCATATTAAACAGTAATCATTGATGTAATGATGACTATCACCTGTTGAAACCTAGTATCACTTCAATCGATGCACTTTTTCGATTAACTTACCAGTCAAGTTATTATCTGACAAAAACCAACAACTGACTAAGAATAGATTTCATAAAATAGAGCAGAAATATAAATTAAAAATGTAAATAAATGTCCTCACCTGGAGATGAAATGTCTACACCGTCGCAGAAATTCTGAATCTGTTGTAACCCTGAAATGAGTCCGGTCGGGAACGCGGTCTGCTGTAGTTTCTTCCGATCATTAAATAAATAAAAAAAGTAATTACATCGTATAGTGTATAATGATGTGTAGCAAGTAAGTATTAAAGTGCCAAAGTGTTTTAACGTGAGTATTAAATTTAATGCGCATTGAAAGCGCTTCATAAAAAAGCTGCTTCATAAGCAAATGTTACTGGATAACTGACTGGTCAGAACACGTTTAATCTGTACGTATTTTAGGATATTTTACGTAAATTTAGATACGTTTCGATCCTGCAATTACGTCCAGATAATACGTAAAAGCACTACAAATACGTAAAAGCACATACGTATATGACTGTTTTAGTTTACGTGTAAATATGTACGTTTTGTTTGTGAGACCAGGCTGGTCATTCACATCACCCCACGCGAGTTTGCGCCTATTCACGTCTTTGCATTGACTTTGTATTTAATCTACTTGCGCAAATCGTTGAATTTGTGTTTGATGTGTATGCTCCATTAAAAAAAAAAAACTATTTACATGGTTACTTTGGTGTCTAGGCCATAATATAATACCATATGTTAAACAAATATTACAATGTTTGCTAACAGATCTATAGATTTAACTCTATATAAATCTAGAGTTTTTGTCACTGGCATTTTAGCCCAGAGCTCTTGCCATTTCCGAATGTAACGACTGAGCCAGATCAGACACACGATAACTACTTATATTTCATAAATATAAGTGCAGACCTTCACCCAAAAAGCAAGCTAAGCCCAGGGGTCTGCAACACTAAAGAGTGACGTACAGTACATACAGGAATACAGTATTTTCTTTCAGTCATATGGTGATTGATCTGTGTTTTCTGTTAGATTTTGTAGATAAAGTCAGTGTCTTTTCTGACCTTAAGGTCTAAACTGCATCAGTTTGTCACATGAGCCTGGGTTTAGTGACCTCAGGTTAGCACACATTCTTATCCCATTTCAAGGGCATGTGTCAGTTGAACCTGGTTTATAAACCAATAATCCAGTTGTTACTAGTATAACAAAAGTCACTTCAATAGTAAAAGAGTTAAAGATTAGTTCGAACAGTTAAAGAGTTCAAGGTAAGATGTACCTAAACACAACCATTTTACAATGAAAATATTAAAACTGATAAGAATGTCCCAGCATGCAAACTACTTACATTTTGTGTTGTTTCAGTTAGAAATAATTCCTAATAATATATCTACTATCTACTTAATATTAAAAAAATCTTCAGATAGATTTAAATCTTCAGACTTCAAGTAGAACATGGTAAACATGGCTTTACTTCAGGTTTGACTTTATGTTGTGGTTATAGTGTTGTTTAATAAAAGAAAAAAAGAAATGCAATATAAATATTTACACAAATTACTTTATAATTAAATGAATAACAATTTAAAATAAATTAATAAAAAATATTTTAACAAGAAAACCCCAAAAGCCAGGGTTTAATAAAAACAAGCTAAACATAAAAAAAACGAGTGTACAAACAGTAGGCAACTAGCCAACTGTGCTTTATTTGATCGCAAATCCAGCTTGTAAACACAGGTAAAATATATTGTAGCTTGACACCTTGTAGACCCACTTAAAGGGCCAAAAACGATAATAAGTGCATGCCCACACCATGCATACAGAGCGTGCCCAGTTTCTGGTGATAAAATTGACTGTATATCCCACCGCTCCATAAAAAAAAGATAAACCTTGGGCTTTGGTCACTCAGGAGACATTTTACACAGTGAGTTATCTCTTTCTGTTATAGTAAAACTAGGGTAAGTAACCTCACAGCAATCTGCAACAGTCTCTGTTTTTATAGATTTTGCATAAACAACTTACTGCATCAGTATGTGTGTTTGGTTTAGAAATTCACCCCAAGAAATGCGTTATTTACACCAAGGGTTTTTAAACTTTATGAGGCCAGGAACCACCAAATATGATAATCCTTTTGTGAGGGACCCCCGATAGATATCGATAGATATAGATATTTTATGTATAACGATTATATAACTGGCTACACAGAATAATGCTGGATGTAAAAACATGTTAAGATACATTTTCAATTTCATTGTATTTGTACTGCACCAACTTTGACAATAAATCTTGTTTCATAGCAGCTTTACAAGGAATCTTGCCTTATAAACCCCCATAAGGGAGATATTGGGGAATGTAATAAGAAAAACACCCTATACAAAGCGAGTATTAAGGAATATATGTAGCACGAAATGAGACGTTAGCACCTACCTAATAAACACATTTTATTCAATTTTGCTTTTTCTTTGAAATTTTCTGAGAATCTCCTGGAGGCCCCTTGGGAGTCCTCGGACCCCAGTTTGAAAACCCCTGACTTTACACAATGCTATACCGACTGAACTACATGTGCATGAAGTTTATGCGCGTAACGATTTAGTTATATTGTGAACTATTTACTCAAACTAAATGCCACTTTGCACCAAATTGGTGTTAGAAGTACTCCGCTTACCAATTATAGCTGTAGCATAGCCTTGCTCTTTAGCAACCCTGGCCAAGGTGATTTCCTCAAGGGGAAGACCTCCCGACGATGCAGAGAAAAGATACACTCCAATTCGGCCATGCCCAACCATACCTATAAACAAAAAATTGATGTATACTCCCTGATAAACATACACCAAAGACATATCTGATAATAAAGACAGCTGAGTAGGTACAACAAGTATCATAAATGTATGCCCATCACATTATTATTATTATTATTATTATTAGTCCTACTACTATACTAATATTATTATTACTCAAACACAAAATAGTATTTTACTGCACTGCTATTAAAGGTGCAGGAGCTTCAGGCCTAACCTGATCGGATGGGGTATCTGCCTGTGAGGAACGCCGCCCTGCTGGGAGTGCATAGGGGAGCAGCAGCTATATGGTGGGTCAGTTTAACCCCTTCCTGGGCCAGTCTGTCTATATGAGGTGTCCTGCAGGCCAAAATAATCACAACACAATACAGACTTTATAAGAGGTGCCAGTGGTCCCGCTCACCCACCAAAATGTGTGACCATCTAAAAGGGAAGCCTTTGTTAACTCTCACAAAATCTCATGCATATTAAAAGTATAAATCTTATTAATTGAATCTTAATAAATATAAATTTGGCTAATGTTAATTGCTGCTAATAAAAGGGTTATTGGGTTCTCCAGGGTAAAAAGTAAATTGTTCTTACACAGCTAGTATCATTTAAAGGAATAGTTTACCCAAAACTGAAAATTGTGTCATTATTTACTCACTTTCATGTTGTTACAAACACAAAGGAAGATATTTTGAGTGTTATTGAGCGATATTTTAAACTCTATGCTACATCACTGACTAAATGTTTACATTACAATTTCAATGTTTCATTTGCAACACAGGTTTTTCTCAGATTTTACAAAATAAACGTAAAATATGATTACTTACATAGAAAAAGCCTTCAACACTAGGTTATGCCAAACACACGCTAGATAAAATTATGTGTAACAATTTATAATAAATAAATAAATGAATAAAACAGAATAAACCTAAGGGTTGTGTTCCCGTAGCAACCAAGATCTCCAATTCCTAAATCGTCCACCATCATCAAGACAAAATTAGGTCTTGTGGCCCTGTCTGGATCAGCTGCACATAAAACCAGACCAACAGTGCATAGGATCCATGTAAGGGATTTCATTGTGGACTCTGAAAGTGAAGGTAAGCTTGTTTATAAAAACATGCAAACGAATAACAAGATATGGTGGGTCTAGAGTGATTAATATCGCTGGAAGTTCTGAAAAATGCACAAAAACGCAACTGCAATGTAAGGTGTCTTCAACTTCACGGGGCTTTGCACAGACCGATAGGCAGCATTGGAATCGTCTCGCGGTACTTTGATGTCATACACCAGTCGGTATGCGCAGAGCCGCGTTGAACACATCCATGAAATCTTCATGTGGTTTAAAACATTTCACTAAAGTGCATCGGCTGCGCATGAACGTATCTCGCATATATATTTAAGTCACTACAAGCATTCTCAACATTTTTAAAAGTTAAATTATTTATTGCGTTTCAGATGCACCATAAACTTGGTATGCCGTCTTACCTGTTGCACCCTGGGACGAGAAAGAAACCCGACCTCTGAGAAAAGCGCTGTTTACGTTACAACATGCTGAACACACTTTTGAATGATGGTCATATGACACAAGGAAGTGAGGCACGTATCACGTGATGCGCCTAGTAGTTTCATTTGGTAAAGTTTGATCATTCCTAACCGTTTCGCAGCAAAAAAAACTTAACCAGTAGTGTAATACTTCTGTCTGGCTAGTGGCTAGTATATTTTCAGTGACTGCATCGGATGATCATATTATTTTTGTTATTATTTAAATAGTCTCTGATTTATTTATTTACTTTTGCATGTGTAAAAACTGTTTATTTACATCAGAGCGAAGAGATTATGCTAACAGAATACCGAGTTTATTTTCACCTCACATTTAAATAACACAAACACATTTGTAGAGAAACATTGCCCCCTATTGTATGTTTTTATATAGGCATACAGAGGTCAGTCATGCTTCTCGTGGTTTCTGGCTAGATCGGAAACAGCTACGGCCTAAATCTCGCGATATATTGGGTTTAGGGGTAGGATTAGAAAGGAAAAACATCTCTTATCAGGCGAGATTTCACGAGATTTTGGCCGTTGCTGTATCTCTTCTAGCCACAACTAATTCTGCGGTCTACCGTTTCAGGACAGGCAGATGACGACGATGTTATAAAAATCTTGTCAACATGTTTCCAGTGAAGTAACGCCAACATTTTACATACTGTTTAGATTTATCTTTTTACTAATGTTTAAGCTTGTTATCATTTTGGTCTTTGTGTTTCAGATCGCTACCCATGCATTTAATGATGGGAGAATCGAAGCTTCGGATCAACTGAACCAATTGCTTCAAAAAAATATATTCATTGTTTCGAAACGCTTGAAATACTTAAATATGGCGACACCTGCTGGTGAAAACGTTAAAAAAGCAACAAGATCAGCCAAACATTTGACCCCTTTTACAAAATAATTGCAAAGGTTTTTTTTTTAAAAACTTAATTATGCCATTAAATCAAATTGTATTCTGTGTTTTTCGTTTTATTCATGCAAACAGATTACACATAGCTCTCCTTTTAATTATGCACATGTTTGTCATTAAATCTGTCTAACAAATATGCAACATGTCAGAAGGATGAACTTGCATAATAAAACTGACCCGATTTCACCTTACCATATTAGACACCATTACGTTTTGATTGAGCAATGTTCTTTTAAAATGGAAACCTAAGGGTAAATAAATAAGTAAATTATCTTCATTCAAATATAGATACATCGTCCACAACACTGAGCTAATGTTACTTTGTAAAATTCATGTTTACAATTTGAACTATATCTGTCAGGGTTGACTGGTGAAAAGTTTGTACTTTGTATTCTTCACTCTAAATTAGTTATTTTTAACCCAATGCTGGGTAAATATTGAACAGAACACACGTTGGATTATAAATAAACCTATGCTGAGTTGTTATAACCCAACCATGAGTTGAAACAACCCAGCATAGGTTAGGTATTAAACCAACATGTGTTCTGTCCAATACTGTATTTACCCAGCATTGGTTAAAAATAAATCAGAATTTAGAGTGAAGAATACAAAGCAAACTCTTCAAAAATCACAATGTTAAAGGTTACAGGGTACGATGGCTACAAGACGAACTGGCACAATTATCAAACACAAGGGCAATAAATAGAGGAGCAAATGATGAGGTGAGGACCAAGAAACCATATTAAGATAATTAATAAACAAGACGAGGGGGCAAGGTCACAAGATGACAGGAGAGCACATGGCAAAACAAAACAAATGAGAATAATGTTTATTGTGTGGTTATTGAAAAAGCAATAAATAAATATGAAATAAGGCCACATATATAAACTATATATACCTGAACCTGTTTAAGGTTTTGCCAAAAGACTGAATGATTTAGGCCACTGGGAATTTGGTTCAGAGATTCATGTTTTAGTGATTGAGCAATTCTGAAACTGTAAATTGCAGGCAATTGTGGTGCTGAAAATATAGGCAAACTAAACAGTTACATAGAATAAAATTATAAATGTCATGAATGTATCGTACAGTATGACTTTAAAAGGAAATAATGTTGTGTCGTTTACTCATTTACATAATGCATGATTAATGTATTTGCATAATTTGGTTATTTTGTATATTGCGAGGCACCTGAGGACAAGATTTAAACATAAGAAAAGATTACACAAGATGAAATTACTGCAATGATTTAATAACTATTACAGACAAAGAGGATATATGGATAACTCGCATCACATAAACCTAGTGAAGTATTCACTTCAGTCTTTAACAGATTTATATTTCTCTGCTATAATAGATCTGTTCCTAATCCATGATCTAGTTCAACAAAAAATTGTTCAACCACTATATTGCCATTGCAGGTATTCAGTCATAACAGTAAAACTGCTTTTGCTTGTCAAAATTGTCCTTTAAGTTTATTTGTTGGTTCATACTATATGTATTTGATAATTTCTTATGTTTCTGTCAGACAAGTGCTCTCCACTGTTTTTAGACCTGTTTTTATTGCTGTTTATATCTGAATCATTTCATTTTTCCCTTCACTGTTGGTGGTGAAAAGATCTAGTGTCAAGCTAAGACGTGGCAACGTTTACATATAGATTTTACATATAGAGCTGTGGTCATTTAGACAGCACCAAGGAGTAAAAAAAAAAAGATGTCATCATCTTTAAATGTGTGATCTGGTGTCCAAGTGCCTTAAAATACTCAAATTGTGCATGCAAAAATATAGCAAAAAATAAATAATCCAGGACAAAAAATGCAAACTTTAACATTTTTTAATTATTCAATTATTCCACCTGGCCTCAAACTGACAGCTTATTATTTAAATGTTATTTTAGTACTTGAGTCCTACTTTGTTGTAGGCCTATCCTAATTTGTTGATACAATGGGAATAAATTACATTTCTAGGGTTTTATTATATTCTTGATCTTTTAAGGTCATGGCCACCTGACAGAGGGTTTAAAGATGACATATAATCTGATAATTTAATTTGTTCATCTCCAAATCAATTTAAATACTCACTGATCTGTGACAGTCACCTATCTCAATGTTTTCAGTTGTTCTCGTCCTAAATTTATTTATTGCTTTTGAAAATAACAGGTAAGCATATTTTATCATCTTCCTTTTAGACTAAATGAACAGTTAAGCTTTTAACACCATAGTTTCCTCAAAACTCATCCTCCTGTTTTAAACAAAAGGTCAAGAACATTTGGCACAATTGTAATCAGCTTGATTACAGATGTTGATGAGTTTTCCCATAGAAGAAAAATTATTATCTAATCTAATGTTTTTTTTTCCATTGAGTGATCATTTGCATACATTACTAACAAATGTAAAGTTGGTGTTAACATATAAAGTGTGTTTTAGGAGAGTGTTGACTGACTCGCCTTCACAAGAAAGATGAAGATTGTCGTGTTTGCTCTTCTTCTTCTGTCAGCTCATTGTGAGCTGACAACAGCTCTGATAAGAAAACACTTTAATTTTAGTAATGCCAAAACATGGACAGATGCTCAAAATCACTGCAGAGACTACTATGTAGACCTTTCCAGATTCGACAGCTGGGGGGAACTTACAGCGTTAAAGGATTACCCAGACAGCTGGATTGGTCTGCGACGGATCTCTGCAAACAACTGGGAGTGGAGTGATGAAAGCAATTACAGTTTAATCATCTTGGAAGAAGACCAATCAAATGATCCAGCTGAATATTTCTGCGGTCTAGCTAAAAATGGCAAATTGTATAAATACCCCTGTATGGAGTCACTCCCTTACTTCTGTTACGAATGGGACACTGAACTGATTGCGGTTAAAGAGAATAAGAGCTGGGAGGACGCGTTACAATACTGCAGGACTCATCACACTGATCTGGCCAGTCTGCCAACATATTTACATTTCATGCAAGCCAAACAAACCACTGCTGAGACATCAAGTGTATGGACAGGTCTACGGTTTATGGCAGGCTCATGGTTCTGGTTAAGTGGGGCGCATCTGAGACACCATCTGAGGATCCAGCTGCCAGACTGTCCTGCCAATAACTTCTATTGTGTATCTCTAAACCTGAAAAATGAGAGCTGGGAGAACAGAGACTGTATGGAGGAACTTAACTTTGTGTGCTATTAGAGAGGACGGTAAGTGAAGTTATGCTGTAGGTATCTCAGACTATAAAAGGGTTAACAATAAATAGTTCTTTAAAGAACCTTGACTTAATGGTTCTATGGGGAACCAAACATTTATCTTGTATAGCATTGATATGAATAACCATATATCACCTTCACTTTTAACTTTGTAGGTTATGTTAATGAAGTTATGCATTCATACTCTGTGTGGATATTCAGTGTTTATTATGCACTGATTGACTGTACAGTACAATATGATTTAGCCAACTCATAAAATACGTATGAATTGCCATCAGATAGCGTTGGTTGCCTCGGTTCGCGACAATAATTCAGGTAAGACAATTACACATAGATAATGAATACATGTTTACCCGGTGGTACCTTTGATTAAGTTGTCACTGTAAATTCAAGGGTATATTAATGGCTGCCTGCTACTATTTCTCCTAACTTGGACAGAGGTACATAGGATTATATCATTTCTGTGTACATTCTGTAAAAGCCTAGCGCAGGATTGTCTCCTCGTCGTTTAGTGCATTTCATTGCACAACAACTATTCAGTATTTAGGCTAAACTTAAAAAATCATTCACTTTTTTTAACTTACGATCGATGGGAGATTAGAGGGGCGTTCCTCTAAGTGAGTGACGACACATGAAAACTATCAATGGGATGTTATTCAATACTGATAATCTTGTACAATATAATGTTGAGCTTCTCCTTGTTTATTATCATAATTTATAATGTTTTTGTCTTTTTTTTAAGGCTCCAAAAAGACCACAACAGAAAAGATGACAAATAAAGAAATGTGTATATCTATGTATATAGATATTTATTTAAAATGATAAACTAAAATTGTAAATATGCAAAACTTAGCATCTGACAACTTATGTAGAAGTAGTGCATATTTAAACTGAATATGAATTTTTGTGTATTGTTAAAGAACATAAAAATGCTATTACTCTTTAATCCTTCATTGTAAAACTTTAAAGTAAAGTACATTTTGTTAAAAATAATTGATGCATTTGCTAACATGAACTTAGCTAACAGTGAACAATAGATTTCATTGACATTTATTAATATTTGCCAATACAATTGTTTATGCTAGTTCATACTCATGTTTACAGTTACAGCTTTTGATTTTAAAAATGTATTAGGAAATGTTTAACTAATGTTAACGAATACAAGCTTATTGTGTTAACATGTGAAGGCATCTTGTAGAATGAAACCCTTAAATAAAATAAATGATTAAAATAATAATGCCACAAAATGAATTTGGCTTATAATAAGTATGAAGAAGTATGAATTTTATAAAAAAAAAACATATGTTTAGGAATTGTATGCATGTATCTATTAAAAATATGTTTTGTTAATTGTTTATGAGTTTGATAAGAATTGAGATAACAGAAATTACCATCACATGTTAAATCTGATTCACATGAAGATAACTGCATGAATTATATTCAATAACTGAGAAAAGGAATAATAAAAAACAGCTGCTGCATAGTGTCACTTACAAGGTCTTATATGAAAAAAATCCTTGCCCTTTGATTTCCAGATAAAATCAAATAAAAGCAAACGTTTGAATGTGTCTTATAGTATTAAAGTATTATAGCATCTAAGCAACATTTAAACTACACTTTACAATGAGGTTCCAATTCCTAATGTGGCCATTATTATTAAGTAGGTGACAATCATGTTTAACATAATAAACACTTTACTGTTGTTTTACTACACTATTATAAAGGATGTGTTAATTTTTAAATTATTTTAAGGATGTGTTAATTTTAACACATCTTTGTGCGTTAAGCTTTAACACATAGTGTGTCATTTTGTGTTGATTTTGTGTTGTTTTGTGTTGAAAATGTGTTGTTTCAATAATAACACAGAGATGGGTGTATTTTAGGACAATGCATTTAGTGTGTTGTCCCAGAATCAACACCAATGTGTTGTTTTTTACACATACATGATAAAATGCACAGCCTGATTCTTGTTGTTTACTTATTTAATGTAAAAGATTGTACTTAACACAACAAATTCATTATTAGAAAGGTCTAAGGCTCAAGCATTTGTATTTGATCTTTATTTTATTTAGAATAAATTACAGAGACAGTAATGTCTTAATTTGTCTCACAAGTTATGAAAACCGGAGTCCATACCTGAAAAATGAAATATGACCCTCAGTTGCTGTCAATGAGGAAAATCGCATGCATGGTCGTCATGTAAGCACTTTACAAAAGCAACATCCTTCAGGGCTTTGGTTCAAAGGCGTGCATAGATTGATTTTATAAGTTTACTTCAAATTTCTAAAGAAATTAGTAATATTTCTTCAATTTTATTCCAAACCTGGCAATATGAGCCACTGGTTCCTAAACTGTCATTTACACTAGTGTTTTTATTCATACGTGAAGCCTGAGGGCACCCTTGTGCACTCTGCACAGAGACAGTGCAGAATTTACACATGAAAAAAAAACGCTTGGGTGCATTTCAGCATGTACACCCTTATAAGGGCATGGGCACCATACAAGTAAATATGTTTTAATAACGGATAAAACAAAAAGACAATAAACTCAATTGGGATTATATATGGTATATCTGTGTTCTTCCAGTCTTTGTCGGGTATTTTTATAAAAATACAGTATATTTATGCAACGCTTAATATCAACATAGCCTTTAACACTGTGCAGAATATAAAAAAAGAGTGTATTATCAGCTCACATAAGGTTATTTAAAGCACTCAACTTCTGATATAAAGTGAGTTTGGAGCAAAAACAGCAGTGTGTTTTAGCTATGAAAAATAGGTTTTAGGAATCATTTCAAATGGTAAAGCTTATTAAAATGTTTATTTTTGTGTCAAATGTTTATGAGTGGTTATTGAAAAAGCAATAAATAAGTCACTGAATTAAGGCCACATATAAACCATACTGTATATGAACTACCTGAACCCGTTTAAGGTTTTGCCAAAAGACTGAATGATTTAGGCCATTGGTCATTTGGTTAAGGTAACCATGGTTAAGCTACCAGTCTCACAGAGGTTCGTGATATAGTCACGTAAATTTTTGATTTTTTTTTTTTTTGATATTATAATGAATTTCCGCAGTTTTACGTGATCATATAACGAATTTCTGTTTTCGTGTGATGATCATGTATTGGTTACTCAACTGCTTTTTACTATTTGCAAACCATTGTTGCTTCAGTTTAGGGTTAGATTTGGTGTTTGCATTAGAATGTCACTTTGTGTATTGGTTTATGCTATTTTTTCTGATTTACTTCTTTATATGTCGCCTGGCATTAGGGTTAGAGTTGGGTAAGGATGACATTTTATGTATATAACGAAATTTCATGAAACTGGGTTGATTGAGTGATTAAGCAATTCTGAAACTGTAAGTACTGAAAATATACTTAAACTAAACAGTTTAATATAATACATAAACATCATGAATGTATTGCATTACTTTAAAAGCAAATAATGCCCTTAGATAGAAAACTCTGTTGTGTCGTTTACTCATTTACATAATGCGTGATTAATGTTTTTGCATAATTTGGTTGTTTTCTATATTTCGAGGCACCTGAGGACAAGATTTAAACATTGGAAAATTTTACAAAATAAAATAACTGCAATTATCTAATCATTACCACTGAGAAATAGAGGATATGAATAACTTGCATCACATAAACGTACACAACTAGTACGTTTTCACTTCAACAAGTACAGTATTCACTTCAGTCTTAACCAGATTTATATTTCTCTGCTATCCGTGATCTAGTTCAACAAGAATATTGTTCAACAACTACATTGTCATTGCAGAAATTCAGTCATGACAGAACTGCTGTTTTCTGTCAAAATTGTATTTTAACTTTATTTTCTGGTTCATACTGTATATCTTTGATAATTTTAGACCAATCCAGACCACTTGGCTATTTTTATATCAATCTGAAATATTAAATTTTCCACTTCAGTGTTGGTGATATAAGATTTAGTGTCAAGCTAAGACGTGGCAACATTCACATGTAGATTTTAAATATAGAGCTGTGGTCATTTAAGGAGCACCAAGGAGTAAAGACGTCATTATCTTTGGTGTCTCAAGATACCCAAATCATGCAAAACTATTGCAAAATCTAAGAAAAAATCAGGAGAGCAGACATGCAAACCTAAACATTTTAATAGGCAAATCATGGAATAGGCAAAACATTTTAGGTGAAATAAAGAACCACTGTCACAACGCCTTTTTATTTAGGCATAAACAAGCCATAACATTGAAATATTAATAATATTCCTATAACAATCTCGGTCTCAACACATTATTGTTTCATATCTGCACTTTAAACAATTCTTACTGGCAACTAGCTGCCAGTAACTTGGTGCAGATTTGACATTTATGTTATTTACTGGCAACAGTTTGTTCAAAGTTAAATGAACGTGAAACATTTTCAGTCTTTATCTTCTACAGTAAGTTACTGGCAACCAACTGCATAATTACAGCAAATTGTTACTGTGTGGCCTCAAACTGGCAGCTTATTATTTAAACCTTATTTTAGTACTTGAGTCTTACTTTGTTGAATCTTAATTTGTTGATAAAATGGGAATAAATTACATTTCTAGGGTTTTATTACATTCTTGATCTGACAGAGGGTTTAAAGATATAATCTGACAATTTAATTTGTTCATCTTCAAATCAGTTGAAATACTCATGACAGTCACTTATCTCAATCTTTTCAGTTGTTCTTGTCCTACTTTTATTTATTGCTTTTAAAAATAACAGCTAAGCATTTTTTATCATCTTCCTTTTAGACCAAATGGACAGACAGTTAAGCTTTTAACACCATAGTTTCCTCAAAACTCATCCTCCTGTTTTCAATGAAAAGTCAAGAACATTTGGCACAATTGTCATCAGCTTGATTTACAGATTTTGATGAGTTTGCCAATAGGAGAAAAATTATTATCTAATCGAATTTTTTTTTTTGATTGATTGATCATTTGCATACATTACTAACAAATGTAAAGTTGGTGTTAACATATAAAGTGTGTTTTAGGAGAGTGTTGACTGACTCGCCTTCACAGGAAAGATGAAGATTGTCGTGTTTGCTCTTCTCCTCTCAGCTCATTGTGAGCTGACAACAGCTCTGAAAAGACAACACTTTTATTTTAGAAATGTCTCGACATGGACACGAGCTGAAAGTCACTGCAGAGCCTACTATGTAGACCTGTCCAGTGTTGACAGCAAGGAGGAAATTAGAGCGTTAAACGCTAAACGCGGAGTTAGTGGTTTCAGCTGGGTTGGTCTGCAACAGATCTCTGCAAACAACTGGCAGTGGAGTGATGGAGGCAATAGCAGTTTTATCATCTGGGCAGGTTGGCAACCAACTGGTCAAAGCACTTATAAATGCGGTGCAATTAATAAAGGTCGTTTGTATAGATGGCCCTGTAGGTATTCATTCCCTTACTTCTGCTACAAGTGGGACACTAAACTGATTGTGGTTAAAGAGAATAAGAGCTGGGAGGACGCGCTACAATACTGCAGGACTCATCACACTGATCTGGCCAGTCTGCCAACAGATTTACATCTCATCCAAGCCAAACAAACCATTGGTATTACATCAACTGTGTGGACAGGTCTACGGTTTATGGCAGGCTCATGGTTCTGGTTAAGTGGGGCGAATCTGAGATACCATTTGGGGATCCAGCTGCCATCCTGTCCTGCCAATAACTTATATTGTGTATCTCTAAACCTGGAAAATGAGAGCTGGGAGAACAGAGACTGCATGGAGGAACGTAACTTTGTGTGCTATTAAAGAGGAGGGTGAGTGAAGTTATGCTGTAGGTATCTCAGACTATAAAAGGGTTAACAATAAATAGTTCTTTAAAGAACCTTTTACTTAATGGTTCTTTGGGGAACCAAAAATATCCCTTGTATAGCATTGATGAATAACCATATTTTACCTTCCTTTTTAACTTTGTAGATTATGTCAATGAAGTTATGCATTCATACTCTGTGTGGATATTCAGTGTTTGTTATGTGGCTGCCTATAAAAACCCATGCCGCACTGTTCGTTTTTAAAGAGACCAAAAAAGACGCATTTCGTTTCCAAGCGTTTAAAACACGTTTGGTGTGATTGGCCTCTTAACAGATCAATTTTCCATCTGTTTTAAGCCGCGAATATTTAAATAACTTCTTAACGAAAAATAAATATATGAACAAAAACTACACGTTTTGGACACTTTCGATTATACACAGCACCCCATTGCATATTTTATAACAAATAATATTAATGAAAAACACTAAAGTTCAGTCTGAGCAGAAGTTAATTACAACAAATGATCTAATAAAGGTGCAAAATAATTTGCAAACATTGCATTTTCACTCTTTCGCATCATTTTGCATTTTCACATGACTATACTTTTTAGCTAACTTTAGCAGTTAGTGTAACTAATCACTGTAATGGGTTACCTCAGCCTGATCTCACGAGAATTCGTACATTTGCACGAGTTGGCTGATTCGTATGAATTCATACAAAGTTAATCGTGCAAAAACGTAAGATTATCATAAAAAAAATAACGAAACTCAACCCCTAGCCCCAACGTTAAAGGCAAATCGTAGTACGCAAATCGTACAAAAATATACGAATGTGGTCATATGAATTAATACGAATTAGCCAACTCATAAAATATGTACAAATTGCCATGAGATAGCGTTGGTTGCCTCGGTGCTCAACAACAATCCAGTTAAGATAAGTATGCATAGATAATGAATACGTGTTCTTGTTAGGGAACTTTTGATTGATCGCCACCTGTCATTGTTTCTCCTTACTAGGATAGAGGTACATACATATCACAAAATTCACAAATGTCTCTTTTCTGGGTTTTCGGCATTCTGTAAAAGCATAGCGCAGGATTGTCCCCTCGTCGGTTAGTGCATTTTATTGTACAACAACTATTCAGTATTTAGGATAAACGAAAAAAATCATTCACTTTTTAACTTACGATCAATGGGAGATTAGAGGGTCATTCCTCTAAGTGAGTGACGACACATGACAACTATCAATAGAATGTGTTGTGGAATGTTATTCAATACTGATAATGTTGTACAATACAGAATGTTGATCTTCTCCTAATTTATCATCATAATTTCTAATGTGTTTTTTTTTTCTTTTTTAAAGGCTCTAAGAAGACCACAACACAAAAGATGACAAATATTGAAATAAGAAGTTATGTCTTATTAAAATTAAACTTGCAAAGCATAGCATCTGACAGCTTATGTAGAAGTAATGCATATTTAAACTGAATATGAATTTTTGTGTATTTTTAAAGAACATAAAAATGCTATTATTCTTTTTTCTTTCGTGGTAAAACTTTACAGTAAATTAAATTTTGTTAACAATAATTGATGCATTTGCTGACATGAACTGAACTAACAGTGATCAATATATTTAATTGACATTTATTATTTTTTTTTAAAATGTAAGTTAATGCCAACATAATTGTTTATGTTAGTTCATACTAATGTTAACAGTTACAGCTTTTGATTTAAAAAATGTATTAGTATGTTGAACTAATGTTAACAAATTCAAGCTTAATATAAAGTGTAAACCCATTTGTTTATTGTGATTTTATTAACCTCAGCATAGTTTTGATTTATTTAATCCTGTATTTTAACCAATTAGTGATGATGCATAAAATGTACTGAAGTTATTGAATGCTGAAAAAATAATATGCTGTTATATGCACTAACAGTCATGTGTGTAACCCAAAGGGAGGCTTGTTATTATTGAGTAGATAGCAGTTATATATTACATGATAAAATATTAGATATGTGAGGTGGATGCAATGAAAGAGACCCGAATGGAGAGCGAACCGAAGACACAGGTTTCAGGGAAGATATCTTGAAGACTGAGAAAGCTTTAAAATAAAATAAGATAAAAAAAAACACAAAATGAATTTGGGTTATAATAAGTATGAATTTTATAAAAAACTTATGTTTAGGAATTGTATTCATTTATCTATAAAAAATAATGCTTTGTTGTTTATGAGTTTGATAAGAATTGAGATGACAGAAATTACCATCATGACATCCATCAATTGAACAGCATTTTCTCACATGGTGGGATATTCCTTAGGGTTTGTTTGGCAAAAAGGGGGTGGGGCAGTGGACGGTGTACAGTGCGGGGTGGAGACTGAAGGCAGTGGCTGTGTTTTGGTGACATAGCACCTTTATGGAAGTAAAAACGAACTGTTTTATCTCGCAGCTACTTCAAGCAGACTGGGTGCATTTGACTCTTAAATGACTGTTTTTAAACTTATATGGTACTTACATAGCCCCTAGACCTCAGTTATCATAAAAAAACCCACAAAAATTCAGATTTGACAATATGGGACCTTTCATATTAACTAATAAATGCTGCAGTGCAGTTGATTATTAGATTCATGTTAACATGTAAATAAAACCTCTTAGTGATCAAAATTCATTGTGTAGTCTGATTGTTGTTTACACTGTTAGACTTAACTGTAATTTCTACAGTTACTTATCACAAAATGCCCAGTAAAATACCATCATTTTCTTTTCCAATTCATTACTGTAATATGCATTGCATTATGGGTATTAACATTTACATTACAGTGATTTACTGCATGTTTTAAATTTGCGGTAGACTGCTGTAAAACAACAGCAGTAGTGCTACTGTAGTTGAATAAAACAGTGTTATAAAAGCATATAAAATGGAAAAAATATTTCTATGAAATTAAATAAATTTTATTTGTTATGCTTTAAGCAGTAAAGCAAATTTCAAAATGTGAATTGTTTTTCAGCAGGGTAAATCATTTATTGAGAATTGTATAGAAACAAGAAAGGGATTATGGATAAATGCTTGACAGTCAGATTTGAATTTGACCTCAAGACTCTAAAACACTAGTGACGCCAAGATTTCACTCCTCGGAGGGTCGGGATAATGACAGAAGAGACTACTTGGGGAGTGTAGCGAGTACATTTTATCAAATGACACTGTGGCACTTTTATGGACCTATGACATGGGCGACCCAGGTTCAATTCCCCTATAAGGATGTATATTTTTTTTAAACTAGGTTACCGTAAGGGTATTATATTATAAAATGGAACTGCGGTAAAGGCATTATACTGTAATAAACATGTACAGTTATGGTACTGTAATGGGGCAGTTACAGTAACTCACTGGCAACACGTTGTCAGTGAGTTACCGCATATATACAATAAAAAAATCTAACAGTGATACTTATTTAATGTAAAATATTGTAACACCACAAACAATACATCATTAGAAAGGTCTAAATACAAGCATTTCTATTTGATCTTTATTTTATTTAGAATAACAATGTGAATAGATCAGTTAACTTATTGATTTCATGACTGCTAACACTTTCATACATATACATGACGTTTGCAACAACAACATATAGTTCTCAAAATTAACTTGATACTCGCTGTTTTGTAAAGTTAATAATATTTTCCTAACTTCCCTATTTTAGTTTGATGTGTTATGCAATTGTTTACATTTACATAATGCCAAGAAAAGAAAGAATAAAAAACACCAGAAAATAAATAAATACATTTGATTGTTATTTGTCGTAATTTTTTTTATTTATCTTTTTAGTCCGTCAGCCCCTGCCCCTGTGGATGTCTGTGCACGCCAATGTGAGCTACAAATATGTTAGCTACAAATCAACAGGAAAACAAAAGTTTGCAAGACAACAATAGCATATAGCATATAGCCCGCTAGCACCCACACGATGGAGGCTGAAGCTAGCATTTTCCGATCTAATGGCGGATTCATCTGATATATGCTTTTCTGACCTATCCTCACCTGAGCCAGAGCTGCCAACTTCTGAGTTCAGCTTGGAGTGAGATTTTTTTTTTTTTGGGGGGGGGGGGGGGGGGGGGTTGTGGTAATAATTTTTTATATAAGTCCTAACCATTTGCCAATTGATAATAGTGTGGATTTTAGCTATTTCTGTGTTAAATAGTTGGAAAAGACTGCGTTAAAATGGTTCAATACAAATCGAATCATATTTTAGAAATTAAATTGAAATAAAAGCTTTTACTGAGTTTAAATGCCTGAGATTAGAGTCTTTACTATTGTTTTATACACTTTTGCTTTCCTTCTGATAAAAGTGCCAAAAAAGTTCTTAAAATCTAATGAATACTGGTCTCTGTAAAATGTATAACTGCAGATGACAGCAGCTTTGATTCAGTTTATCCAGTGAGAAAGAGAAGCGTAAAGTGATGATTTGTGATTGGTGATAGAGGACTGTCACAATCAAATAAACCAAATTAGTAGTTTATATTAAACTAAAGCAAGAGATAATGTGTACGTCAAGACCATATAATTATATTTCGTATATATTATTGTTTATAGATGTCAAATATAAATTGACCTTTTTCTCTTTTATTAAAACCGGTCACCGCAAACATCACGCAGGCTTGTACTGCTTGCAAACATACACACGTGACGCGAGTGATGGTTGATTAAAATTGCTGTTTTCTGAGGGTATCTGCGTGCGTGGAATCCGGGCAATTCTCTGCTTTTCATCCAGACCTTGACGCTTTGTGTGTTCGACTGGTGCGGAGCTGACTGATCGGCGTATGACATCAGAGTAACGCGAGAGCAAAGGTAAAGGCGGACCCTTTTGTAACATTTCGACTTGCTCTCGCGGTACTCTGATGTCCTCGCTGCCGAACTTCCTGCGCAGCGCCACATAAAGTGAAATGCTCTTTGACTCTTTGCAGCAAAGTACCAGCACCATGAGAAGTGGTGGCACATAAGACAGTGAAGGTACGCTAAAATATAAAAGTGTCAATACTGTGAGCACTGCTTTAGCTACTTACATCGTGCGTTGCTCTTTCACCATCGCGCAGCCGCGCACTCGCTCTCTGTAGTTTGTAGCTGGCGCTTCGGCATTTGTAGACAATAACTCCACCTTCTTTGATTTGATTCGCCTTCGCATCATTTTGACTTTGACGAGCGCTTTATGCTGTTTGAGGCACGCCAGATAGAGATAGGCGTTTTACAGTATTTACAGTTAGGTATTTTTATAAAATTATTTAATGTCTTTTATTAAACTCAATGGGAATCTAAATGGTGGGCACGAGCCTGCTTGAGAAAATGGATGTGTGGCGTGAGAGCGTGAGAATGGGGTCAATTGCGTGAGTCTCACGGCGAATGCGTGAGAGTTGGCAGCTATGCCTGAGCGGGAAGCTGTGGAGGAGTTGTTTCCCGGTTTTAGCAGATCCAAGGCGAGGTACAGCGCCCACTTCAGCCTGCCTTCCGACGTCCACAAGCGAGCAACAAACATGCATTCCACGCGATGCAGCTTCACGGACCGTGAACGACATGAAAGCGATCGGGAAGCTGTGGAGGAACCGCTGCCCGGCCTTCGTAGATTCGGCAAGCCAAACATCACCCTGGCCCCAGACGTTCGCAGGCGACCGAGGCGTGTCACAACCGAACACCCCACGCGATGCAGCTCCGGGGACCGCGTTCGGGTAAACGAAGACGCCATCGCCCAGCATGAAAGCGGTAAGACTCCGCTTGTTATTGTAAAATGTACTACTTGCCACATGTATAGTTTAGCTTCTGCTGTTAGCATAGAGGGGTTTACATGCACTAAGTGTATTGAAGTATTAAGGTTAACTGAGAAGGTTGCTGAACTAGAATCGCGCATCCGAACGCTAGTTGAGGATAGCAAAACCGCTAATGTTACTGTCGCAAATAATCTATCGAGCGAAAAGACTAATGGCTCGGTTCCGACATCAGATGCTAATATAAATATTACAAATACTGTATCGAGCGCGCATAGTGTTTATCAAAATACACATGGCTCGGTTCCGTCATCAGAGTCAAGTCGGCGGTCAAACTGGGTGACTGTTAGGCGGCATAGTCATATAAGGCGTCCTTCTAAGACCCATAACGTAACGACAATTTCTAACAGATTGGATCCCCTAAGGAGTATACCAGCTGAAACACCTTTTAAAAGTGCCCTGGTCATTGGAGATTCTATACTCAGGAACACTAACATTGAGGCACCAAACACCATAGTCGACTGTATACCGGGAGCCAGAACGTCTGACATTAGATCCAAACTTAAAGTGCTGGCTAATGCTAAGCGGAAGTTTTCTAAGATTGTTATTCACGCCGGCACGAATGACACTAGGCTCCGCCAGTCGGAAATCACCAAAGATAATATTAAGGAGATGTGTGAAATTGCAAAAACAATGTCAGACAATGTAATATGCTCTGGTCCCCTCCCCGCCTACCGGGGAGATGAAACACATAGTAGATTAGTGTCTCTCAATGGATGGATGTCAAAGTGGTGCCCTCAGCATAACGTAGGGTTCATAGACAATTGGAAGCATTTCTGGGGAAGACCATTTCTCCTAACCCGAGATGGCCTTCATCCGTCATCGGAAGGAAGTGCTATACTCACTAAAAATCTGATCAATAGTCTTAATTCTGATATAGTATGACTATCCAGGGCCCAGGTCAGGAAACAGATGGATCGGCTTAACCGTCCATCTGTTAGCTGCCGTGATATGTCAAGATCACATATATCCCAGCACTTCGAGTCAATCTTACCGAAATATCAGCACAATTCAACTGTATCTGTTCCCCGAACAAATAAATACAGGGCACCGCTTGTTACATCTGGTACAAATCTGATTCAAATAAAATTAGAAAACAATACATTAACAGATGAATCTCGAATCTTAAAATTCGGCCTTCTTAACATTAGATCGCTTACCAATAAAGAACGTATTGTCAATGAAATAATTACAGACCAAAACTTAGATGTACTCTGTTTAACAGAAACCTGGCTTAAAGCAGACGACTACATTAGTTTAAATGAATCCACCCCACAAGACTATTATTATAAACACGAACCTCGATTAAAGGGGAGAGGGGGTGGTGTAGCTACAATATACAACACAATGTTTAAAGTAAACCAAAAATCTGAGCTAAAATTTAAATCATTTGAAGTAATGTTGTTAAATATGGAAATAACTGATCGTAACCACAAACAGCTTTCTTTTGCTTTAGCGACAATCTATAGACCACCGGGCCACCATGCAGATTTCCTTAATGAAATAGCAGATTTCCTATCTGAGCTTGTAGTCACTGTAGATAAAGCTCTTATTGTTGGTGATTTTAATGTCCATGTGGACAACCCAAAAGACGCATTAGGACGTGCGTTTATAGATGTTCTAAATTCTCTCAATATTAGACAAAACGTGACAGGGCCAACGCATACTCGTAATCACACATTAGACTTAATTCTGTCACTCGGACTCAATATTAATGACGTCGAAATATCACCTCAGAGTGATGCAGTTTCTGACCATTACCTTGTGTCATACACTGTACTTCTAGATAGGATCACTCAATCTACAACATGCTACCGACTAGCCAGAACAATAATTTCCACCACTAAAGATAGCTTTATTAGCACTCTTCCAGACCTGTCCCAAATGAAACATGTAGCAGATAACTGTGACGATCTAGATATTGAAATAGAAAACCTAAACAATGTCTGTTCTAACACATTGGATGCCGTTGCTCCCATTCGAAAAAAGAGATTCAAAGAAAAACCGCCAGCTCCATGGTATGACCATCACACAGCAGCCCTTAAAAAGGCAGCTAGAAAAATGGAAAGAAATTATAGAAGCACAAAGTTAGAAGTATGGCGCGCAGCATGGAAACAGAGTGTTAAACACTACAGACAGGCTATTAAAACCGCCAGATCTACATATCTTAGCAAGCTTATAAATGAGAATCATAATAACCCTCGTTTCCTCTTTAGCACAGTTGCGAAACTGACTAGAAACAAAGAACAAACAGAAACCAATAGTAAACTTCAACACAATAGTAACGACTTCATGAACTTCTTTTCTAACAAAATTTCGGCTATTAGGGAAAACATCGTAGCTACCCAGGCAGCCACCACCCTACCCATTAGTTCACTTAACACTAGACTACCATACGAACATCTTGATTCATTTAAACCTACTACAATAGATGAGCTCTCTAAACTAGTCACATCATCCAAATCATCGTCCTGTATATTAGACCCCGTTCCCACAAAACTACTTAAAGAAGTATTCCCTGTAGTGTCAACCCCGGTTCTAAATATCTTTAACTCATCGCTAGAAATAGGATACGTTCCAACAGCTTTCAAACTAGCAGTTATTAAACCGCTGATTAAAAAACCACAGCTTGACCAAGGAGAACTTAATAACTTTAGACCAATCTCAAATCTCCCTTTTCTTTCGAAAATATTAGAAAAGGTAGTGGCAAGCCAGTTACGCACATTCTTGACAAATAATAGTACATATGAAAAGTTCCAATCAGGATTCAGGCCCCACCATAGCACAGAGACAGCGTTGCTTAGAGTTACAAATGACCTCCTATTAACATCCGATCGTGGTGAAATCTCAATTCTTATATTACTAGACCTTAGTGCAGCATTTGACACAATAGACCACAGAATCCTACTCAATAGACTAGAAAACTATGTTGGTATCAGTGGTCAGGCGCTAGCCTGGTTTAGGTCATATCTAACCAATCGCTATCACTTTGTTTATGTAAATGAGGAAGAGTCATATCACTCCCTGGTTAAATACGGTGTACCGCAGGGATCAGTTTTAGGTCCTATCCTGTTCTCGTTATACATGTTACCCCTAGGAGACATTATCAGGAAACATAACATAAGTTTTCACTGCTATGCGGATGATACCCAGCTTTACATCTCCTCGCATCCCAGCGAAACACACACGTTTTCTAAGCTAAAAGACTGCATTAGCGATGTTAGTGACTGGATGGCACATAACTTTCTTAAGCTCAACTCCAATAAAACAGAGGTACTTATTATTGAACCAAATCGCTACAAACATAATATGTCAGATTACAAATTGCACATAGATGGCTGTACTGTGGTGCCATCTTCCACGGTTAGGAACTTAGGTGTGATGTTCGACAGCAACTTATCCTTTGATAGTCATATCGCCAACGTCTGCCGCACAGCATTCTTCCATCTTAGAAATATCTCAAAAATACGCCATATACTGTCTACATCTGACGCAGAGAAGCTTATTCATGCTTTTATGACCTCTAGAATAGACTATTGTAACTCGCTACTCGGGGGATGCCATTCAAATCAGGTCAACAAGCTTCAGCTAGTTCAAAACGCTTCTGCAAGGGTACTTACTCGATCTAAGAAGTATGACCACATAAGCCCAATTCTGGCATCTTTACACTGGCTACCAGTTAAATATCGCATCCAATTTAAAATATCACTAATCACCTACAAAGCTTTAAATGGCTTAGCACCCTCATATCTTAGAGAATTACTATCAGAATACAATCCATCACGCACACTACGGTCGCAAAATTCTGGCCTATTGATTATCCCTAGACTATCAAAAGTGTCTAAAAGTGGAAGATCCTTTTCCTACTTAGCCCCTAAGCTCTGGAATGATTTACCAACCGATGTCCGAGAATCAGACACAGTCGATCATTTTAAATCTAGACTTAAAACTTTTCTCTTCAACAAAGCATTCGCATAATTTGTCTAGTAAAGGTTCTTAACTCGCAATAGTTATTTTCATGGAACAAAGCACTCACGGTCATAACACAGACCAACCAAATAAATAAATAAAAACCTTTTCTGCATGAACACTTAAAATGAATTGCATTAAATAGTTTGCCACCGTTTGCCACTGAACCTGCATTAACGACGACAGTGGGGCTTCCGGCCTTAGTCAAACGGTTTGGCACGTATGGTCGGGTTGCGATTTTGGTGCTTTCGTGTGTCTTGTGAATAGTATGCCATACAGACCCGTTTGCCACTGAACCTGCATTAACGACGACAGTGGGGCCTCCAGCCTTAGTCAAACGGGTTGGTATGTATGGTCGGGTTGCGTTTTTCGCGCTTTCGTGTGTCTTGTGAATAGTATGCCATACATACCCGTTTGCCACTGAACCTGCATTAACGACGACAGTGGGGCCTCCAGCCTTAGTCAAACGGGTTGGCACGTATGGTCGGGTTGCGATTTTGGCGCTATCGTAAGTCTTATGAATAGTATGCCATACAGACCCGTTTGCCACTGAACCTGCATTAACGACGACAGTGGGGCCTCCAGCCTTAGTCAAACGGGTTGGTATGTATGGTCGGGTTGCGTTTTTCGCGCTTTCGTGTGTCTTGTGAATAGTATGCCATACAGACCCGTTTGCCACTGAACCTGCATTAACAACGACAGTGGGGCCTCCAGCCTTAGTCAAACGGGTTGGTATGTATGGTCGGGTTGCGTTTTTCGCGCTTTCGTGTGTCTTGTGAATAGTATGCCATACAGACCCGTTTGCCACTGAACCTGCATTAACGACGACAGTGGGGCCTCAAGCCTTAGTCAAACGGGTTGGTATGTATGGTCGGGTTGCGATTTTGGCGCTATCTTAAGTCTTATGAATAGTATGCCATACAGACCCGTTTGCCACTGAACCTGCATTAACGACGGCAGTGGGGCTTCCGGCCTTAGTCAAACGGGTTAACACGTATGGTCGGGTTGCGATGTTTTTGGCGTTTTCTCCTGGTCCTGTAAATGGTATACAATATAGACCCGTTTGCCACTGAACCTGCATTAACGACGACAGTGGGGCTTTAGGCCTTAGTCAAACGGGTCGTCAGGTTTCATTTTCTCTTAAAGATCGGAAGGTGACCCTTATTTACCATATATACCCTCGCATTGGGCCCCCAATTTGCTAAATCCTCAACTGTGGATAACATAATTATGCCGCAATATTTAGTCTGTCTGGAACTAAGCTGAGTAAAACCACATCACTGTGTGACACTTCAATACATATGAACGGCCGCTACGCTAATACGATTTTGTTTTTCTCTCCCTGTCTCGTCCTCGCCCCCCGGTAGATGTGAAAGTCGGCACACCTCTGATCTACTGGCTGTCCTTCAACGTTATGCCCAGCTGATACCTGACCAACGATCACCGGCAGAACCGCTTAATCTCCGCTAAATCTCCATTTCCGTTCTCCCAAGGGTTTTTCCCTCCTAGGACTTATTTTTCCTCGGATAAAAGCCCGGGGTTTTTTTTTTCTCCTAGGGGGTTTTTTCACCCCTTGGGAGGCAGCCTTTTTGGGCTTTACCTAGCTTCCTCTTCTATACGTTGCTTTAGTAATACGTGCAATTATAATATTAAGTCATAGCCGCAGCAAATTTAACTGCTCATGCTATCATGTATTCTGTTGTGCTATCTGTCGTTTTCTGTGCTTTTCACTGCTTCTATTTATGTAAAGCTGCTTTGAAACAATTTACTTTTGTGAAAAGCGCTATATAAATAAAATTGAATTGAATTGAATTGAATAAACAGACTTGAATAAACTAAAACTTGATTTTAAATAACTATTACACGGCTTGTTGAAATGCTTGATTCTGATTGGCCAGTCGTGATGTTTCCAGGTTTGTTATGTAAGGGATAATGTAGAGGCAGCCGGTAGTTATCGGGAAATAAGCCCTGACAGTGTGATCAGGACCCGACGCGAAACTTATTACTTGGCTACTTGTCACATATGAAAAAAAACGGACATGAATATGAATTTGAAACATTTTATTGGCATATTTGTTTTAAATTAACATTTTTATCCTTCCGCGAAACTTTGCACAGATGCATAAAATGATCGTAATACCTTATTAAGATCCTCTGCTTCATACTTGTCTGTCTCCATTTTTTTCTTTTTAACCAGTCTTTGAGAAGTTATAATGCCCATTCTGTATTTTTTGTGTGTTGGCTTCGTAGCTGTCATGCTCTATTTTGTCAAGTTCAGTCAGTAAGCTCTCTGTGTCTTGTCGTGGTTGTCCAGTCTTTGTCACAGTAATCTTTATTGATCTTTATTGGCGCGGAGCGATTTTACTCGTACAAGTAGTACCGGCTATGCGTTATTACTTTGGAGCGGTTATTATTTGAAAAGAATGAACCTGCAAATGTCTCAACTGACCAATCAGAATCAAGCATTCCAGAGAGCCGTGTAATAATCACAGATAACAACAGCTTCAAACTAATAACATATTGTAACCCGGGTACTGGTACACAAAAATCTAATATAAATTTGTATTTAATAACATATGTCATTATATTTACTAATGATTGAACCACAGTGTGTTTGTGACATTTGAATGTCTTGTCTTATCTTAAAACTGAAAGTAAGCAGGTTTTCCTCACGGAAGGTCTGCATTATTTATAAATGAACAAATCAAATGTTCCTTATCTTACTTATGAGGTAGGAACACTTCAGTGCGATAGAAGCCCTGATCACACTATCATGGGTTAATTCTGCGTTAACAACCGGCTGCCTATACTTTATCAATTACTTGACATAAGACTCTTTACAACACTCAAAATTCTTAGATTTAAAGGTTACAACCAGGGCATGAAATTAACACCCGACCACGCGCCAAATGCGGGTGGATTTTGCAATTGGCGGGTAGCACTGTCAATCTACCAGCCACATTGGCGGGTAGCCAATGCGAATCAGTGATGCGCGGGTCATTGTAGAAACAACCCACTCCGACATTTTCCACTAACCCGCCCCGCCCGCAATTGTTCAAAATAGTTTTTAAACTCGACCGACTGACCGCGGCCTGAATATCATTAAAATATTTTTGGATGACTCGTAACCGGCACCCGCTCATTTCTTATCAACCTGCGCATATCACCGATGCAAATTGAGTGATTAATTGAGAGGATGCGACTGTTTCGCAACGTTCATGCGATTGAGAAGATGAGGCACTTCTCTGACTACGTTTGGATGTGCGAGTAAGTATTAAACTGTTGGTGAGATGGGATGAGAATGCAATGCTGACATATGCTACTGTACAATCACAGTTGCACAGATGTGTAGTGCTGCTGTAATGGATCAGAACTCTTGATGTGTAAACTTTAGAGAGAGTTGCGCTACTATGCCTTATACTGTAGTACATTAACATACATTTTGCGAATATAGTAATGAAAAACAACGTATGTGCGGCGTTTATGTGCGCAGTTTGTGCCCCCTCTGTCTCTGTGTGCGTGCGCGGGTTTAAGGGGACTCAATAGGGCACATCGGAGAGACACGTTCCTAAAAGCATGCGTACATAAAATCTTTCTGCTCTTGACAGGGCACATATAAATAAAATGATCTCAACAGTATTCATTTTCTAATAAAACATTTCTTTATGTCTTAAGTGTATGTATAGAGAGTCAAAAACTAGTCTGTGCTGGTCTTAAAGAGACAGTAACCTCAATTAACCTACTTAAGTCTGTGTCATTAATGTTAATCAAACAACCTAAGACAAAGAGAAATTCACTTTTGTAGCTCTGAAAAAAATTATATTTAATTCATACAATAAAGACAGTGTTATAATTCACTATTCGGGCAAAAAAAAAAAAAAAAACTGGCTGGTAAAAAGTCTCTGTGGCAGGTGGATTTCTAAATCCACCTGCCACAGTGGCTGGTGGTCAAAAAAGTTAACTTCAGGCCCTGGTTACAACATATACAAACTCTTAAAAAATCACAATGCTAAAGGTTGCAAGGTGAGGGGCAAAGAAACCATAACAAGATAATTAATAAGAAAGACGAGGGGGCAGGGTCACGAAATGACAGGAGAGCACATGGCAAAACAAAACAAATGAGACTATTGTTTATGAGAAAAAATAAATAAGTCACTGAATTAAGGACACACTGAACTACGTGAACCTGTTTAAGGTTTTGCCAAAAGACTGAATGATTTGACAAATGGGTTTAGGCAACTGGAAAGTTGGTTCAGAGGATCGTGGTAAAAGTACTGAAAATATATTCAAACAAAACAGTTTAATAGAATAAAATGATAAATGTCATGAATGTATCGTATTACTTTAAAAGGAAATAATGTCCCAGATACAAAACTATGTTGGGTTGTTTACTCATTTACATAATGCATGATTAATGCATTTGCATATTTTGTTTATTTTGAATATTTCGAGGCACCTGAGGACACGATTAAAATATTTTAACCATTAGAAAGATTACACAAAATGAAATAACTGCAATAATTTAATCATAATCGCAGAGATAAAGAGAATATATGAATAACTTGCATCACATAAACCTACACAACTAGTTAAGTATTCAGTTCAGTCTTAACCAGATTTATATTTCTCTGCTATAATAGATCTGTTCCACTACCTGATCTAGATCTAGTACAAAAACTTTATTGTCATTGCAGGAATTCAGTCATAGATGTAAAACTGTTGTTGTCTGTCATAATTGTTTGTATTTTAACTTTATTTGCTGGTTCTTACTGTATGTCTTTGATCATTTCTTAAGTGCCAGCCCTCTCCGTTTTTGAACCAATCCAGACCTCTGGGTTATTGCCGTTTAAATATTTCCTATTCCACTTCACTGTTAGTGGTAAAAAGATGTCAAGCTAAGACGTGGCAACATTTACATACATTTTACATATATAGCTGTGGTCATTTAGAGAGCACCAAGGAGTAAAGAAAAGACGTTATCATCTTTGAACATTTTATCTGGTATCCAGGTGCCTCAAAATACCCAAATTGTGCATGCAAAACTATAGCAAAATAAAAACAGAGAACAAAATCATGCATTATTCAAATCATTTTGATAAGAAGGACCAATGCACGTAGTATTTTTATTTAGGCTTAAACAAGCCGTACCATTGATACATTAGCAATATTCATATCACAATATTGTTTCAACTGACAGCTTATTATCTAAACATTATTTTAATACTTTAATCCTAATTAGTTGATAAAATGGGAATAAATGACATTTCTAGTGCATTCTTGACCTTTTAAGGGAGGGTTTAAAGATGACATACAGTAATCTGACAATTTAATTTGTTCATCTTCAATTTAATTTAAAAGTCCCGTTTTTCCTGATCCCATTTTTAAACTTTAGTCAGTGTGTAATGTTGCTGTTAGAGGATAAATAATGTAAAATAATAAAGCTCATAGTTCACTGCCAGGCGATTAATTTCTTTAATAGAATTCGCCTTTCAAAGCTTTAAATATTAATAATTTTGATCATCTTCCTTTTAGACTAAATGGACAGTTTAACTTTTAACACCAAAGTTTCCTCAAAACTCATCCTCCTGTTTTAAACAAAAGGTCAAGAACATTTGGCACAATTGTCATCAGCTTGATTACAGATGTTGATGAGTTTTCCCATAGAAGAACGATTATTATCTAATCTAATCTAATGTTTTTCCATTGCTTTTTTTCTGAGTAATCATTTGCATACATTACTAACAAATGTAAAGTTGGTGTTAACATATAAAGGGTGTTTAGGAGTGTTGACTGACTCGCCCTTCACAGAAGAGATGAAGATTGTCGTGTTTGCTCTTCTCCTCTCAGCTCATTGTGAGCTGACAACAGCTCTGAGAAGACAACACTTTTATTTTAACAATTCCATGACATGGACACAAGCTCAAAGTCACTGCAGAGCCAACTATGTAGACCTGTCCAGTCTTGATAGCTGGGAAGAAATTACAGCATTAAACAAAGCAAATGGGCTTATTGGTTCATACTCAGACAGCTGGGTTGGTCTGCGACGGATCTCATACATTTGGCAGTGGAGTGATGGAGGCAATAGCAGTTTTATCATCTGGGGAACAGGCCAACCAAACGATCAAGGCAATGACATCTGCGCCCGAGTTAAAAACGGCAGTATGCATGACTTGCCCTGTACTCATACATTTCCTTTCCTCTGCTACAAGTGGGACACTGAACTGATTGTGGTTAAAGAGAATAAGAGCTGGGAGGATGCGTTACAATACTGCAGCACTCATCACACTGATCTGGCCAGTCTACCAACATATTTACATCTCTTCCAAGCCAAACAAACCATTGGTAATACATCAACTGTGTGGACAGGTCTACGGTTTCTGGCAGGCTCGTGGTTCTGGTTAAATTACGAGGATCTGGGAGACCTTAGTGCCCAGCTGCCAGTCTGTCCTGCCAATTACACTTACTGTGGATCTCTAAACCTGGAAACTAATAGCTGGGAGAACAGAAACTGTATGGAGGAATTGAACTTTGTGTGCTATTAGAGAGGAGGGTGAGTATAAAGTTTTTTTTGACTAAGTGGTTCTTTGGGGAACCAAAAATAGACTTGTATAGCAATGATATGAATAACCATAAAGCACCTTCACTTTTAACTTTGTAAATGAAGTTATGCATTCATACTCTGCATGTATATTCAGTGTTTATTATGCACCGATTGACTGTACAGTGATTATTGATAGTTTTCAGTCATTTGATCTACCAGGGAAAGTGGCATTTACATTGGGCTCTCCATGGAGAGGCAGCATATGCCGGTCAATTTTCCATCTGTTTTAAGCCACTATTATTTAAATAAATTTTTTGGGCACAACGATTCCATATTTATAACAAAACATATTAATGAAAAGCAATAAAGTTCAGTCTGAGCAGAAGTTTATTACTCTTAGTACAACAAATGATCGAATTAAGGTGCAAAAGAATTTGCAAACATTGCTTTTTCACTTTCACGTCAGTTTAGCATTTTCACATGACAACTTTTCAGCTAACTTTAGCAGCTAGTGTAGAAACTAATCACAGTAAAGGGCTCGTTATAGTTGTGCGTAGGTCCTACGGCGTAGCCGCAACTGCGTAGATTCCGCGTCGGTTTTCATTTATACTTTTGTGTCGTTGTCCGCGTCAACGTGCAAACATGCGCGCAGACCGCTGGTAGGCAGTATCCACGCGTGTAACCACAGTAGCAGCGCAACCGACAAAGAAGAAGAAGCTTGGCAAGTTAACCCACAAACGAAGAAGAAACAGCAACTTCTTGTTTATAATTTGAGAAGACCAGCAATGATGAAATTAAATAACCCAGCAAGCAAAAACCAAGACGTTGAAATGACAGCTAACTATAGACCCAATATAGACCGACTATAAGTAACCCACTTCTACCCTAAATAACCTTGAATTTGGTTACATGCCATTTTTGCCAAAATAACTTGAAGATGTATGATATTCAAACATGTAGGCAAAGTCAACAGGTGTTCAAGGTGTTTGCTTTCATTTGTTTTAAACTTATACGTATCGTTTATTCTTGGGCTATAGTAGACGTCTATTAGACTTTCACTGACAGCCCAAATTTAGCCTGGTTTTAGCCCAAATTGCTTGCCTGGAAACAGCGACTTTTGTTGCAGTTTGAGTTAAATCACTCCTCAACTTGGCTCATCTTTGTTTTCACTATCACAAATGGAAATACCTATGACGCAGTTTTTTTTACCTGACGGGAGGGGTTTTGGTGGACCAATCACAGCGATTGCGGTCTGCGTAGAACTGACGCGCTGTTAAAAATTTTGCGAGGTGCACGTCAGGCTACGCAGAGCTTCGCACAGGCTACGGATAGCCTACGCTGTAGCTACGGCGTAGAACTTACGCACGACTATAAATCGGCCTTAATGGGTTGCCTCGGTGCACAACAACAACTCAGGTCAGAAAATGACGCATATAATGAATACGTATTCACGTGAGGTACCTTTGATTAAGTAGTCGCTAGTCTCGCGTAGCCAGACCTTTGGTACTGAAGCCAAGTACGTTCAGTACGTTCCTCTAAGTGCGTGACGACACATGAAAACTATTAATACGATGTCATTCAATACTGATAATCTTGTACAATACAGAATGTTGACCTTCTAGTTTACCATCATAATTTCTAATGTTTTTTGTCTTTTTTAAAGGCTCTAAGAAGACCACAACACACAAGATGACAAATATAGAAATAAGTTATGTCTAGCTAGATATTTATTTAAAATTAAAATGGTAAACCTGCAAAACATAGTATCTACACCTCATATAGATTTAGTGCATATTTAAACTGAATGTGAATGTTTGTGAATTGTTAAAGAACATGAAAATGCCATTAGCTTACTTTTTTCGTGGTAACACTTAACAAAAAAAAGAAACTTTACCACATAGTAAATGAAATAGTACAATAGTGTCTTTTTCGTGTGTGTTAAACTATAAAGGGTGCTTGAAAATTTTCTTATGTTTTTAAATAAGCATACGCATTAAACAATGTAAAGCAGAACTTACCTTTACTTTGGGATTGCTTTTCTAAGCCTAAGCCTATCACCATAACCTCACTAAAATAAGTCTTGTTTTTATCTTTTACAAGCTATTAAATCCAATGGTTCACTTACATTTTCCTCCAGCACTGTGAATGTTTAATGGGTGTTTTCACAAGAAACTCGAATTTTTGGTGTGTTGTCAGCTTATGCACAGTGTGTTTGTCTATTGTTGTGACCTAGATGAGGATCATTTCACATTTGATGGCAAATCAGTGAAAGAAAACCAGTATATTCTTAGGTGTTCACACACTTTTTAATCCCATTGTATACTGGCCCCGGGATAGGCATGGATCTCTCTTTGATCATCTTAATGACAAAACACCTTGACACAGCGCTCTGAAAACCTAAACATGGCTCCACCTGCTGGTGAAAATGTTGTAAAAGCAATAAGATCAGTCCAAACATTTTACACATGATTTTACAAAATAAATATAAAAAAGTGTTTTAAGAACTTAATTAAGCAAAAGTGTATTCTGTATTTTTTGTTTTATTTAGGGCAAACAGATTATTGAAACACTAGCTTTCCTTTTAATTATGCACATGTTTGTCATTAAATCTATTTATTAACAAAAAGTAGGCAAAATGTCAAAAGGATGAATGTTTTATGAACTCGCATAATAAAACTGACCCGAGTTCACAGAACCATCGGATTTTCAAAACGTTTTGAAACAGTTACGAAGTAAAGAAGCCTCATTTGCTAAAATCACATGACTTGACTGGTTTGAAATATACTCCGAACCAAACAAGAGATAGAAAAAAATCAATAGCTCAGCATAATAACCATAAGAGCTATGGAGAGTGTGTGTGTGAGCAAAACTAGACAAATCTGAGAAAAACCTACCTTTGGGGCTGTCCTCATTTAAACTATAGTGCAAATAGTGTCCCTTGAGGGCAAATGCTATTTGCCCACTATAGTCTGGTTGGAGCAATAAAGAAAAAAAAAAATGCACTGAAATCAATGATTCACGTGGTGTAAGATATAGAGCGTATCACTCAAATTAGAATTCAATTAGTTCCTTTTACCCATCGCTCCATGTCCATTAAAATGATACCAAACATGAGGCAATAAGTGAGGGATAATCCACGGCTAGCCATGCATTAAAGGATTTTAATTCAGGAAAATCATTGGCAGTCTGAATAAACCAAGAATCAAATCAAATTTTCTGTGTATTTTCCGTAAAGTCTGTGTAAAAAGGGCTTATGTTTTGATGCTACTTGATTGAGCCATGTTCTTTCAAAATGGAAACTTTTAGTTTACCCAAAAGAGATACTATTTTAAGTCAGTTTCATTTAAAATGATGTTGTGAACAAGAAACATCTAATTTATACTATAGATAAATTAAACAAGATCATAATATGGCATGTCAATAGAAATCCAGCAAAACCATGGTTAATATACTTTTACTACCAAAATAAATCATGGTTAATTTTCATAAGGGATTAATGCAAACATGTGACATGATGGAAACTGGAACAAACCAGGAAATGTGACAGTAAAAGTCTGACAAATGTCAATTGAAGATGCTCCTTTTTATATTTAAAATGCCAAAGAAAAACTCTTCTTTTGTAAGATAAAACACACGCACGCACGCACGCACGCACGCACACACACACACACACACACACACACGTTGTGGGGACAATCGGTTGGACCGTTGGAATGCTTGATTCTGATTGGCCAGTCGTGACATTTGCAGGTTTGTTATTCCCACCGCTTCAAACTAATAACACATTGTAACCTGGATACTGAAAAACAAAATTAAATATAAATATGTATTTTAATAACATATATGACATTATATTTACAAATTATTTTGTTTGTGACATTTGCTGTCTTGTCTTTATAATGACAACATAATAATGACAAAAGTTACACTATATCCAGCATGAACTTTATGTACATGTTTGGATTTTTGAGAGAATAATGTTTATGTGTGGTTATTGAAAAAGCAACAAATAAATGAATTAATAAGTCACTGAAATAAGGCCACATATATAAACTATACTACATGAACATGTTTAAGGTTTTGCCAAAAGACTGAATGATTTGATAAAATGGTTTAGGCCAATGAGAATTTGGTTCAGAGAATCATGGTTTATTGATTAAACAATTCTGAAACTGTAAGTACTAAAAATATATGCAAACTAAAAAGTTTTAATTAAATAAAATAATAAATGTCATGAATGTATCGTATTACTTTAAAAGGAAATAATGCCCCAGATACAAATCTATGTTGTGTCGTTCACTCATTTACATGATGCATGATTCATTTGCATAATTTGGTTATTTCGTAGTTCGAGGCACCTGAGGACAAGATTAAGACATTTTAAACATTAGAAAGATTACACAAAATGAAATAACTGCAATGATCTAATCATTATCACAACTAGTAAAGCATTCATTTCAGTCGTAACCAGACTTATTTAACTCTGCTATAATAAATTTGTTCCACTACCTGATTCATGATCTAGTTTTACAAGAATATTGTTCAACAACTTCATTGTCATTGCAGCAATTCAGTCATTCAATTCAGTCTGTCAAAATTGTCTTTTAACTTTATTTGCAGGTTCATACTGTATGTCTTTGATAGTTTCTGTTAGACAAATGCCAGCCCCAGGGCCTGAAGTTAACTTTTTTGGCCACAGTGACTTTTTACCAGCCTTTTTTTTTTGCCTGAATAGTGGTAATAACATTGTCTTTATTGTATGAATTAAATAAAATGATTTTTTAGAGCTATAAAAGTAATTTGTCTTTGTCTTAGGTTGTTTGATTAACATTAATGACACAGACTTAAATATGTTAATTGAGGTTACTGTCTCTTTAAGACCAAATAAGCACAAACTGGCTTTTGACTCTCTATACAAAGACATAAAGAAATGTTTTTATTAGAAAAAGAATATGTGAAGATAATTTTGTTTATATATGCCCTGTCAAGAACAGAAAGATTTTATGTTCGCTTGCTTTTTGGAATGCGTCTCCGTATGTGCACTATCGAGGGCCCTTAAACCTGCCCGCGCACACACAGACGGAGGGGGAATTCCAAACTGCGCACATAAAGGGTCAGGACAATATTATTATTATTTTTTTGCTGTCCGAGTTGCGGGCGGGTTAGTTGAAAACGTCGGTCAGGTGCGGATTGTTTATACACTGATTCGCATTGGCTACCCGCAAATGTGGCCGGTAGATTGACAGCGTTACCCGCCAATTGCAAAATTCACCCGCCTTTTGCGCGTGGTCGGGTGTTAATTTCAGGCCCTGGCCAGCCCTCTCCACTGTTTTCTTATACCAATCCAGACCACTTGGCTATTGCTGTTTATATCAATCTGAAATATTTCATATTCTAGATTTACATATAGATTTTTCTAAACAAGAGCTGTCATTTAGGGAGCACCAAGGAGTAAAGAAAAGAAGTCATCATCTTTGAGCATTTGATCTGGTTTTCAGGTGCCTCAAAATACCCAAATTGTGCATGCAAAAATTTAGCAAAAACTTAAAAAAGGCAAAACATGCAAACTTAAAAAAATTTGAGAACAAAATCATTATGCAAATAATTTTTTTAAAGAAGGACCAATGTCACGTTGCATATTTTTTATAAGAAGACCACTGTCACGTAGCCTTTTTTATTCAAACCTAAACAAGCCATAACATTGATATAGTAGTAACATTCATATCTGTTTCAGCAGAATATTGGTTTATATGTGGCCTCAAACAGCTAATTTTATACCCGAGTCCTAATTTGTTGATAAAATGTGAATAAATGACATTTCCAGGGTTTTATTTTAATCTTTTAAAGACACATGACAGAATTCTAGCTTTAGGAAAATGACATATAATCGGACCATTTAATTCGTTCATCTTCAAATCAATTTAAATACTCCCTGCTCTGTGACAGTCACCTTTTTCAATCTTTTCAGTTGTTCCCGTCCTACATTTCTTTATTGCTTTTGAAAATAACAGGTGAGCATTTTTATAGTCTCCTTTCAGATCAAATGAACAGTTAAGCTTTTAACACCATAGTTTCCTCAAAACGCATCCTCCTGTTTTCAAAGAAAGGTCAAGAACATTTGGCACAATTGTCATCAGCTTGATTACAGATGTTGATGAGTTTGCCAATAGGAGAAGAATATTATCTAATGTAATGTTTTTTCCATAGCTTTTTTCTGAGTGATCATTTCCATTGATTTTTTTAAGTAAGCATCCATTTGCATACATTTCTAACATGTAAAGTTGGTGTTAACATACAAAGTGTGTTTTAGGAGAGTGTTTACTGACTCACCCTTCACAGAAGAGATGAAGATTGTCGTGTTTGCTCTTCTCCTCTCAGCTCATTGTGAGCTGACAACAGCTCTGAAAAGACAACACTTTTATTTTAGCAATGCCTCAACATGGACACGAGCTCAAAGTCACTGCAAAGCCTACTATGTAGATCTGTCCAGTGTTGACAGCCAGGAGGAAATTAAAGCGTTGAACACTGCAAGTGGGTCATACCCAGAAAGTTGGGTTGGTCTGCGACGGATCTCAAACATTTGGCAGTGGAGTGATGGAGGCAATAATAGTTTTATCACCTGGGGAACAGACCAACCAAACGATCAAAACCAAGACATCTGCGCTCGAGTTCATAACGGCGATTTGTATGACTTTCCATGTAGTTATCCATTCCCTTACTTCTGCTACAAGTGGGACACTGAACTGATTGTGGTTAAAGAGAATAAGAGCTGGGAGGATGCGATACAATACTGCAGGACTCATCACACTGATCTGGCCAGTCTGCCAACAGATTTACATCTCATCCAAGCCAAACAAACAATTGGTAATACATCAACTGTGTGGACAGGGCTAGGGTTCCTGGGAGGCTCATGGTTCTGGTTAAGTGATGAGGATCTGGGATACCTTCGTGTCCAGCTGCCAGCCTGTCCTGCCAATTACACTTACTGTGGATCTCTAAACCTAAAAACTCGGAGCTGGGAGAACAGAAACTGTATGGAGGAACGTAACTTTGTGTGCTATTAGAGAGGACGGTAGGTAAAGATATCAAGTATCATAGATTCATGTTTAAATCTTCCACAGTTACATCACCAGGGGTGTTTCCAGCATTGAAGGACATCCGGGGCTTAGCCCAGGCAATTGTATGTAAATACAGGGATCACTAGCCTAGATAATAACACTAACACCTCTTTTTTAACACCAGGATGTCTCCCATCCAAGTACTGACCAAGCTCAGCCCTGCTTAGCTTCAGTGGGCAAGCTGTCTTGGGCTACAGGGTGATATGGCCGCTGGTACTGTAGATCACCCGCTCTAGCTAGCCTAGAAGCAATTATAACAGCTTCTTCAAATGCTGGACTTCTATGTATTCCCCGGACCTTCTATCCTCTATGGGTGGCAGATCATTTTCTGTTATTGCTCCGACATTATGGAACACCCTACCTATTTCACTTAGAACCAATGCTTCTTGCCTGAATTAAAATTCAACCAACTGTCAAATCTGTTCAACCTACACTATCAGTAAGACATATGTATACGATGCACTTACGCTATTTGCTATTTGAGTCTGTGGTTTATGTACTGTGATCTATGTAGATTCCTATCACTTGTACTGATTATTTTGTGGTTCATGTATGTATAGGCCTGTCTTCTGTTATTCTCTCATGCAGCTGCATGAGGCTCTCGTCCTGGGCAAATGTCCGACGAATATGTATCTGTATTGTCTACTTGTGTTAAAAAAGCAAAGTCATGAAATAACGGATGTCGTTAATAAAGAGAATATTTTGCTGATAACATTAACTTTATTTTCATACGGGTCGTGGTCAGTTTACAAACACAACACCACTTGCTCGTGTCTCCTGCTTCAGCTCTTACTTTGGTAGCAGGCAGGGTTTTTTTTTAAAAGATTGACAAATTAGCAGCATATTTAAGTGAAACGCTGCAGTTCATTTTGGGCTTGAGGTCCATTGGTTGCGTTGATAGTACTGGCTTGCATTGGATTAACAGTGGAAACGCGAGTAGCATGGACAAGATGGACAACAATTAACGTAAGTACTGCATATTACATTTAATTTGTTTAACGTTAAAACAGTTGTTGTGTCTTGAATTGGGCAGCAATGTTAACAAAATGTTAGCCAAAGCTACTCAAAATGAACTCCTTATTACCTTGTTAGCATGCTAGCCTGCTGTCTTCAGTCTAAAAGTTTGTTGAATACTCATTGTATTACCATTTTAATTAAGCTTAAATTTTTTATTAACTTTATTTATTAATGATACAGATTAATGTCAATATGATCAATCTATCGATGCGTGCCCTGAGCATAATTTAGGGTTTATAGACAATTGGAAGCATTTCTGGGGGAGACCATTCCTCCTAACCCGAGATGGCCTTTATCCGTCCTCGGAAGGAAGTTCTTTAGACCAATCTCTAATCTCCCTTTTCTTTCTAAAATATTAGAAAAAGTAGTGGCAAGCCAGCTACGCACATTCTTAACAAATAATAGTACATATGAAAAGTTCCAATTAGGATTCAGGCCCCACCATAGCACAGAGACAGCGCTGCTTAGAGTTACAAATGACCTCCTGTTAACATCTGATCGTGGTGAAATCTCAGTCCTTATATTATTAGACCTTAGTGCAGCCTTTGACACAATAGATCACACAATCTTACTCAATAGGCTAGAAAACTATGTTGGCATCAGTGGTCAGGCGTTAGGCTGGTTTAGATCGTATCTAACCAATTCTATCACTTTGTTTATGTAAATGAGGAGGAGTCATATAACTCCCTGATCCCTGATCCGGGATCAGTTTTAGGTCCTATCCTGTTCTCGTTATATATGTTACCTCTAGGAGACATTATCAGGAAACATAACATCCGTTTTCACTGCTATGGGAATGAGACCCAGCTTTACATCTCCTCACATCCCCTAGAACCCCAGTTTTCTAAGCAAACAGACTGCATCAGCGATATTATTGACTGGATGGCACATACCTTTCTTATGCTAAACTCCAATAAGACAGAGATACTTATTATCGAACCGAATCGCTACAAACATAATATGACAGATTACAAGTTGCCCATAGATGGCTGCACTGTGGTGCCAACTTCCACTGTTAAGAATTTAGGTGTGATGTTCAACAGCAATTTATCCTTCGATAGCCATATCTCCAATGTCTGCTGCACAGCATTCTTCCATCTTAGAAATATCTCAAAAATACGCCATATGCTGTCTGCATCAGATGCAGAGAAGCTTCTCCACACTTTTATGACCTCTAGAATAGACTATTGCAACTCGTTACTGGGAGGATGCCATGCAAATCAGGTAAACAATCTTCAGCTAGTTCAAAACGCTTCTGCAAGGGTGCTTACTCGAAGAAGTATGACCACATAAGCCCAATTCTGGCATCTTTACACTGGCTACCAGTTAAATTTCGCATACAATTTAAAATAACACTAATCACCTACAAAGCCTTAAATGGCCTAGCACCCTCGTATCTTAGAGAATTACTTTCAGAATACAATCCATCACATGCACTGTGGTTGCAAAATTCTGGCCTCTTAATTATCCCTAGAATATCAAAAGTGTCTAAAAGTGGAAGATCCTTTTCCTACTTAGCCCCTAAGCTCTGGAATGATTTACCAACCGATGTCCGAGAATCAGACACAGTAAATAAATTTAAATCTAGACTTAAGACTTTTCTCTTCAACAAAGCATTCACATAATTTGATTAGTAATGTTACTTATCTCACAATAGCTAGCTTGTACAACCTAATAAATTAATAAATTAAAACCTTATTATCATCAACACTTCAAAGCATGTTAAATTTAATTTATATTCTTAAGAAATGTGTTGAAACTTTGAATTAGTAGACGGTTGAGTCTTAATTTGGCACGTTTGGTTGGGTTGCAATTTTGGCATTTTCCAATGGTCTTGAGAATAATATGTCATAGAGAACCGTTTGCCACTGTACGTTAGTATTAACGACGACAGTGGGGCTTCTGGCCTTAGTCAAACGAGTTTCTATTACTAATTTAAAGATCAGATGGGGGACCCCATACATAGATCGCCATGGGCCCACAAATTTGCTTAATCCTCAGCTATGGGTAATATACTAAAGCCGCAATAGCTAGCCTGTCTGGAACCGAGCTGACTTAAACCACATCACTATGTGACACTTGCATTACATGTGAATAGCCCCTACGCTAATAGGATTTTTTTCTCTCTCCCTGTCTCGTCCTCGATCCCGAGGACAATGAGACAAACAGACCCAGTCCTGGTAAATGTGAAGGTTGGAACATCCCTGATTTACTAGCCGTCCTTCAAATTGATGCCCAGCTGATGCCTGACCAACGACCACCGGCAGAACCCGTTTAATTTCCTTACTCGTTTACATATATACAGTATATATATATATATATATATATATATATATATATATATATATATATATATATATATCCCAGTGTCAGGATCCCGAATGTTATTAAGTGTATTTTGTATTTTGTCTTGTTTCTGGTGCCGGGATCCTGACACCCCCGTATACGTGTTTGTGTGGAGAGTCATGTGGTCTGTGTTTATGTTTTGTGTACCGCATGCTCTACCTGTCTTAAGTCTTGACCCTGCCCCCTCGTTTCCTTGTTAATTATTCATGATTCCCTTCACCTGTTTGTCATTGTTCCCTAGTTTAGGTTTCCCTATTTAATGCCATTGTGTTTGCTGTCCTGTGCCGGTTCATTGTGTATCTATGATACTGTCTCGTGTGATCTGTCGTGTCTTGATTATTTTCTAGTTCTGTCATTGTTTGCCCCCTCGAGGGTTTTTATGTTACAATAAACGTCTTCTAGTATGAGCTGTCTGCGCTTGGGTTCTATCCATCACCACACCCTGACACCCAAGGGTTTTTTCCTCCTAGGACTTTTTTTTTCTCCCGGCTAAAAAAGTCAGTTTTTTTCCTCCTAGGGGGTTTTTCAACCCAGGGAGTCAGCCTTCATTGGCTTAACTTAGCACCCTCTTCTATATGTTACATAAGTAATACGCTCTCTTATAATGTGGATTCATAGCCGCAGCAAATTCTGCTGCTTGTGCTATCTGTATTATGATTTTTCTGTGTTTTTCCCTGCTTCTTTTAATGAAAAGCTGCTTTAAAACAATTACCAATTGTGAAAAGCGCTATATAAATAAAATTGAATTGAATTTTATTGAATTAAAATACTTAGGACATATTATCAGGGATGATCTTAGTGATGATGATAATATTCAGCTTCAGTGTTATAAATTATATGCTCAGGCAAATATGTTGGCACGAAAATTTCATATGTACACTGATGATGTTAAAACAGCTCTTTTTAGAGCTTACTGTACTCCACTTTACACAGCACATCTATGGTGTCGCCATAGTAAAGGAAAAATGAATAAAATAAAGGTGGCATATAATGATGCTCTTAGAATTTTGATAAAGTACCCAAGGTGTGAAAGTGCAACCGATATGTTTGTGAATTGTAATGTTCCCACTTTCCAAGATTTGCTTAGGAATCTTATGTTTAAATTTATGTGCAGGGTTACTGAGTCTAGGAATGTCATTATAAGGTCTTTAATGGACCCTAACATAAGTGAGACAACATACTCCTCCAGTCTCTGGAAATATTAGAATCAACATTTGTATGTTTTTAACCAGTTAGCACACATTTGTGCTATGTGTAATTTATCTTATGTTTGATTGTGGTTGGTTATGGATGTTTGTATATTGTGTGTACTACTATGGAGGCTTGTATATTGTGTGTGTTATTATATTTGGACTTCGAGTCTGTCAATAAAGATAATAAAATGGTGACAAAGACAATAGTAAAAGTTAATGTATTCACACTGCAGTGCATGGTGGGAGTCCTGGATGTGATTTGTAATTTGTTGATTCAATACTGGACGTTCAGTAGACGTTGGAAAAAGATGTCATCTGGCATCACAGTCGGCACCGTCAGGGACCAAAAAAAGATGTGCAAGAGATGTTATTTGGATATTACTTTGCACAGTGGGTTTCATCCCGAAAGGAACACTTGACATTTAAACCCGATTTACTTTTATTTAAAAAAAACTCTTAGATGTCAAACTTTAGGATGTGTTAGAGCACTAAATAACCTGTAGATTGATCACTACTGTAACACATGAAACCAGAAACACAGCGTGTTATATGAAAAGTATGTCCGCTTTAGGAATTTACTTATCATGGTTGAAAACAGCTTTCCGGATGTACACGCGCAAAACGGTGATGAAATAACGCGATATTTGTCAGCTCTGTCAAGCAGGTTTGTTATTCCTAGATAATAACCGCTTCAAACTAATAACATATTGTAACCCGGATACTACAAATCATTTTGATAGGTACATTTTAATATTAGACAAAGTTAAATATAAATATTATATTTACAAATGATTGAACCACATAGTGTGTTCGTGGCATTTTAATGTCTTGTCTTAATAATGACAACATAATAATAACATATAGTGTTACATTATATTCAGCATAAACTTGCCTACGTACATGTTTGTATTTTTGAGAGAATAATGTTTATGTGTGGTTATCGAAAAAGCAAGAAATAAATGAATTAATAAGTCACTGAAATAAGGCCACACATATATAAACCCTATACCTGAACATGTTTAAGGTTTTGCTAAAAGACTGAATGATTTGATAAATGGGTTTAGGCCAATGAGAATTTGGTTCGGAGAATCATGGTTTTGTTATGGTTTGAAGGATGAACCCAAATGCAGACCGAGATGAAGAACACTTAAGACTTTATTTGTACAATAAACAGAAAACAAAACCCACGAGGGGGCAAAACGCTTAGGTTACTCACGTAACCCCGGTTCCCTGAAATAACGGGAACGAAGCATTGCGTCAGTTAGCTGACGCTATGGGGGGAAACTCCTGTTTACTCCGTGATTGAAGCCTATTGGTTAACGTCTGTAGAAAATACAGACCAATGACGTTTGAGCCCGCGCGGGGGCGTGGCACACGTCCCTATATAAGCCGGTGAAATACGTCAAGAGCTCATTATTATTCGACTGAAGCGCGCAGCCGAATAACACTCGCTGCGTAGACGTTTGTAGCACGGCCAGCGACGCAATGCTTCGTTCCCGTTATTTCAGGGAACCGGGGTTACGTGAGTAACCTAAGCGTTCCCTTTCAATACGGTTCACTTCGCATTGCGTCAGTTTGCTGACGCTATGGGGGAACGTAATCCCATCCCGCCGTGCATACACAACGGACTGAGGTGCCCTTACCGGAGAGACACTGCATGTGGCCCTAACCCAGCATATACATAGCTCTAGCGAGCGCAAGTGTAAGCACCATATATGAGACAGTAATACGCATACAGTGAAGTTTCTAAACGCACCATGATGCATATACAATAGAGCACGAGACGGCGGGTTTCCTGAGCGCGCCGCGAGCTTGTGCATGAATTATTAATAGGTAGCCATGACGGTGAGCTAGCAACGCACCGTGAAGGCATACAGAAACGCAGTCGCGTGAATCATTAAGCCGATAAGACCTGTGCTTGTAAGGCAGGTACATCCAGGCTATAAAATCTGACAAACGTAGACGGCGAGGACCAGCCGGCCGCGTTACAAATGTCAACGATAGAAATCCCCGTAGACCAAGCCCAAGATGAAGCCATACCCCTCGTGGAGTGAGCTTTTAAACCAACTGGACAATGTTCATTCAGGGAGGCGTAAGCCAAAGCAATGGCTTCGACGATCCATTTAGATGGCCTCTGTTTAGTGAGCGGCATACCTAAGGAATGTTGTGCGAAGCTTACGAACAGCTGATCTGACTTGCGATATGAGGCAGAACGGTCCGTGTATATTCTTAACGCTCTGACGGGGCAGAGCGTGTTCGGGGTTTGTTCGCCGTCCGCCGTCGGAAGGGCGAGAAGTGAAACCACCTGAACTCTAAATGGCGTGGTCAAAACTTTAGGAATGTATCCCGCTCTCGGTCTAAGGATCACTTTGCTATCGTTAGGACCGAATTCCAGACACGACGGGTCAATTGAAAACGCGTGTAAATCGCCCACTCGTTTAACCGATGCCAACGCCAGGAGGAGAGCGGTTTTAAACGAGAGAGCGCGCAGGTCAGCCTGTTCGAGGGGCTCGAAAGGGGGACCGCGCAGCGCTTTCAGGACCGTGGACAGATCCCAAGACGGGACCGTGTTAGGTCGTGGTGGGTTTAGTCTGCGAGCGCCTCTGAGGAATTTAATGATGAGATCATGTTTTCCCACGGTGCGACCGGCGATAAGGGCGTGATTCGCCGTTATCGCCGCCACATACACTTTAAGCGTCGAGGGCGCGCGACCGCTGTCCAGCATTTCCTGCAGAAAGGAGAGAATATGCTCCACTTCACAGGTGTTTGGGTTTAAGTCTTTCGTCGTGCACCAGTCAGAAAAAATAGACCACTTTTGAGCGTAAAGGCGCCTGGTAGATGGGGCCCTAGCTTCAGTTAGAGTATTTAACACCCGTCCTGAAAGGCGTGATGGTTGCCGTTCAGAGACCAAACGTGTAGATTCCATAGCTCCGGCTGTGGATGCCATATCGTCCCTCTCGCCTGAGATAGGAGGTCTTTCCTCAGCGGTACTGGCCATGGTGCTGATGTTTTCAGCTGCCATAGGTCGGGGAGCCATGGTTGATTGTGCCAAAACGGGGCGACCAGAATTATCGCGCATTTCGTCTCTCTTATCCTCTGAAGGACCTGTGGTAACAGAGCCACCAGAGGAAAAGCATACAGAAGACACGCCGGCCATGCTTGCGACAGGGCATCGTGGTGTCTCGGGAAGAAGATCGGGCAATGCGCGTTCTCGTCTGACGCAAACAGATCGATCTCCGCCCGGCCGAAGACGGTCCATATTCTCTCGACCGTCTGAGGATGCAGTCTCCATTCTCCCGGCGGCGGACCGTTGCGCGAGAGAATGTCTGCACCCGTATTGGCTACACCCGGTACGTGAGTCGCTTTTAACGAACGTACGTTCGCGTGAGCCCATAATAAAAGCCGTCTCGCCAGCCTGGATAGGGAGCGAGATCTCAGCCCTCCTTGGTGGTTTATGAACGAAACCACCGTCATACTGTCCGACCGCACTAGAACGTGTTGATGTTGGAGTTTCGGTCGAAAGTGTCGTAGCGCCAAGATAACCGCCCACATCTCGAGGTGGTTGATATGTAGCTGAGACAACTGGTTGTTCCACGCACCGAAGGCGAGCTCGCCGTCGCAGTGAGCGCCCCAACTCGTCGCAGACGCATCCGTAGTCACCACTTTCCTCCTGCTCACGGAGCCGAGCTCCGTGCCCGAGAGGAAAAGGTGAGGGGATGTCCATATCGAAAGCGCTTTCACGCAGCTGTACGTGATTTTGATTAATAAGCGGCCCGACAACCAAGCACGGGGCGGAACTTTCGCTTTCAACCAAAACTGAAGCGGCCTCATGAACAGCATTCCCAACGGTATTAGTGGGGATGCTGCTGCCATCAGACCCAGCATTTTTTGGAATCGTTTGAGAGGGAGATGTGAACCCGCTTTGAACGATGCCGCCTCGCGTCTGACCGTGAGCCCGCGTTCCTGTGTAAGCCATGCCCGCATCTTTAGTGAGTCGAGCGTCGTGCCTAAGAACGCGATTCGCTGCGTGGGGGTGAGCAAACTCTTCTGGAGGTTGATTTTGAACCCCAAATTCTCCAAATGCTGGAGTACAACGGTCTTGTGCGCAGTAATTTCCCTCTCTGACTGTGCTAGAATAAGCCAATCGTCGATGTAATTCAATATGCGGATGCCGCTCTGTCTGAGAGGGGCGAGAGCCGCATCCGCACATTTGGTAAATGTGCGTGGTGCCAGAGATAATCCGAAGGGCAGAACTTTGTACTGGTATGCTGTCCCGTCGAGCGCGAATCTTAGGAACGGCCTGTGACGTGGCGCTATCGGAATGTGAAAGTAAGCGTCTTTCAGATCCACTGATATGAACCAATCGCCCGGTCGAATTAACGCCATGATTCGTCTGGCTGTAAGCATTTTGAACGGCCGTTTGGCAAGAGCGCGATTCAAAACGCGTAGATCCAATATCGGTCTGAGGCCGCCGTCTTTCTTTGGAACGAGAAAATAACGACTGTAAAAGCCTGATTCGCTTTGATCCGCCGGGACCGTCTCTATCGCGTCTTTTAGTAATAAAGAACGCACCTCTTCCCTGAGGATCTGCATACGATCGTCTGGGACAGTGGTGTAGAGAACGCCGCGAAACCGGGGTGGTCTCCGGGCGAATTGAAGTGAATAACCGTGTTGGATTACGTTTAGAATCCAGCCCGGCATACCGGGGGTGGATTGCCAAACGTGAAATTTGACGTCGAGCGTCGATATGCTTATGGACGTTAAGCCGTGTGTGTGTGTTTGTGTGTACAGAGGAGGAAATTTGCTCTTTTTGTGAAAAGGTAAAAATTTGTGTTTCGCTGTTACAGCGAGGGTGTGTCCAGCGCCCGAGGGGACTGAAACACGCAGAACTTTCGAGGGCGGGCCGGCCGAAGCGGGACCAGAGCCTCTTTTCCTCCTCAGACTCTCTTCAGGGAGGCGGCGCCGGCGTCGGGTCCAGCGTAATCCGAGGACGGGGACCGCGGCGTCGAGGCGGGCCAGCCGGTCGTGCAGGACGCTGGCGCTTGACCTCCGGTTCAGCTCTCTGCTGGGGCTGAGCTGGTGCTGGCTTAGGGCGTTGAGCTGGCGGCGGTTTTGGGCGGCCGGTCTCAGACGCTGAGGCAGATCGTTTTGGTAGAAAATGCCGCATAGCCTGCGACGATTTCTGTGCCTCAGTGAAGCGCTGGGTGAACCCCTCCACAGCGGAGCCGAAGAGCCCCGACGGTGACACGGGCGAGTCAAGAAGGGCAACCCGATCCGTGTCCTTTATCTCCGTCAAGTTCAGCCACAGATGTCTCTCCAGAACAACCAGGCTGGCCATGGCTCTTCCTACAGCCTGAGTGGCGACTTTAGTGGCGCGAAGGGCCAGATCAGTCGCGCTGCGCAGGTTCTGAAAGGTCGACGGGTCCGGACCTGTCTCGTCCATGTCACGGAGGAGTTTTGCCTGGTATACCTGCAGCACCGCCATCGTATGGAGAGCGGATGCAGCGTGGCCGTCGGCGGCGTAAGATTTCGACGCCAGGGTCGATGTCAGGCGACAGGGCTTTGACGGATGGTTCAATTTAGCCCTCCATCCGCCGGCTGAAGACGGGCAGAGATGGGCGGCGACAGTTTCCTCGAGCGGCGGCATCTTAGAGTAGCCGTGTTCATCAGCGCCGTCCACTACGGAGAGGACGTGGGAGACGGCGCTCTGAGCTCGGGTGGAGTGGGGAGCACGCCAAGATTTGGTGAGCTCCTGGTGAACCTCAGGGAAAAACGGCGCCTGCCGTTGGCGGGACGATTGACGGCGCCCGGGCTGCAGAAACCACTCGTCCAACCGGCTGAGTTGAGGCTCTGACGGCGGCGACCACTTGATGTTGAGCTCCGTCGTAGCTTGTGTCAAGATGCGGATGAGCTCAGAGTCGTGAGGACGCGACTCGGTAGGTTCATCAGCGGCGGCTGCGTGGGCGTCGTCATCCGAAGCCGCCCAATCCTCTAACTCCTCAGAGGATGACATCACTTCCAAGTTGTCACCGGACCCAAAGGAAACCATGCCGCTAGCACTCGGCAGGGGGCGTAGGTCTTCATGGGCGAAGGTGACAGGGTGACGGCGGGGAGACAGAGCACGCGGGGGATGAGCCGGCGTGGACTCGGTCTCAGGGCGTCTTCCAGCTTCATGGCTCCGCTGCTGTTTAGGCGGGAGAGCACGGGAAGCCTTCCGTTTAAAGATCTCGAGGCGGGAGCGCAGCACCGCGATAGGAAGGAGCTCGCAGTGGGCGCAGCCCGCCTCGGCGAGTACGGCCTCGGCGTGGGCAGGACCCAGACAGATGACGCACTCCTTGTGGAAATCCTCCACAGGCAAAGGGGCTCGGCAGGAGCCGCAATGCCGAAGCGACATTATCTCAACGCGCTTCTGCTCTTTTAGATACTCTCTTTTAGGCTCACCGGAAAGCGGCAGGGGAACACGCTGGTGTGTTGTAGTCCGCTGCAGTGCTTGGATCGACGGCGAGTAAGGGCTTCTTCTTCGGAGCAGCGAGAAGGTTCGCGCTGAAGGAGAAAAGTAATGAGCTCTTGACGTATTTCACCGGCTTATATAGGGACGTGTGCCACGCCCCCGCGCGGGCTCAAACGTCATTGGTCTGTATTTTCTACAGACGTTAACCAATAGGCTTCAATCACGGAGTAAACAGGAGTTTCCCCCCATAGCGTCAGCAAACTGACGCAATGCGAAGTGAACCGTATTGAAAGGGAACAACATAAAGATACAAAATGAACACTAAACTAGACAAGACTGGACTGTGAATATAAACACTAAACTTGACAAAACACTATATAACTCACACTTGACTATGACTAGATTAACTGAGACAGCGTACTCACAGGTATCTGGAAACACAGAAACAATGCACAAGCACAGGACAATGAATACAAGAGGATTAAATAGGGTAACAAATCAAGAGGGGAACAGGTGATATAAATCAAACAATAAGTGACAGTGACAGGTGGTGCTGCGTCCTGCAGCGCAGACGAGACCTGGACAGTGACCTGGGGCTGCGCAGACGGCAGGGGCTGCAGCGGGGGCTGCGCAGACGGCAGGGGCTGCAGCGGGGGCTGCGCAGACGGCAGGGGCTGCAGCGGGGGCTGCGCAGACGGCAGGGGCTGCAGCGGGGGCTGCGCAGACGGCAGGGGCTGCAGCGGGGGCTGCGCAGACGGCAGGGGCTGCAGCGACTGTGAGGTCAACCCCCTTCTCCTCCTCCTCTTCTTTCTCGGGCGTGGTGCAGAGGCTGTGGCAGGTGAGGAGAGGACAGTGGTGGGAGCAGCAGGCTCCGAAGAGGACCCCTCGGATGGCGACTCCCACGAAACTCTCCGCTCTCGCTTTCCACGTAGCGACAAGGGTGGGGAGGAGCTCTCAGGGGCCGAAGGAGGAAGACTCGGGTCGTCAGACGCCACCACTCCCAAGATACATCCCTCCGGGATAGATGGCAGCGTGGCAGATGGTGATGCCGTGGTGGGTACCTGAAGCTCCTCCCGACACAACTTGTCCACCACCTCATGGAACGGGCGGCGGATCAGGCCCTCCCGTTCAGGCAAGGGAGGAGGGACGTTGAGACCCGCGATAAAGTAGGAGTTGAGGAGGGTCTCTGGCAACAAAACCCTCCTCGCTTCCACATACTGGGCATACCCCCTCAGGGTCCTCTCTTGCTGGGGAGGAAATGGGGCCCTGCCCATCTTCATGTCGGCGGCAGTCGACTGCCACCACAGTTCAAGGTCAGCTGACTGCCGCCTGGCGGGACGACAAAGGCTGTCTGCTGGGTTCTGTACTGGCTTGTGCATTCTGTTATGGTTTGAAGGATGAACCCAAATGCAGACCGAGATGAAGAACACTTAAGACTTTATTTGTACAATAAACAGAAAACAAAACCCACGAGGGGGCAAAACAACATAAACAAGATACTAAATGAACACTAAACTAGACAAGACTGGACTGAATATAAACACTAAACTTGACAAAACACTATATAACTCACACTTGACTATGACTAGATTAACTGAGACAGCGTACTCACAGGTATCTGGAAACACAGAAACAATGCACAAGCACAGGACAATGAATACAAGAGGATTAAATAGGGTAACAAATCAAGAGGGGAACAGGTGATATAAATCAAACAATAATGAGGAGGATGACAAGGGAGCGGGGTAAAAGAGACACTGGGAACACGTGGTCCAGTAAATCAATACTAAGACCACACTGTAAAAAATTTCTGTAAATTTACATGAAAATTCAACAGCAAAATGCTGTTTTCGTGTAATAACAGCAAGTTGCTGTTTTTTACAGTGCATTGTGGGTAGACTTGCTCACTTCAGGTCGGTTGTCGAGCAACAACAGAATGTCACTGTTATTTAACAGTATTATAGCATATTTTTCGTTGTGCACGCCATTTTGGATTGTCTGCATGAGGTAGGTCTGCAACTTTATCGATGCTTATGCTATTTTAAAATTACATATAACTTTTGAATATTGCATTTTATCCAGTGAAGCTTTAAAACAACAAAATCAGATTCCATTTCCTATTTTAATCAGGCAAAGCGGGTATTCTACCATCACATCAGTTACACTCACATCAGATCACAGGTAAGAATTCACCAAAGTTATTTCCAACATGTTAATTTTACTAAAATCTGTGTAAAAGATGAATGAGGAATGATCAAAATCAATGATTGGTTTTGTGTCTTTACATTTTTTATGTGTGCATTCTGTCTATGCAAGTGAAAGATACGCTTGTGTTATCTGCAAATTCGCCTGTTATTTGTATTATCTTAAAATCCATTGTTAAGTATATCTACAAATAACAATAAAGATCTATTGTAAATTCATTACATGCTGGTTAGCTGCACTGTTAGATGTCGCTGTAGATTTAGCAGTACATTACTGTAAAAATCCACAGTACTATACTGTATGTATACATTACAGTACAGTACTGCAGTTCATAATGCATTCTGGGTAAATTTGTTTGAGCGGGAAAATTTTACAGTATATTTTGGTCTTGATGTAACCTTGCTGTAGCCATTGCTGTAATGTGCCAGGTGGACTTGCAATAATCAGAGAAAGTGCGCCAACGTCAAATCACACAGACAGAGGGAGAGCACAACTCTTGGCTGCAGCTGAAGGAGGACGATTGATTTCTGTCAGTTCGGTAAGTTTGAAATATTTCTGTTTCATGAAAACTTAATTTTTAGTTTAAGAATGTTGTCAATAGTTTGTCACAATATTGTTTTAAACGTGCAATGAGAGAAAAAAACGGTCGCCAACAAAGTTTCAATCTCCCTCAGAAAGTAAGCTAACGTTACACACAGATGTCTACCGCTGCTTTAACTCGCTTTACACCTTTTTTAATGAATATAGGGTTGTTTTAACTAAATTATGAGGGTTTTGGTGAGTTTATATTGTGTTGAAAGTGTGGTGACAATGAAACTATTTTTAACGAAATGGACAAAGACCACCCGCCAGCGCGGTCTTGCGGTCCCAGCATAACGGTCGTTTATCTCGGCGTTTCATCCGTTCAGTTAGCGTCAGAGAAAAGTATTAAGTTAGACTGTTTGGTAAGGCTGTGGTTGTAAACAGACAGGACTTGACACGCCGTACACAGCATACCGAACTCCTCCACAGAAGTGAAAACAAGAAACCTCATATTTAACTGGATACATGCATCGAACTCATCGCAGCTTTAACTTCGACCAAATATCATTCAGACCTGGGCTCATCTTAATATCAGATGAACGAAAGGGATTGCCGCGCTTATTGTTGTTGTTATTATATTACGGTATATCAGCAAAAGCAGAGAATATCTTCTCTAAAGCGTTTTACACGTCCAGTAAGTTGTCCAATACATTTTTATGGCATATTGTTTCCACCACTTCAGATGCATTACACGCTGTATATAAGTTTCCAAAACACATCAAATCAATGCACGAAAAGAGAATGGGCTCCGCATTTACGTACCTTTGTCTTCTCGTCTCTGTCATCTGATCCTTCATCTCTGGATGAAAAATAGTCCATTATAACATCGTGTAGGAAACTGGCATCACCAGGATTGCTCAGATTTAGGCGATCATGTTTATCTTTAAAGTGAGCAACTAGCTACTAACTTGTTAAAAAACTTTGCGTGAAATAGCGTGTTACACCGCAGCCGGTCCGGGTAAAACATTAAAGGGACAGTCTTTTTACCTTATCACTATAAATCGCTATTTTCTGCACTAAACGAGACATTTTCAGAGATTTTCTGTAGACAAGATGTTATAATTAAAAAAAGACTTATTTAGATATTTAGATATAATATATAATATAACAACTAATATATATATATATATATATATATATATATATATATATATATATATATATATATATATATATATATATATATATATATATATATAATATTTATATATTTGTTTTACAACTGACTTAACACTTACAGTAATGTTTTATTTGTTAGCATAGCATGATATTAGATTTAAACACTTAATACATTTTTAAATCAATCACTTTGTCTCTGCACAATGAACATTATCAAATATTATTAATGTTGTAAAATATATTGTTCATTGTTAGTTCATATTAGCTAAGGCATTACCAAATGTTAAGGAAAAAACTCTTATAGTAAAGTGTTACTAAATTTTCTTTTTCCATTTCCTTCACAATGTCTACTTATTTCTATGGCTAACAGATTTTGTAACATTTGTCTTTTTTACAGTCTTACCATTGCTTGTAAGTCGGATTGGGTAAGATGGATCATCTTTAAAGGCACCAGGCAAGTACATGATGTACAGTTACAAGTCATGTATTTTTTCGACTGCAATATTAAATGCTTTCACGTCACATGCAAAATTACACAGGAATGTGGCTGACTTTTTATTTGTAGTTTACCTGAGTGTCATTGCACTTTTCAGGAGTTAAGGCAGATGTGGAGGCACAACGTGTGATACCAGACACACACCAAGCACATTATGTTCGGTAAGTTTGCACTTTACCACTACAGTTTCTTTAAATACCCATGTATACACTCATTCACACACAACACTGTAACACGACCATACACAACATGTACAGAATTGTCTTAGTTTGCCATGTAGAAATATACAAACAGAAATATTCGGACTTTGGTTATAAGAAATTTAATTTTATAATTGTATTTATTTAGCAGAGGTGTCCCTGGACTTTATTGACAAAACATTTTGTTTTCAGAATAAAAAGTTGTGTCCAAATCAGTAACAATTGTACTTTCTGTTCAGGACATTCAATCATGACAGGATCCAGGTGGATGCTGTCCATTGAGAAAAGAGTTTGTTCAGCGGTAAGTGAATCTTCTGTATTTTAATGTAATTAGGTGTGGAACAGTAGAATAAGAGCAAAAGGTTTCAGAATAGGAGTAAATTCAAGGCTGAGTTTAATTTTTTAAGAATCTTTTTCTATCTTATATTTGTTGACTTAATGTTTATGATATTTCTAACAGGTTTCTGGATAGAATTAATTCCAAAGATGGGAAAAAGTGCACATCCAGACAAGGAGCAAGCAAAAAGACAAGGAACTTGGTGCAGAGAAAAGCTGTGGCCATTAACCCCCATGTGAACAGCTTCATGCAGTCCCTGATTGAGTTCGAATGGACGACTTCAAAGTAAAGGCCACTGTGGTCTGTCTGCCAGTTTAATGCATTTATTTTTAGTGTTAAATGAAATTTAAGTAGAATATTTAAAACTATGGGCCAGTGTTCTTTTTACCACAGTGAAATGTTACCTTTTAGTCGATGATGGACTTTAAACTGAAAACTTCAAACTATGGAACAGTGTTCTATTTGCCAGAGTTAAATATGTTACAGCAGGGGTCTCCAAACTTGTTTATACTTGTTGATTTTATTTTATGTTACTTGATTATATGTTTATTATTGTTTAAAATCTTGTTTTAAATATGTTTGTTTCAATTAAATGTTTTTTTAAATAAAATTTTGATACATACATTGCTTGGATTGCCTTTTCATTATGTTTTAATTTAGCATTTTTACCATATTAATAACTATAGATTTAAACCTAAATCTCTATCTATTTTATATAATATTATTGTATTAACTGTAATAAGTAATAAATAGTATTTATGGGTCAATATAGACATTACAGTAAATTACTGTAAAAATAGACTACTGTAATAAAATATTGTAAAATTACAGTACAGTACTGCTTTGTAACTATACAGTACTAGTTTGTGTACTGTAAAATGGTATTACAGTACAGTACTGTAAAACCAAAATACAGTAACTTACTGGCAACCGTGCTGCCAGTACCGTACTGTAAAAATACAGGGAAATCGTTAACAGTGTGGTTGAAACATCCTGTTGTATGTGGCACGCTTTTATCGGTGGTAAGACACATTAAGTTTATAAAATGGACATGTATCCCGGCTTCATGTAAGTTATGGTAAGTGGGGTATATGAATTCGTTATTATAGTCTGATTACACAAAAAATTAAACAAAGGCACCCTTATACATAAGACTTAAGCAGTCCAAATGGTTCTTGGTGAAAACCAAATGTAACTCATTTCATTCTCTGTGCATCTAGAAGCCTCTTGCAAACATGATTTCAAACTTGATAAGTCATCATGCATCAAGTACAAGAAAGTGCAGTCAAACTTGAATTCATGATTATGGTTAGAAACTGATGCATAAAAAGTGTTACAGTTTTGTCTGTTGCAAAACCAATTGAATCGCATCAAAAGATTACTACTTGACTCATCTGAATTACTTTTATCCTCCATGTAGGGTTATTTTGGTGCTTTGGTGCTATTTTGGTCCTTATTCCCTGCATTGTATAGACAAACAAATATTACATATATTATTAAGGTGAGTAAAAGATGAGAGAGTATCATTTTGTATAACCATTCATGTTGTGAGTAAAATCTGTATAATGCCTCTGTAAAATATGAAGTCTTTTTGCAGATGTTAATTATCATAAATTGTTATCTTTGCTAATAGATGTGCCACTCCTGCTGACTTTGAGGAGACTAGTAACTTGTGACACCTCGTTTGATCCTGTTTGGTAAATATATGAAATTTGACATTTTTCACTAAACAAGGCCACTCCAGGCTGACACAACCTTTTAATATCTTTCTTTCTTTCTTATTCTTTATGCCATTCCAGCATCTTTGGCTATATTCATGGCGAGAACTGGTTAATCCATATACAAGTTTTTATTTACACAAGTCAATCCAGACACTGGTTGGGGTAGAGACAATTTGGCATCTGTGAGTACCCAGAGTAAACCCACGCTGACACAGGGAGAACATGCAAACTTCACACAGAAAGGCCACCTGACCTAGCTGGGGCTCGAACCAGGGATCTTCTTGCTGTGCCTTTTACTATCAGGAGAACATCAAGCTTTATGTGCCTCATTCTGGAGGCCACCGTATTTTAAACATGTTTAATGTGTGACAAACTGACAGTGCTTGCATTCTTCTCACTGCCTTTTCTACACTTAGCTCTCCAGATATTAAGGATTATACATTAATCTATACATTCATTTGGTCCAGGTGATACTCGGGACAATGGATTAAACAATGGATGATCAGCCTGAAAGCCAAAAGAATCTGCAAGGGTGTTCAGCCAACGTGTCTCACTGGACTTACTGCATTGTGTATTACAACTTGCAAAAGTGAAAGCAGCATCCACACTGGAAGTCCTTCAAAGGTAACAAGTTATTTTTCATTTTTAAGGTTCATTTTTCATTAATATGGTAATATTAGTACGTTGACCTAAAAGGAATGGTTCCACATAAAATAATGATTGCATTAACTTAACTTAACTTAACTTAATTTTAACTTGTGACTGTCTTTAAAGGTTGAATTAGTAATTTTTGAGGAGGCAATTTTGGTAAGGCTTCACAATAAGGTCTCATTTGTTAAACGGGATAGTTCACCCAAAAAAAAAATTATTTCCCATACCCTCATGTGGTTATATACATGTGAGTTTATTTATTTTGTTGAACACAAACTGAGATATTTTAATAAATGATGGTAACCACACTGTTAACAGTACCCAAGTCAACGGGCACTGCCAACTTTGTGCTTACCATCATTTTTCAAAATATTGTCTTTTTTGTATTTAACAGAATAAAGAAACTCATACAGGTTTAGAACCACATGAGAGTAAATGAACAATAAACTATGGGTGAACTAGCACAATGTATTAGCTAACATGAACTAACAATAAGCAGTACACAGAAGTATGCAGGGTTTAAATTGGCACATAGGCTGAAGGTCGCGCTCTGCACTTGCCAGTGTACTCGCTGCGCTGGTGCGTGCGCACTGACGCGAAGGGAATAATGTGTTTTCATTCATTATGGGGCATACTTACCAACGCAAGTTCAACGATTTGCGCGAGCATATTACATACAAAGTCAATGCAAAGACGCAACCAGGCGCGTCCTCGCACGGGGCGATGAAAATGACGCGAATTGGGTGCCGCAATTGCCGCGAAAACACGCGCTTTTCCGTTTAAATGCGTCTTCGCGCAAGTTATGCAACTCAAGCGAAAAAACTCAGAACTTCAAGAACGCGCTCTCATGCAGGATCATTTGACCAGAGAGAGAGAGAGAGAGAGAGACTTTTTAACTCCCTTTATTTAATCATTAGAAAAAACATATCCATTCACACTAAATCACAGCTGGAAAACAAATAAAATGTACATGACACATTGATTGACCCAATCAAAGTTTACCAGTTAAAAATTAGTGTTCCATCCTCACCAAGGGATGTTAAAGCCCCATTTACACACCATTTAAACTCAAATTCTGGAAGATTTTTAGTCAACTGAAAAAACTTGTGCTCCACAACAACCCTGGACTCCACCAAAGCCATAAACAGCTGAAGAAGGTTCACATTTGTTCCATCATTTGCTAGCTTACGAGACTTCCAAATTGCTAACTTCCCTTGACCCGTTAAAAAGTTTGCCACAGTACATTGCTTCATAAGCGCCCTTGAGTATTTACAACCGAAAATGAAGTGCATTATGTCAAAAACAAAACCCAAATCATTAAGAATTTTTCCCAGAACAGAAAACAGTGGTAGCAATCTGGTGCATTCAGAGAAGACATGAAAAACAGTTTCAGGAAAACCACAGAACAAGCATTTAGGCAAAACATTTGAATTAAATTTCGAGACATGAGTGTTAGTAGGTAAGATACAATGTAAAATCCTCCACTGTAAGTCCCCAGAACGCTTAGGCAGAGGGCCTTTATAAAAAAGTCTCCAAGAAGGCAAAAAATTAGAGGGAGCCTGCAAATAGGCCCTCCATTTGGAGTCCTCTCTGTTCATGATTCCTTGGGAAAACCTGACTTTGACACAAGTCTGATAGAGTATATCCTTCCCAGCCTCATTAAGGGCAAATCCTTCCAAGTACTTAAAAGTGAGCAGTTTCGTATCCCGCTCACCATCCAGAGAAACATTTGGAGACACAGTCAGTATTGGGAAAAAACTATCATATGAGCCTTTAAACAATACACTCTCTAAAAAAGAGAGAAGGGTTGCTGGGAAAGCAGTTTTCAGCTCACCCAGGATCTGTTCCACCATCCTTACAGATTTAAAGCCTGTTTGGCTACAGATAGACTCAGCTGTCCTCCATGACTTGGAAGGAAGGCAGATTAGATCAGCTATGGTAGATACCCCTTTTTCCAAAAAGATGCTGACAACAGTTTTAGACTTGCATGTGAAACCACTTAAAAGAGGGTTAAAAAACAGAGGTTCATTAACACCAAAGTGCAAATCGTCACGTCTGTGGATATTAAACACTGACCAAGAAGCCAAAATGGAGCCATAAAAATTAATATTGAAGGGAAAAACCTTACCATACTCAGACATTAAAAATAATTGCTTGTCCAGCCCCAACCCACCAAAAGATCTGAGAAGGGCAAGACCCAGAGACACCCACGGGGTAAACCCTGGTGAGTACAGTAGCTTCTGAACAGCCTTTAGTCTCAGGGCTTCAACTTTAGCAACCAAATTAATCAACCCTTGACCGCCCTCATTCACTGGCAAATAAAGAGTCGCCGGAGGGACCCAATGAAACCCATCCCAAAAAAAATTTACAAACACCTTCTGTAAACGAACAAGCAGATCCTTAGGTGGGTCAAGTACATTCACTCTGTGCCACATCATTGAAGCTGCCAGATTATTGACCACTAAAACCCTTCCTCTGAAGGAAAGTTTGGGTAGAATCCACTCCCATTTGCGTAAGCGTCCAGTCACTTTTTCAAAAACGCCATCCCAATTTTTCCTCATGTACCTCTCTGTTCCTAGAAAGACGCCTAGAATCTTAAGGCCCTCCTGACTCCATACACAGCGTTGGGGGAGAGCCGGGGGCCCTCCATCTTCCCAAACTCCCAGTGAGAGGGCTGCACTCTTCTCCCAATTAATGCGGGAGGAAGAAGCTTTCTGAAAGATCTCAAGTGAATTTTCCAGTTCTTTCACATCTTTTGAAGACCTTATAAGAACCGTAACGTCATCCGCATAAGCAGTAAGCTTGACAGACACAGATTCTGCACTGCGAGGACATACTATAGATAGGCCACTCAGATTGTTCCTCAGACGGACCAGAAATGGTTCAATGGTGATAGCATACAAAATGCCGGAGAGACCACACCCTTGCCTTATACCCCTACCCACTTTAAAGGGTTTAGTAAGGGAACCATTGATTTTGAGCATACTAAAAATGTCTGTATACAGCAGCTTAACATAGTTAATGAAAGAAGTACCAAAACCAAAAGCTTTAAGACTTTTTAGAAGAAAACCATGGTCCACACGGTCAAAAGCCTTCTCCTGATCTAAGGAAACAAGGCCGACGTCCAAGGTGTGCATTTTGGCGTATGAAATCAAGTCTCGGGCTAGAAACAGATTATCAAAAATTGTACGACTGGGAATACAATAAGACTGATCTGCATGGATCACAGAGGAGATGCAAAGTTTAATCCTGTTCGTTAAGGTCTTTGAAAAAATTTTGTAATCCGTTCCAAGTAACGAAACCGGTCTCCAGCACTTGATGTCCTCTAGATCCCCTTTTTTTGGAAGTACTGTAAGGTGATTACCGCCCTTCTAAAACTTACTGGTAAAAGACCATTCTCAATACTCTCCTTAAAAACGAGTAGTAAGTCATTCCCAATGATAGTCCAAAAACGCTTGTAGAAATCCGCATTTAATCCATCAAGGCCAGGAGCTTTACCGGGTGACAATTCCTGTACCGCTGAAGATATCTCCCCCAAAGTAAGTGGCATGTCAAGCAAGGACTGATCTCTCTTAGAAAGCTGAGGTAGATCCTGGAGGAGTAAATTAACCATCTCTTCTTCACAGTGGTCAGCAGTGTAGAGCTCCTCATAAAAAGACCGTGCATACGAAAGTATCCGATGACTCTCAGTAGTTCTCCCCCCCTCAGGAAGTTTTAGACAGCCCAGAATTCTCTTGTCCACAGTTTTCTTTTCAAGTTTGAAGAAAAAGGAGGTAGGAGCGTCCATGCTATTAGCTGATAAAAATTTTGCACGGGTCAATACCTCCTGTGCCCTCTCCTCCAAAAGGTTCCGTAATAGAAACTTATTCCGCTCCAGAGCCCCATTTACATCTGCACCATCCCCCTCATTGCTGAGGTGTAAAATCTCCTGCTCCAGCTGCATCATTGTGTTATCCAGATTATTCCTACAGTAGGCAGAGTAGTTTTGACAGAAAAGTTTAATGTGGACTTTGCCAATGTCCCACCATTGACTTAAGGACTTATATTGACATTTCCTCTCTCTCCAAAACTCCCAGAAAGAAGTGAAAGAAAGCACAAAGGCCTGATCTAATAGCAGTCTATTATTAAACTTCCAATAAGGTTGCTTATAGGTTTTCTCAGCAGAGACAACATCAACCAAGAGAAGGTGATGGTCAGACAAAGCAGTCGGAGTAATGGAACTGTTAAAAAACTTCTCCCTCATACATTTTTGTACATAAAATCTGTCCAATCTGGCCCCAGATATCATATTAGAATTAATTTTCACCCAAGTGTATTGTCTAGCTAAGGGAAAAGACTCCCTCCAGACATCTACCAGATCATGATACATAACAAGTGATCTAAGCACATCAGAAGATGAGCTATGGGGTTCAGAATGATTCCTATCTAAAACATGGTTTAGTGTACAGTTAAAATCACCAGCCAACACAATAATCCTATTACTCTGGACTACGTTAATAGCATCCTTAAGCTTTTCAAAAAACACTATCCGTTCAGCCCCAACATTGGGCGCATACACGTTTAAAAAAGAGAAATCAGAGCCCCGAAGTGTCACATCCACTCTAATCAATCTACCGGGAACCACTTCAGTAATATTCACAGGCAAATCTTTAAACTCAGGGGCCAGCAAGATGGCAACACCTGCGCTTAGGCTGGTGCCATGACTCAAAAAAAACCTGCCCCTTCCAATCACACAACCACTGTACATGATTTTGAACATCAGTGTGTGTTTCTTGTAAAAACACTACACTGGCACATTTTAAAGAAACATAGTCAAAAAGACTAGCACTTTTAACAGCATCACGGCACCCGTTAATATTTAAAGAGCAAAACCTCAGCGGTGCCATAGAGAAATAAGTACTAAACCCACACAGTAAAAAGAATCCGAAAAAGTATCTCAGAAAAAATATGTCCATAATTACTTCTTAGTTTTTAAAACACTTCTGACACTGCTCATAAACTTCTTGAGACGGTATCGCTTAGGTTTGTCAAGTTCATCTAGAGAGGCGCTTCTCATTGCCGTTGAACATGAAATCAAAAACAGTTTCAAATCCGGAAAATAATTTTCAATCTTTGGCTTGCGAAGACCCTTCGTTGTATCCAAAAAAAGAGTAATCTCTTTAACAGAATAAAGTTTTGACTTACCGGAGGCAGACTCGTGATCCATCACATCGTAATCACACATTTCCATATCATCAAACTCTTTATCAGAATCCTCATTCAATAATTTGGCATCCACAAATTCCTGGGATGAAAAATCCTCTTGACTTTGAGAAATCGAATCGTCAGTAATATTATCCGTCAGCGTTTGATCATCAGCATTAGGCTGGTCGACATCAGATGCCGCCTGCCGCATCAACAGCGGCCCCGCGTCTGTCCGCGGGACAGCGGGCGTGTGACTCGGCCCGGCTACCTCCTCAGCAGGCTCCTCCGAGCGAACTTTGGAGGCCTCCGGCACCGGCCTCCCTTCGGGCGTCTCCAGCGCGGGAGTCTCTCCGGCCCGCTGGGGTTTCTCTACCACAACTGCCGCAGTAACAACCGCACCTTCGGCCCTCCCACTGTTATCCGCAACCACAGCCGAGGCCACCGGATTGTTCTGATTCGGACAAGATTGTCTGACATGTCCAAATTCACCACACACGAAACATTTCATAGAATCTGATGTAATAAAAATGGTATAGTCTTTCCCATCGAGTTTCAATTTAGCAGAGAGATTTATGGAATCATACTGATTATTCAAAATCACGAAAGTCTGCCTCTGAAAAGACATCACATGCTTTAAGTCGGGGTTTTTGCAACCAAGTGGAATCATCTTAATCGGGCTTATCATTTTGCCGTACCTTAGGAGTAATGATTCCAACATTTCATTCTTTATAAAAGGCGGAACATTGGAAAATACAACCTTTTTAGACGGACTTGACAAAGGCAACACCGGGACAAAAGTATTGTTAATAGTTATGCCTGATTCTATCAAATCGTCAACCATACGACTGTCAGTGAGGAAAAAAACGATAGCTTTATTCATTCGTGAGGCAGATTGAATATTTCCTCCACCAATTACTGTACTTACAGCTATCAAACAGTCCTCTACTGAAACATCAGCATCAGGCATGCATTTACAGCCATGCCTGGGGGTGAGAAACGAGGGGTCTCTCGCTTCCGACCCCATCCTTTCCCCCCGCTGACCGAAGTGCGGGAAACCACAAAAACACTAATCCTGCAACTAGCAACGAAAAGTAGCCAGAAAGGAAGAAAAGTTTGCATCAACAAAGCAGCGCTCTCACTCACGCCAAACAGCTCCGTCCGCACTCGCTCCCAGCATGCACTCACACAGAGAGAGAGAGAGAGAGAGAGAGACAGAGACAGAGACAGAGAGAGAGAGGTAATAATGGTGCCCACGTCGAGAAAACTTCATAGAAGACTAGAAACGTGTAAAGGATTAAAGTATGTATGTCACTCATCTAATTACATTATGTTAAGGATAACACTGGATATAACTATTGTATAGTTTAATAAAATAATGTATTTTGATTACACAAATCAAACCTAACTATATGATTGTTTTAGCTGCTGACCAGCATAGGGAATCTCTATGGCTAATTTTTAAGACATGTTGCTGATACAGTACTGTGTGTTGTACCTTTTCTTGTTAATTGAGTCTTTTGGGGTAGCCTATCTTATGCCTAGAATTATTCAAGGAGGTTGATTCTTTTAACTTTCTTTAAAGTTTGATCAGTTGTGCATAATGACATGTGCAACAAATGGATATGGTGTCAAACTCATAGATTTGCATCATTTAAAATTCAGATGCTCTTTTTAAAATATTTGGGGTCAACCTCTGGCACAGCTTTAAAGCTGAAACTTATCAAATCCTATCAGAGGTCCAGAATGTCATTGAAACACACCAGTGGCTTTGCTATCATCAGTATTAAACATGTTACCCCTTGAAGTACCCCTCCCCGCAGAGCCCCCCCACATAACAAATCCCAATTTAACCCCTGGAAGTATGTAGTATTTTTTGTTAATAACAGTTAATAAAAAGTAATTTGTTGTGTTCGTTAGTTCACAGTTAATTAATGTGAACAAATCCAACTTTTAATAATGTCTTATTAAGTGTTAAATTAACTAAAAAGCGCTGTGTAAGTATTGTTTATTGTAAATTCATGTTCACTAAAATAGTTAACTTATGTTATTCACATTTTTGTAAAGTTTTACTGAAAGTTTGATAATCTAAGTCAGAGTTTTAAATCATTGTTCACTGAAAATATTCCCTTTTTATTTTCCAGACGCTTCATTAAAATCAAACCAGAAAAGGGAACCAAGGCTGCAAAGGGAAAAGTGACCTCTAAAACAAGAAAACTGCAAAAGAAGACCATCAACAGTCAGTCTCAAACTATCAAATCTTTTAAAAAGACTTATGGACTTTGAGTGGTACTTCATTTAAAATGTAGCTGACACTTCCCACCAATACAGCTTTTTTTTAAATATGGTGGGCTGCAGCCTGCAGTGATGGCAGGTGACTTCTCTGCAACCCTGTATCACATGAAATACGTTCTGAGGAAACTATTTTGCAAATCGCAATTACGTTACATGCCAACATATAAGCAGTGCTATTACGTTGGTCCTTAACCTAATATAAGCAGTGCTGTTACGTTGGTCCTTAACCTAATATAGCCAATTTATTGCAGTGCTATTACGTTTGTCCTGAACATATACATCCAAAGCATAGATTAAATCGTACTATACCATACGATACTGTTCATCGCATTCAAGAAGCGTGACCCGTAGCCAGAAAAAAACCTCTGGGTGTGCATCATAAAATCTGTGTGTGTCACAGGCAAGAAAACCAGAAACGCTGAGGAATTCAGGTGCTGTAAATCCGGTGGACAGGACTCATCTCCTTATAGATCAAGATAATTTATAACAGATAGTTGACATGGTAAGCAAGTTAATATTTTTTAATAAAAAACGAAATAAGACGAATAGCATACATTATTGTTGTTGCGGTGTGTCACGTGACAATCATGACCGTCGCCATGGACACAAGGGGTCGGATATTTAGAGTTAAATATTTTTAACTTACGCGTGAAATGGTTGATTTTAAAAATATATATATTTTAAGTAAACAACAACAGCCCAGGTTTAGTAAACATTTTTTTATTGAAACTATAAATAAATATTCTGCATCCATTTTAGGTGTGCCACTGTGGGTGGCTCCCGCACACCCGTGGCTACGCCCCTGCCGTGACCCAAATCTCGTTCGCACATCATCGCGATGTTTATCATCTATTTACAAACGTAGCCAGTCGCCACATCTTTGTGAGTATACCATTAAATTTCTGTTTGTTCGATATTAAATTCATTATATGTTTTTTATTAATCCAGATCGGCTTCTAAATGTTGTCTGAATTCTATTGGTCATCTATATTACATTCTTTTTGTTCAAAATAGTGATTAGCGCGTGATTAAAAGTCACGTTATGTTTGTTACCATTAACATAACGTGACAGATCCTCGATCATTTTATTATATTCATATTTTTGGAATTAACTACCAATGTACTTCTACTGTGGTATTTTGTGTTTATAGTACACAAATCGTACCATGTTTCTACCGCAGTTAGTTTACTTCTACTGTGGTATTTTGTAGTACAGTAAGTTAACAGCAAACCATATGCTTTTACCACAGTAGTTCAGCCTTTTTATGCATAGTAAAAAACAATAACAACAAAACCATGCTTTTAATACATTTGATGTACAATTCAGAAATCTTTAGACATTCAGATTCTTCTTTTTTGGTCAGTTTTAATCTATTGCCGTTTTATTTATTTATTTATCTTATTATATAGTCTTATAATAGTGGGCAGATCTTGGGGTTTGTTGTCAATAGTTATACACATACAATGTTTAGTAAAAAAAAGAATAAAAAAATCCAAAATTTGTAATTCACAATTTTTTGTCTTGCAGTTTCTTCACATACATCTCATACTCAAACTACACACTCCACAACATTTAAACCAATGGCTCTTTTAAGAGCCATCACCTGCAAAAGCTCTCCTACTCAGGCACGCACTCACTCTCCAACTCACACACATGGCACCTGGATCCAGAACACGCCATAGTGCTTGCTACAAAGAAATTGGCAGTGCCTCCAAAAAGAGGCATTGTAAGAGGCATTTATTTGTACACATGCATTTACCAATTGAAAAGCTTTTTGTATTATAATGGTCTTTTTTCACAGACTGTGATGATGCATTTCCACAGTTATTAACATGGTAAATCTAACAAAGTTTATGTTTATATATATATATATATATATATATATATATATATATATATATATATATATATATATATATATATATATATATATTAGGGCTGGGCATAGATCAATTTAGATTTGAGTATTTAGGTATTGAATGTGATGCTGGAGATTGTATAATTATTTTTCACTTTTCCTCAGTATAAAGTGTTTTATCATTCACATTTTTGTGTTGAAATAGATTAGCCTATCCCCTGTATGTCATTGATGCGCTACTTCAAAGATGTGAGGAAAAGAACATACACCTGCGAGTAGTCTGTTTGTTACTTTGCCTGTGTTATTGCCTCACATTTGCAGGTAAGCACCCTTTTCTCTGTTTAAAACTGAATTATTGTTTTTAAGAAAAGACCTTTAACTTATTTATGTCATACTATGTTTAATCAGAAATCAGGTGAGGGCATATCACACAACATTGCCTTGGCCGTACCAGCATTTCATGTTTATGGACACAAATTGCCCTGCCAGGTAATTCATTGACTTTATAGGGATATCAGGACATGTAACACACATCATTCACTCCCTGTTTGGCCTCAAATTTTCCTGTCTATGCACTACAAAGCTGAAATTAGCCAGAAATGCCTAAAATAATCTTTAATCTAACATTTTTCCAACCTGACGTTTGTCTAAACTTGTTTCAGAGATGCAATGTGTAAGACAATCCAGTGGAAACCGTTTATGTCAAATCTGTCTGGGTCAAACTAATCACTATAAGCAGAGGATTGTTATAACCAAATTGGTTTCCTTTGTTTCTTTTTATGCAGATTACCTAATTTGTATAATAATTACATTAATATAAAGTAATAAAAAGAACAGCTTTAATATTTTTACAAATTAAAAGATAAAATACCATAAGCAGTAGGGTCATGCTTTGTGTACAGTATGTGATATTTTACCACTTTGCTTTAATCATAGATCAAGTACAGTACCAGATGGCTTGATGGGTTTGGGCTCACAGACGGGGAAGGAATGGAAAGGCTGTGGTCTTTCCTCCAAAGATTTGCCAGAGTCACAAAGGAGATGACTCCATCTCATCGCCTTGACCTACTGACTGATGCCCTTTTGCATTATGGACGGTGGAAATCAACTGACCTAGGTGTGTCTACTGCTGTATAACCTTTCAAAATTCTGAGCTGGTGGTTCACTGTTTATACATTTTTATATTTTCTGGAGTGAAGTTGATCACACACAAAATGGCAAGCATACTATAAGTAGATTAAATTGTCTTTTCAGAGGTGCAGCTCCTGCAAAGAGTAGACAAAGCAGAGAAAATATTGATTCTCGCTCCTCAAGAAGATATCTCATGTCATCAGAGAGGCACCAGGTAAACAATGCACATAAGAAGCAGGTAACAATTAGTTGCAGATGGGAGAATATTACATTCCATTTATAAGTGCATTTAGGATTGATGCGTGTCTTGTTTTCTGTTATTGTTGTTGTATAGTGTTGATTTCTGAAGGAGACATGGAGAGATGGAAAAAGCTAGCCCAACCGAAACCAATAAGTAAGGAACTGAAGTTAAAGTCTTAAATACTGTAAGAATGTCATGAATACTATTAACAAAGAATATTGCAAATGTAATACTTACCTTTCCGTGTACAGTAATAAAATATAATCATGTTAAGAAGTAACATGAAATGAATGACTTTATTAGAGTGGTAGTAATGTTGTCTTTTCTTCAGACACTGTCTGTAGATGGAAAAGGGACTACATCATCAGACTGATTCAGTTCTACAAGTTCAAGTAAGAGTTTAATGTTTTTATGTAAGACTATGGTAATTACAGACGTCTTTAAAGGAAAACACCACCGTTTTTCAATATTTTACTATGTTCTTAGCTCAACTTGGATGAATTAATGCATACCTATCTTTATTCAATGCATGCACTTTTAGTCTTTGTTCAGCACTTCGTGAATGTGTTGGCATTTAGCCTAGCCCCATTCATTTCTATGGCTCCAAACAAAAGTTTTATTTTGTGCCACCATTCTTACTCGTGTAAATACAAGAAAGTGTTTGGTGGCTTCTAAATTCATCTCTGTTTGGAGCCATATGAATGATTGGGGCTAGGCTAAACGCTTATACATTCACAAGGTGCTGTACAAAGACTAAAAGTGCACGCATTGAAAAAAGAGGTATGTATCAATTTGTCTAAGTTGAGGTAAGAACATAGTAAAACAGGGCTATTCAAATCTTACCCTGGAGGCCTGGAGCACTACAGAGTTTATGTACCATTAACTACCTGTGATTTTCTAGTGATCATGAAAACTTTGATTAGCTTGCTCAGGTGTGTTTGATCAGGGTTGGAGCTTAACTATGCAGTACTCTGGCCCTCCAGGGTAAGATCTGAATAGCCCTGTAGTAAAATATTGAAAAACGGTGTTGCTGATGTGCTTCAACGTGTGATTATAGTAATGGCATAGTTTTGAAGGAAACTGTCACCGGTGGTTATAAATTAAAGTATTGCAGCATTATTGCAAATTTTCATGTGGTGTAATTAGTAATCTATTACCACCAAGGCCTTACTTGTAACATATGTTTGGTCAGGTGTACCACGGTAATTCTTTCTGCTTGCTAGCTACTTAACTTTTGTGCTGTACTTTTTGTAATGTGTAGATATGGGACTGGTGAGTCACACAAAAAGGGTGAAACAGAGTAAGCAGTAATCTGTCTGTTACTGTTCTCTGATCAAGTGTGTACATAACGTTTAATACTAATTATTTGCTAACCATTGTAGAATTGAGGACTCTGCTGAACATTGAGGAAAAAATACAGAATCTGGAGAAGATGGCAAGAGTCTGATTCAAACTTCCAGTCTACCCTTAAAGATGTGCCTAGAACTGAATCAAGGGAGAGAGCAGTCCTCCTCCACCTGAGAAGAATATATCCAGGTATAGTGCTATAAGTGGATAAGTAGATACAATATGACATTATAGGTTTGAACTTAAAAAGGACTATAATACAAACTAATACATTCATTTTTTTGCATGTGTGTTTCCTAGCTTTGCTTCAGATGGGCAGGGCATTGCCATTAGATTCTCCAAGCAGGTAGCCAATTGATTTTCAGGAATCATGTGATCCCTCTTGGCATGTCTACTTCTGCTTTAATAACACTGTAAGTATAATTACTTAACCCTAGTAACCACACAGCAGTCACTCTAGTAACCATCTGACAAACTAACTACCTGCAAATCATATTAGAAACCACCTGGTAACATAACATAGCATTTTGTTTTCTTTTGTCTTCTAGATTGAAGAAGATGATGTTTCGAGGAGTCTAAAAAGGCGAGGGATTGATGCCTTACATATGAAGACTCGGGCAGCTGAGGAAAAGTGCATGCTTTACAAGTAAATGAGAAGTCTAAGCGGCCAGTCACACCAAAAGCGTTTATGGCAGTTGCAGGCGCCTTTTTTGAATGATATTCTATGGGCAGGGTGCGTTTGCGCGCCGAGCGCCTTGCGGGTTTTGCCGCCTGCCGCGCACGCGTTTTTGAAGGAGCGCTGAGAGCGGAGAAGTGCCCGACGTCATTCGGGTCTTTCCATTGTCCAATCGAATGAGGGGAGAGGCAGGCCTTACGTTGTGGTGAGTGAAGTTTACAGTTGCTTTGAAGAACCGGACTCCACTCGCTCACTCTCTCCTGCGTGTTTCTGCACCTCTCACCCTCAAACAAGGTCAGAGCAAGCGCCCTCTTTTTAAAGTTTCTGCTAATATGACAGTTAACAGCAAAAGAGCGCTCACGCTTCAATATTTGATTGACAAGGTGGTTGCTTAGCAATATGAAAAGCCGCGTCGCACTGCTCTTTTTTTTAAAAAGGCATTGCGTCGCGCCTTGCGTTTGCAAGCGTTTATAGCGCTTTTGGTGTGACTGGCCCCTAACTGAACACCCCATCAGGAGCAGGCCTCTAACATCTGTGCTCTAACATCAAAGACACTGAGCAGCCTGGTGCAAAAGCTGCTCTCATTCAACACCTCCAACACCTGGAAAGAAAACTACATCAAGCCATTGTGATGTTTCACCCACATCTATCGGACATTGTTCCTGCAGACAACCCCCACTTGTGTCAGGCCCTCCCCATGCCAAGCATACAGACACTGGTATACAATGATAAGAGTGATAATGATGTAAATGTGGATAAATATGATAACTAGCACTACAGATTTTTTGTTAATTTTTAGTCTGATATTGTATTCTGTAAAAAGAAAGATGTAAAATGTATAGTATATGTTGCAGCATATCATAGAAACCTTTATGGTGGTGTAATATAATGCTCGCCTTACTTGTGCAAACATGATGCTTTACTAGATCTGATTTATTTTAAAACGTAGATACTGTTTTTAAGCACACATATTCGCAATAGTCTGTGTGAGGACAAAATTGTGTGTTTACCATTGTGATGTTACTTATTTACTGTAATGTACAAATGTGGTCAATGTGTGTAAGGTGTTTTGTTTTTGTGAGCTAAGTTAAAATGACAAAGTATTGAATCTTGAATCCTTTGAAACAAATACTGTAAAAGTTTGTAAAAAATAAAATGTTTTCCACAATGAGTTATAGTCATGATTTCAGCTATTGTCACAGCACACTTTAGAGGTGAATGAATAGTGATTAACTTAATAAATGACTTAACTGTTATACAATGATTTTACAGTCATAATCCACAAGACAGACTGCCACATACAGTAGGTTCTTAAATAACCATTATTGGCTTAAAATTCTCCCGAACTATGTTGATGTGGATTAATACTTTTTTCTTCCCATTATATTACCTTAAGTATTATATAGTTCGTTGCTATGGTGGTTGCTATGAGGCTGCTATCACTGAAACGTAGCTTGCACGTGTTTTCTTTTAAAATTACATTCAACATTTTACTACAGAAAACAAAATTTGATAACTCAACAATATGATCATTTTCAACAATTTCTCATTCTCGATTTTGAGAAATTAGTTTTTTGGTAGCAGAAGTTTACAGAAGTGCATTGTGTTGAAGGCGGGGTTTGCGTGTTCTGCTGTTTCGGCGTTGTGGCTAGAAGGGATACAGCAACAGCAAAATCTCGCGGATGAGCGCTGTTATTATCCTAATCCTATCCCCAAAACCTAACCCTAAACCAAATATTTCACGCGATTTAAGACTAGTTGTATCACATCTAGACAGATCCGCTGTTTCCATCCGAATTCTACCCCAAACATAACCCTAAATTGCGTAGCTGTATCCCATCTAGCAAAAAAAAACACTGTTTCTGCTAAAATATCTTTAAAAAACAACTTTTTTTACATTTTCTTAACGTAGATCATCTAGATGCAGCATAATTAATAGTTTGTCTGAACTAGGTGTTTATATATTCAGTAGATATATGTTTTTACAGCCCTACTTTGCAAACTAGAACAACTACAATTTTAGTGCTTATTTGTATCAAGCTGCATTACACACATGTAGGGAATTGTAGTTTTTTTTAAACATTTGTGTTTTTCTTATAATTGGAGGTTGTAAATAGTGAGTTGAGGTGTTTAGGGGGATTGTTAAGACACTTATACAATCAGATTTTTAAATATTTAATTGTTAAATAGGTTTAAATTAATTTTAACCATATTTGACAGTGTCCCAAGTTGTTGACTATATTGACATTATAACTGAGGTCAAGAGCTCTCATTAAGAGTTTGTCCCATGTCTATAGCTCCTTGCCTTATTATAAGCCTTCAAAAATGCACCAAGGTGATGTTTCAAAGGTCCGTATTTCAAAGCAGGAGCCATGTAGATTCTTTATACTGCCATATGTTATTCTGCAGGTCAAGACCTTTATAACAATGTATTTGGCTTAGCTCTGCAACAAACCTTTCATGTTCTCATTTCAAGTACACAAGCCATCTCAGGTGTAGTTTCAGAGAGCACTTTGAAAGCTCAATAAGGTTAGATAAAATAAAGCTGTTTGTTTGTTTCTGGCTGTGTAAACAGACCCCACACCTTGATGAATACCTGGTGTTGGCCACACACACAAACTGTGCATTTCTGTTTGGGCTTATATGCATATGTTAATGCTGCTATGATAATTAAATTAAAAACATACCATTAATAAATAAGACCATAGTCTGATGGGTAGTCATCTCCGATTGTAGGCTAGTAGATGATTATTAGGCCTATTGGTTGTCAAAACCCAGATTAGCAAACATTATACACAATGTTTGCTACATAATGTATGCTCTATTGCATCTTTTGTAGGCTATTTATTTTTGTTTAAATGCTTTCTTTTGAACTCAACTAAAAATGGCAAACAGGCCTATTTAGTTTATCCATTAGAGTACCATTCCCCTCCTTCCAAACCTGTCACTTTGAGAAACATTTTAGTATTGTGCCAAATACAGTATAGGAAGCCTATGTATTGTTTCATGGTCCTTCTTTCTAAGCAGAAAGACAGGCCTGAGCAGTATGCAAACTATACCATGAATGTATGTTGATCAGGTGTGTCAGTCCAGTCATAAAAATTCTGCCCACATAAAAAGTACTAAAGTAATTTATAGTAAATACCCATACTATAGTAAAGTGTAGTATACAGTTTATATTATTTAAAACTTTGTTAATGAATGCTACAGCATACTGTAGAGTAATAAATACATTTTAAAAACAGATGTGTTAAAACAACACAATCAGTTTTATTATTGGAACACCAAATTTTGTTACTTGTGTTGTCACTTTAATTTAAAACACAAAATGACACATAATGTGAAATTACTTAATCATTTAAAAAAAGTCCTTACAACTGAGCAAAGCCAGTTTTTTAACTCATGATGGGTTTCAGGTCTCATTTTTTTTTTCTATAACTTTCAATTCATATATAAATATATATTTCTGTCATGATGGTTCATTCATAACATTAAATGTGGTAATAGAGATTTGCTTCAACTTCATCTGTATGATGGAGGAAAATCACTTTGATAAAGCAGATACACATAACATCATCATCATCGTTCATAGCAACCATTATATTTAAATTGTACTGTTCAGTTGTATATCAAAGTATCCACAAGTATCACTACTGCTCTGACATAAACCCACTTTTCGATATCAAATTTGCCAAATACCTCTCAGTGACAGCAAGACTGCGAAAAAGTTGTTAAAGTTATGTAAAGTATTTAATCATAACATGAAATCGATCTTTGACTCACTGTATTGAAAAGTATGGTGAGGTCCTTGCCAACACCCAACCATACCGAAGCATTGATAAAAGATTAAACAATAGGCTACTTATCATTTACAACCTGTGGCCTAAATTCAGTACAATAGATATTAATTGGTCCCCATATGTCCCAGGTAAAGGGACCACACTTATGGTGCCAACAAATGACAACAATAAATAAAAATTAGAGTGAATTAAAAATCTGTTTTATTCTTATAAGTGTAATCATTACAATACATTTGCATGAAAAATATTAAATTGCACCTAATACATAAAAATAAAAAAAAATATGTGTGTGTGTTTGAAGGGATGGGGTCATGATCAAAGTAAAAACAACTCAAAGTTAAAACATCTTGTGTAACTAGCATGTTTCCTATCACTGATGCAGCGCTACAGGCTGTTTGCATGGTGTCTTGACATGCAGTGTGTGACCATGATTGGCACCCTGTGCACTGTGACGATTAACGCCACTTCTTTGAAGCAGTCTTCTTTCTGTCATCGAAAAGGACGCGGCAGACACAGCACAAATGGCCTCCATCTATCAAAACAAATATATTTAAGTCAAGCCAGTTAGTTGAAATTAATACTTATGAGCATATTTTAAGTAACATTTCAAAGGCAGTTTATTCATTTGTAACTATTGTCAAATTAAAATGTGGGTATTGCTGACACTCAATCATAAGATACAAGCAGGTCAACAAAGAAGAATTCCTGAGGCAAATTTCAGAAAGCGAAAACAAGGAAAACTCTGGGTTCCCTTTCAGTCGGTCACTACGACGTCACGTCGTGACCGACGAATTGGGAACTCGCTTAGAGAGACCAATCTGCTTCGTATACTACTAAAACGCCAATGAACTTGGCATTGAGATATTTGCATAATGCTGGCGCCGCCCTGCCAGGTGCCTTTATAAGCAGCAGGTGCAAATAGGGAAATTAGCTTTTTCGCTTCGAAAGCCGGCTTTATCTGCTACTGAGAAGCTACTTTACTCTGTTGGGATTTGATTGCTGAAGTTGGTTGAACTAGCAGTATCACAGCGGACGCTTCGCTTATTCCACGGCTCTACATCTGTTTATTGTTTTGAGTTTAGTGTGTGCGTTGCCTTCCTGTGCGCTCATCAACTAAGCATCTGAGTGAATTTCCCTAAAAGAGTGATACGAGAGAGCTTTGTGCCTTGTTAAAGGCAGCCACTCTCTCGTATATGCGGAGATCAGCGTCCTTTTCAGGATAGCTTTTCGCCCGTGCGATCTTGGATGCGAGAAGTATAAGGGTTCCAGTGACGGTCACGAGCGCTGTCTTCGTGCTCAGGCATCGAGCACTCCGGGGCTGCGTTCGTGGAGAGTTTCTGTTCTCTCTGTGAGAGCATAACCCTCTTGGATTGCGGAGACGACTGTCGTTTCTACGGGAACGCTGTCCGCGCCTTTGCAGTGCTGACGCCGCCATGGTGCGGCTGTCAAGCACTCGCAGGGCGCCCTTCGCGTCACTACGCTGAGTAGGACGGAGGATGCGTCCTCCACCTACCGGCCTTCTCATCCTCAGCCGGTTGAGGCTCCGGTGGAGACTGCAGAGTCGTGTTCTACGATGTCTGCCGAATCCATTGGACCTCCTTCTGGTCCCGTCACTTCTGCAGCATCAGAGGGGTGTCCATTTTTCCTCCGAAGCAGAGTCGTTCCGGAGATGGCGGCCGTGCCCGCAAGCGGCGGAGACGGTAGAGTTGGAAAGGTTAACCCCTCTCCGCCCGAACCGTCCCGCCCACATGATTGGTACTTCGGAGCTGCTCGGGCCTCTCGGTCCTCTCCTCCTGTGCCTTTCTTTCCCGACGGCACGAAGAGCTGACGTGATTTGCGGCCGTCCGGCCGTTCAGCTTCACCCCTCACCTCCCTCACCAACGGAGCCGCTAAGGGCGGGGACCCCTTCAGTGGAGCGGGATGCGTTCCTGGAGGGACCACCCAACCCTTCCCTCCCGTGTTTGTAGACAGTCGTCCGGTTACGGACGCTGCCCATCAGGCATGCCGGAGAGGCGGCTTCGGCCCTGCACGCAATAACGTTGCTGCAGGCTCACCAAGGATTTACGAGGGAGCCCGCGACCTTCAGTCGTGCGATGTCCACCACAGTGGTTCAAGATCGCCACCTTTGGGCTGTGTCTGGCTGACATGACGGACGCAGACGAGAACAACTTGAATGCTCCTGTCTCACAGACCGGCCTCTTCGGCGAGCCAGGGGAGTCGTACAGCTCCGCTGCGCAGACTGAGGCGATCTCCTAGGTCATGCCCCGGCGGAAGAGAGCTGCCCTTGGTCCACCACGCCGGCTCCTCAGTCTGCCTCTCGCCGTCGGCGTCCTGCGGCGACCACCTCCGTTCCCCTCCTCGGACCCCATCTCGGCAGCGCAGGGGAACCGGTCGTCAGCAGCTCGCCCCGCCCGCTTAGCCGCTTCCCGTGAAATTCGGGAGTTTAAGTGGCCAGTGAAGGGCGACCCGGATTGGCAGAGGATCACTCTTCAGGAGATGGAGCTCCTTCCCCCGATAGAGGGTCGGGTGGAAAATCCTTGGTTTGCATATGTTCCACCGGCTGTTCGGCCGGTACCCACTTAACCACACATAAGAGTGCATTCCTCTTCCCTCTCTAGGTCTCCGGAGGATCGAGAGAGCCGTGAGCGGGTACACACCAGCTCCCCTACCTCTCCTCTATCGCCAGCGGGTGACCTGAGGAGTCCGAGCTCTCCGCTGAGGAGACCGGACCACCAGCACCCTCATCGGAGTCTGCGCTCTCCGTAGAGGAGACCAGACGACCGTTACCCTCAGCGGGCTCAGGTCAGTGTCACACACACATACTGTAGATGTTTATGCTGTCACAGCAGACGCACCGGCAGTCCCACCTGTCTCGCTTCGCTGCCCCACCGCGGGTACTTCGGTAGTGTCGTTATTTCTCCTCGTACGGTGCCTGGGTGCTTGGCTTCAGTTCCCAGCCCGTTTCGTTGGGTTTTACGCACGATCCGCCTCGGTTACGAATCCGGCACACCCCAAAATTCGGGCTTTCGTTTCACTGTAGTGAAAGCGTCCGATGCACATGTACTGCGTGCAAAAATCGATATCCTGTTGGCGAAGGATGTTCGAGCCGGTCCCTCTTACCGAGATGATGATGATAGGGTTTTTCCAGCCTTTATCTCATAGTACCCAAAATACGCGGCGGGTTACGATCGATTTGATTTACGCACCGGCTCTACGAAGGTGTTCTTTTTGGATGATAACGCCGAGGCTCGTATTTCAATATTCAGATCGGTTTGCAGCCTTAGACCTGTAAGACATGTACTTATGTGTCCATCTCCCCTCGCTTTAGACCGTTTTTTCGCTCTGCGTCGTGGGGTGGGCATATTAATACTAAGTACACCATTCGAGCTGTCTCTCTCTCTCTCCGTGTCTCCATGTGTAGTCACGGCATTAAAATGTCAGAGAGAGAGCGTTGTTCGCATTCTGCTTTTTTCTACGTCGACTTATAATAGCCCGTTCTTGGCAGACGTGCGCGAACACAGAGAGTTAATGCTTCGGCATCTCGCTCGTTTAAGTCTTCAGGTCGTCTGGGAAAGAGCAACTTTGCCCCGTGCAGAGGATCCTTTTTCTCAGTATGGAAAAAAGACTCGATCGACTAATTGGCGTGTTTAACAAGAGCGCGCAACCAGTCAGTTCTGACTTGCCTCGGTTTAATTCGAGGGAAGTACGCGGTCCCTCTGAAACAATTTCAGAAGCTCCTGGACATGTGACAGCATGCTGCGGCTGTGACGCCGCCCGAGCTGCTTCATATGAGACCGCTTCAGCATTGGCTTACGATCGAGTCTCGAGGAGAGCGTGGCATACCGACATACACCGTGTAAACATTGCACCTGCGTGTCATTTAAATTTTTCCCTGTGGTAGACCCGGCATTTCCGATAGAAGATATGCCCCTGAGGGGTCTCCTGGCATTCTGTATATTGCAATGCCCTCAGCACGGGATGATCAGCCACGTATGACGGGCTTGCAGTCTCAGGGGTGTGCATAGCACCCCAACTGCCGCGAGCGGTGCGCTGTATATCTGGGACTTGTACGCTCCGCTATGGAGATGCGAGGGAAGGATGTATTAGCCGACACCAATAACATTGCGACTGTTGCGTTATTTACCGTTAAGGCGGTTTTGCGCTCTCGTCACCTGTCGCATCTCGCTCGTCATCTCCTCCTTTGGAGTCAGAAGCATCTGAGGTCCCTTCGTGCCATTTACATCCCGGGTTCGCTCAATACAGCGGCAGACGCGCTTCCCGAGCTGCGCCCCCGGCGAATGGCGACTCCACCTCCAGACGGTCCAGCTAATTTGGAAGAAGTTCGGTTGTGCGTAGATAGATCTGTTTGCGTCGCCGGACGATACCCACTGTCGCCTATTTTATTCACTAACCGAGGGCAGCCTCGGCGTGGATGCGTTGGCACACAGCTGGCCGCGGGGGGTGCGTAAATACGCATTCCTTCCAGTGAGCTTTATTGCGCAGACACTGTGCAAAGTCAGGCAGGACGAGGAGAGCCTTTTATTAGTCGCCCCGTACTGGATTGGGTTACAGAGTTAATGCTCCTCGCGACAGCCCCTCCCTGACGATTTCCCCTGAGGAAAGACTTTCTTTCTCAAGGAAGGGGCACATTATGGCACCCGCGCCCCGACCTGTGGGATTTCCATGTATGGTCGTTGAGCGCGCGCAAGGTTTAGGTGATTTATCGCAAGCGGTATCTAACACCATCGACGCGGTTCGAGCACCGTCCACAAGACGGGCTTACGCGCTTAATGAAACCTTTTTCGTCACCCGGTGCACTTCGCAAACGCGAGGACCCCAGAGAATGCCCATTAACATTGTGCTTTTATATCTTTAACATAGGTTAGATGGTAGGCTGTCCCTCCGCCATTAAAGTTGATATCGCCGCTATTTCTGCTTATCACTCACTTATCAACGGCAGATCAGTTGGCCAGCATGATTTAATTATTATATTTTAAGAGGCGCTCGCAGGCTAAACCCCTCGCGCCCTCCCTCTTTCCGCCTGAGACCTGTCCATGGTGCTGAAGCCTTCAGGTCTCCCTTTTGAGCCTTTGCAGTCTACGAGTCTGATGTTTTTATCAATGAAAACTCTGACCCTGATAGCATTGGCCTCCATGAAGAGAGTAGGGGATTTACATGCATTCTCTGTTGACGATTCGTGCTTTAGTTTGGTCCTGCTGTCTCACTGAGACCCAGACCAGGCTACGTGCCCAAAGTTCCCACCACTCCCCTCAGAGATAAGGTGGTGAGCTTGCAAGCGCTGCCCCCGGAGGACGCAGACCCAACCATGGCTTTTGTTGTGCCCCGTACGCGCACTGCGACTCTACGTGGATCGCACGCAAAGCCTCAGGACCTCAGACCAGCTCTTTGTTTGTTATGGTGGCCAGCAGAAAGGGAAAGCTGTCACTAAGCAGAGGATGTCTCATTGGATAGTTGATACTATCGCCCTGGCTTATAATCTTCAGGGTATTCCTTGCCCCTTTAATTTGAGAGCGCACTCCACACGGAGTGTTGCCTCATCTTGGGCTTTAGCTCGTGGTTCCTCGCTAACAGACATCTGTAGAGCTGCTGGTTGGGCGACACCTAATACGTTCACTAGATTTTACAGTGTTCGTATCGAGCCTGTATCCTCTCGTGTTCTTTCCTCACCAGGGGGAGCACGGAGAGCAGTCTCGCAGGTCGGCTTGCAGCCTCCAACTGATGCTTCATAACTGTGTCAGTATGGAAGGCCTTCAGAACAAAAATGCGTAATGGTTTGAATTGTTCTTCCTCCGCTGCCTTGGCAGCCTTTGTTGCGGAGCATTGGCTGTCAGCCTTTCACTAGCTGTATCCTCGCGAACCTACGTGTCTGGCTCGGGCTCCACATTGTGTCCCACCGGGTTCCTTTGTGAGTATTTTTCCGTGGGGTTAATCCTACCAGCCCACGTTTCCCTTAGCAGAGCACTGCTTTGCTTACACAGCCACGGCTGTCTTTATTCCTCAACTACGGTTGACTTCGCCCACCATTAGCCCTTAAGACGGGCGGTGGCTTCCGCAGCGTTCCTATCCCGCTCAGGTAGGGCGCTTCCCAGTCGCTGGCACTTCTGTGGGGTTAAAGGAACATCTAGTGCCCGGCCTTCTGCCTTAAAACCTATCTCCTCCTCCTTAAGTGGAACCGGAGGGCTTTACGCAGACACTGGAAGAGGTCAGCCCCTAGTGGCGTTTTGGTAGGGATTCCCAATTCGTCGGTCACGACGTGACGTCGTAGTGACCGACTGAAAGGGAACGTCTCGGTTACGGATGTAACCCTCGTTCCCTGAAGGAGGGAACGGAGACGTCACGTCCCGTCGCCACAGGTGCTGCCACCTGCTGTTTATCGGCCGGTCTCATTTTCCCGGCTTTCTCAGCGAAAAGAAGCTAATTTCCCTATTTGCACCTGCTGCTTATAAAGGCACCTGGCAGGGCGGCGCCAGCATTATGCAAATATCTCAATGCCAAGTTCATTGGCGTTTTAGTAGTATACGAAGCAGATTGGTCTCTCTAAGCGAGTTCCCAATTCGTCGGTCACGACGTGACGTCTCCGTTCCCTCCTTCAGGGAACGAGGGTTACATCCGTAACCGAGACGTTTTCCATTTCAGAAATGTATGTAAATCAAACATGATTCAGAAGTGTAACTCAATTTTAAAAAATCTCACCACTACTTTATTCTTCAGCTTTAGCATTACTAACTGTAATGCCACAACTCATACAGTCTTGGTTGGCCATCATTTTAAAACCAATTGTTGGTGTGCTCACCTTCTATCTCTGTTTGTAATTTAAGACAATGTCCTGGACAACACCCTTTAAGATGTTTTTATACATTAGGTCCCAAATGTATGTACAAAACTCTGTTTATGTATTCTCCACGTTTTGCCTGGAAACTGCCCCTTGAAAGACTTACAAAGTGAATCTAGTTTAATGCCGTTAGATCCTAAATGAAAGAATTGGAGGCTGATTTGTCACAATGTGTCACTGTGTAGTGGATTGGTCTATGGTTCTGTTCCAATATCTGTTCTTGTTAAAGTATTGTAATCTGTTGAAACTACCAAACCAGGTCTACTTGGCCTGGTCTACTATGAGGAAGAGCTTATTATTCTCAATGGGACATAAAAATCAGCACAATTGGAAAAGATACCTTAATCTGCAGTCATCACGATAGCTACAGTAGTGGCTGTTTCTGAGGACTTTTCTTCCAGCTCTGTACCTAAAGAACATAAAACATAATAACAACTTTCTTAATACAATGTTTGAATCTAAATTACAAATTCATAATGCAATGTGTCAACATTTATACTGTCAATAGTTAATTAGTAAATTGTAGGTTAAATACAGATATAGTACCATTCATTGTTTGCATCTAAATATCAACAGCCAATTCAAAGTGTAAAATATCAGAATACCAACCATATAGACCATTTTGCAAGATGTAAACAACACTGGTCCAGAAACACTTCCTGTTTCAGTTTGTAACTGTTTTCTTTATTTCACACATAAAGAAAACATCTTAAAAATGTTTCTTTAACTTTTTGATTAAATTTTCTATGTCCTGTTGGTTGTATTATATCCCAACGTTTATGATGTGTTAAGAAACTGATATGGGAAGTGCTTCTGGACCAGTGTTGTTTACATCTTGCAAAATGGTCTATGAAAGATGTTAAATGTCACCTGAATAAATATTGTATTTATAAATTGTAATTTTCATACAAGTGAGCTTTTCTCTTTGTGTCCAATATCAATGGCAGACTTTTCAGAAGAGTAGTTTTAAGCTTGAACTTAAGCAATACCATTCAAAATGTATTACAATGAAAAGAAATAACATTTTCACACATGGCCTCTAAACTTTCTGGGCAACATCTGCTGTGTCTGTTGATTTGAAGATGTTAAACTATCACACACAGATTTCATCTTTTGATTTGATTATTGTTTTAATAATGTGTACAGTGGTAAAATGTACAGTGTAATGACCACAATTACATATCTAGTAAACTATGCTTCTTAAGTTAAATGTTATATATTTATTTAAAGATAAAATAAAAACAACTCAGCGTACCTTCTTCGTCCATCACCTCTGACATTCCTTCTTGCTTGGTCAGTGGAGTTGCATTGTGCTGCATCTAATTAATGTATACGGAAAAAAGAAACACTTAGAAGCATAACAAATAACTGGTCTTTCTGCATCACACAGCAGTATTAATGAAGAAATATTATTTTATAGATAAAATTCAACTGTTGCCAAGGGCCATCACAATCACTAGTCAAATTCAACTAAACAGCCGTAGGATATTCTGGAGAGGTGCCTTTTTAGAAAATGTGTCCACTGTAATGAGGAAACTGCAACTGAGAAATAGTGTTACATCCCTTACAAACTGTCATAGACACATACAGAATCTATAACCGTAATCTGTTTCAATTGAATTACATTTAATTTTTAAAGTGCCAATTCATAACAAAGTTACCTCACAGCACTTTTCAAACAGAGTAGGTCTAGACCATACTGTACTCTTTATATTATTAGGCTACAAACTCTCAGAAAAAAGCTACATGAAGATAAAAAAGTTGACATTGGGGCAGTACCTTTTCAAAAAGTACACTTTTGTACCTAAAAGGTATACATTGGTACCGCCAAGCTACATGCTGGTACCTCATAGGTACATATCTGTACCTAAATGGTACATTTCAGGACCTTTTTAAAAGGTAGTGTACCAGTGACAAAAAGGTACAACTTTTATACCTTTTTTTTTCTGAGAGTGCAATGGCAACTTCCTTTTAATATGCAGGAACCTCGAGCAGAACCATGGTTTATAATGGGTAGCCATTTCATTTGCCTCGACTGGTTGGGGAGACATGGAGAAATATAGTGGTCCACACTCTAAAAATGTCTGGGTTCTTTCTTTTACACATGTTGTGTAAATATTGGACAGAACACACCACTGGGTTAACATTGACCCAATGCTGGGTTGTTTTAACCCAACTGCTGGGTTATTATACCCCATGGTTGCATAACAACAATCCAGCATTTGATCTATCCAATATTTCCTCGTTATGGGTCAAAAATTAACCCAACCAGTGCTGCACTATACAAAGACTCACATGTAGGCCCGTATTATTGTTTAGTTAATTTATTTTTCCCACTTTGCATAGAGCCAAATGATCTGCCGAAACTCAGCTGGAGATACAAAACCACTGTTAATCTCACTTACTGATTTCAAATGAAATCTCCTCAGCAGCTTGCAAAATGGCCTCCAACTGGTTCCTTCCATAATAGGATGGCTTTTTGAGGCTGTTGGGCAGTCCTGCAACTTTAACTGTCATGCCTTGATTTACCAGGGATTGGTAGGGGAGCCTTCCAGTACCTCCGGCATCCTCTGAAAGACACGGGCAAACACATGCATGTACATGTTACACATTGTAACACAGTTGGACAATTGTGACTCTCCCATCCTGTTAATAGCCAGTGTACAGGCTGTAAACAGTCGGTAATGTGTCATAATCTTATGGTTGATGGACACAAATAAGTTATTGATTTGATAATAATGCCATGAAAACATGAAGGTATATTAGGTTATCAAGACTTAAAAAGTGTTTGGACTTATGCTTACTATATTTTTGGTTAAATCTTGCACTTTCTCAGCAGTACATTGATCTCAACTCTGGTTCTCGGTGTTGCGGCTGAGAAGCTGGCTACAGATGTAATAACAGACAACAATCAATTTTATAAAACTATATTATGGACCCGAGTCCATTTCTGTGGATATACGGATATTTTATATAACCAATATTACCTTTTAAATGCAGTGCAAAGTTCACTGTGTCTGTTGAGTCCAGGCAATCGCTCGTTTGGTCTTCTTTTTCAGCTGAAAAAAAAAATTAGAAATAAACATGTTAAAATAAAATGCTAAAAGTGATTGAAAGTAAGGAGTTGGAAACCTATGAACAGATAAAAATATACATTTATTAAAGCAACTTAAGTGTAAATAAAAAAGTAACCAAATGAAGAAGAAAACTAAAATGTAATGTAAAATGTAAATGCATTGTCAGCTTTCATTTCAAGATGCTTTGAAATAGTTGCAGCTTCCTGACATAACTGGTCAAAACCTGAAGATGCCATATTGAAAGAATGAAGAATGCAAATAGAAATAGGCAAAACAAATTGAAAGAGGGACAAACAGAGAGAGAGAGAGAGAGAGTGAGAGAGTGTGTGTGTGTGTGTGTGTGTGTGTGTGTGTATGTGTGCGTGTGGGTGTGCGAATGTGTGTGTGAGTGTGTGTGCGCGCGTAAGAGAGTAGGGCTGTGAAAAAAAAATCGGCTGCAATTCTCATGCGTGTTTCATCAGTAAAGCCGGTTCCGTGATTAGAAGTAAATCGCCATCAGCTGCTTTCAGATGGAGCGGCATTTATTACACAGACCCGTAGTTCACCGAGAAGCTAGGCAAAATCGGGTTCAAATCGAGGAAAATCGACTCCGATAATCTAGGCAATTTTGCCTAGCTTTTTGGAGAACTACGGGTCTGTGTAATAAATGCCGCTCCATCTGAAAGCAGCTGATGGTGATTTACTTCTAATCACGGAACCGGCTTTACTGATGAAACACGCATGAGAATTGCAGACGATTTTTTGCACAGCCCTATAGGAGAGTGAGTGAGTGGGTGAGTTGGAGAGTGAGTGAGGGAGTGAGTTGGAGAGTGAGTGAGTGAGTGAGTGAGTGAGTGAGTTGGAGAGCTTTTGCAAGTGATGGCTCTTAAAAAAGCCATTGGTTTAAATGTTGTGGAGCGTGTAGATGGAGGAGTATGAGATGTATGTGAAGAAACTGCAAGACAAAAAAATTGTGAATTACAAACTTTGGATTTATTTTAATTCTTTATTTACTAAACATTGTATGTGTATAACTATTTACAACAAACCCCAAGATCTGCCCACTATCATAAGACTATATAATAAGATAAATAAATAAATAAAACGGCAATAGATTAAAACTGACCAAAAAAGAAGAATCTGAATGTCTAAAGATTTCTGAATTGTACATCAAATGTATTAAAAGCATGGTGTTGTTGTTATTGTTTTTTACTATGCATAAAAAGGCTGAACTACTGTGGTAAAAGCATATGGTTTGCTGTTAACTTACTGTACTACAAAATACCACAGTAGAAGTAAACTAACTGCGGTAGAAACATGGTACGATTTGTGTACTATAAACACAAAATACCACAGTAGAAGTACATTGGTAGTTAATTCCAAAAATATGAATATAATAAAATGATCGAGGATCTGTCACGTTATGTTAATGGTAACAAACATAACGTGACTTTTAATCACGCGCTAATCACTATTTTGAACAAAAAGAATGTAATATAGATGACCAATAGAATTCAGACAACATTTAGAAGCCGATCTGGATTAATAAAAAACATATAATGAATTTAATATCGAACAAACAGAAATTTAATGGTATACTCACAAAGATGTGGCGACTGGCTACGTTTGTAAATAGATGATAAACATCGCGATGATGTGCGAACGAGATTTGGGTCACGGCAGGGGCGTAGCCACGGGTGTGCGGGAGCCACCCACAGTGGCACACCTAAAATGGATGCAGAATATTTATTTATAGTTTCAATAAAAAAATGTTTACTAAACCTGGGCTGTTGTTGTTTACTTAGAATATATATATTTTTAAAATCAACCATTTCACGCGTAAGTTAAAAATATTTAACTCTAAATATCCGACCCCTTGTGTCCATGGCGACGGTCATGATTGTCACGTGACACACCGCAACAACAATAATGTATGCTATTCGTCTTATTTCGTTTTTTATTAAAAAATATTAACTTGCTTACCATGTCAACTATCTGTTATAAATTATCTTGATCTATAAGGAGATGAGTCCTGTCCACCGGATTTACAGCACCTGAATTCCTCAGCGTTTCTGGTTTTCTTGCCTGTGACACACACAGATTTTATGATGCACACCCAGAGGTTTTTTTCTGGCTACGGGTCACGCTTCTTGAATGCGATGAACAGTATCGTATGGTATAGTACGATTTAATCTATGCTTTGGATGTATATGTTCAGGACAAACGTAATAGCACTGCAATAAATTGGCTATATTAGGTTAAGGACCAACGTAACAGCACTGCTTATATTAGGTTAAGGACCAACGTAATAGCACTGCTTATATGTTGGCATGTAACGTAATTGCGATTTGCAAAATAGTTTCCTCAGAACGTATTTCATGTGATACAGGGTTGCTTCTCTGATGGGGCACGAATGCAAAGCTAGCCAAAACATTGTCATGTGTGTGGCTCCTCATTTCAAAATGTGTGTTCGGCGCGTCATGTGAACCTGTGCATCGCGTGTCATTTCAAAATACGTGCCTGCTCCAGACACTTTGAAGGGGATTATGATAAAATGCTCGCTTTTGCCAGATAATCTCATGTGTAAACAGAGTTTAGTGTTAAATGAGTGTCTTGCGAATCATGTGTCATGTGAATGTCTCTTTTATTCTTTATCATATTCAAAGTGTTTGTGGCAGGCATGTATTTTGACATGATGTGCGATGCACATAGGTTCACATTACACCCCGAACACATATTTTGCATTCAGGCAACCACTGGTGGGGTGGTGTTTTTTATACTGGTTTGTATATTATAGACCATGTTTTCATATTTAAAATTGGGCTGGTGTCTGTTAAAGAATTAGTGAATTAAGGTTTTATTGAATTCTTCTAAAAATGTGGTGTTTTTACAGTTGTGAAACTTTTGTGCTTTTTTGAAATCTAAATTTTAAACTACATTTTTTTTTTAAGTAAAGATAAGGCATCTCAATATTGTTCTTTGTTTGTTTGATTTTTTTTTGTAATTTTTGTATTTTAGTATGTTATTGGTGCCTTTTTGTTGCACCACAGTTTATGCAGTGAATATTAAAATATATCTGCTTGTATTTCTGCCTGTTTTATGGCATAACACAGTCAATCTGGGGTTAAATAGAATAAAGAATAAAAAATGCTTAACCTGGCCTTTTTTGTTTTATGTTAACCACTTTGACAAATTTAAAATGCAGGGTATAATAGCATTTAAATAAAAAAAATAATGAAGTTGTGACTGTAAATGAACAGGTATATGATGCTAAATAACAGTTTTATGCTGTAGATAACAAAAACAGTATCATGCTATTAAATAACAGCTGTATTCTATAGATAACACAAACAGTACCATGCTGTTAAAATAACAGTTGACTGCTGTAGGTAACAAAACAGTATCATGATGTTTTTCCTAATAACAGCATCCCGCTGTAAATTAACAGTGCAATGCTGGCAACCACAGCTTCCAGCATAATACCGTTTTTTTACAGGGAAATTTTTTACAGTGCACGTGAACCCACACAAAACATGGGTCTGTCATGATTCTGCCACAAGACTAGATTAAATAAAGGACAAGGTGGCAGAACCATGACAGGTTTAGTGATTAAGCAATTCTGAAACTGTAAAATACTGAAAATATATGCAAATTAAACAATTTTATAGATTAAAAGATAAATGTATCGTATTACTTTAACAGGAAATAATTCCCTAGATACAAAACTATGTCGTTTACTCATTTACATGATGCATGATGAATGTATTTGCATAATTTGGTTATTTCGTAGTTCGAGGCACCCGATGACAAGATTAAGACATTTTGAAGATTAGAAAGATTACACAAAATGAAATAACTGCAATGATCACAACAAGTAAAGTATTCACTTCAGTCCTAACCAGACTTATTTTACTCTGCTATAATAGATCTGTTCCTAATCCTGATCTAGTTTAACAAGAATAATATTTAACAACTTTATTGTCATTGCAGGAATTCAGTCATAGCAGTTAAATTGTTGTTGCCTGTCGAAATTGTTTGTCTTTTAACTTTATTTACTCTATGTCTTTGATAGTTTCTTATGTTTCTGTCAAGTGCCAGCCCTCTCAACTGTTTCAGACCAATCCAAACAACTTGGCTATTGCTGTTTTTATCAATCTGAAATATTTCATATTCCACTTCAGTGTTGGTGGTGGTGAATAGATCTACATAAAGATTTTTCTAAACCAGAGCTGTGTCATTTAGAAAGCACAAATGAGTAAAGAAAAGAAGTCTTCATTATTGAACAATTGATCTGGTATACAGGTGCCTCGAAATACCCAAATTGTGCATGCAAAAATATAGCAAAATCAAAATAAAACCTATGACAACAGACATGCAAACTTTAAACAATTTGAGAACAAAATCATTATGCAAATCATTTTATTATGAAGGACCAATCTCACGTAACTTTTTTTTAAGAAGGACCACTGTCACATACCTTTTTTTAAGAAGGTGTAATGTCACATAGCCTTTTTATTTAGACCTAAACAAGCCATAACTTTGATCACTATATTTTCTTCAACAGATCATTGTTTTATACCTGGCCTCAAATAGCTCATTTTATACTTGAGTCCTAATTTGTTGTTAAAATGGGAATACATATCATTTCCAGGGTTTTATTTTATTTTTTAAGGACACCTGACAGAATAGGAAAAGGGGGTTCAGAATGACATATAATCTGACCATTTAATTTGTTCACCTTCAAATCCATTTAGAAACTCACTGCTCTGTGACAGTCACCTATAGACAATCTCTATGTTTTTAGTTGTTCTCGTCCTACATTTATTTATTGCTTTTTGAAAATAACAGGTAAGCATTTTTATCTTCTTCCTTTCAGACTAAATGGACAGTTAAGTTTTTAACATTTAACATTCTCCTGTTTTCAACGAAAGGTCAATAACATTTGGCACAATTGTCATCAGCTTGATTACAGATGTTGATGTGTTTTCCTATAGAAGAAAGATTATTATCTAATCTAATGTTTTTTTCCATTGCTTTTTCTGAGTAATCATTTGCATACATTACTAACAAATGTAAAGTTGGTGTAAACATATAAGGTGTGTTTTAGAAGAGTGTTGACTGACTCGTCTTTACTGAAGAGATGAAGATTGTCGTGTTTGCTCTTCTCCTCTCAGCTCATTGGGAGTTGACAACAGCTCTCAGAAGACAACACTTTTATTTTAGCAATGCCTCGACATGGACAGATGCTCAAAGTCACTGCAAAGCCTTCTATGTAGATCTGTCCAGTCTTGACAGCTGGGAAGAAATTACAGCCTTATACAATGCAAGTGGGCTTAGTGGTTCATACTCAGACAGCTGGGTTGGTCTGCGACAGATCTCATACATTTGGCAGTGGAGTGATGGAGGCAATAGCAGTTTTATCATCTGGGGAGCAGGCCAACCAAACGATGAAAACCAAGACATCTGCGCCCGAGTTAAAAACGGCAGTTTGTTTGACTTGCTCTGTACTCATACATTGCCTTACTTCTGCTACAAGTGGGACACTGAACTGATTGTGGTTAAAGAGAATAAGAGCTGGGAGGACGCGTTACAATACTGCAGGACTCATCACACTGATCTGGCCAGTCTACCAACAGATTTACATCTCATCCAAGCCAAACAAACCACTGCTGAGACATCAAGTGTGTGGACAGGTCTACGGTTCTTGCGCGGCTCATGGTTCTGGTTAAATGGTGTGAATCTGGGATACCTTAGTGGCAAACTACCAGCCTGTCCTACCAATTACACTTACTGTGGATCTCTAAACATGACAACCCAGAGCTGGGAGAACAGAGACTGTATGGAGGAACTTAACTTTGTGTGCTATTAGAAAGGACAGTAGGTAAAGGTATCAAATATCATAGATTTATGTTTATATGTTCCTCAGACTATAAAAAGGTAAACAAGAAATAGTTCTTCAAAGAACCTTGTACTCAGTGGTTCTTGCGGGAACCAATATTAGTTCTTGTATGGCACTGAAGAACCCTTTATAGCATTTTTACTTCAAACATTGTAGATTATGTTAATGAAGTTATGCATTCATACACTGAAAACTAGCTATAATCACTGCGCAGTCAAACACGAAATAATATCCACACAGTCACATGATTCACAAGGGTGGTTGGCAGGCAAGAAAGTGTCAATTTCATTGGGCTCTCCATAGCAAGGCAGCATAAGCCAGTCAATTTTTTGTGATTAAGTGGTCACTGTTAATACAAGTGTATAATAATGGCCGCCTGCCACTAGGACAGAGGTACAATTATATCACAAATTCCTCTTTTCGGGGTTTTGTATCTGACGGCATTCTGTAAAAACATACTGTAGCACAGGATTGTCTCCTCATCGGTTAGTACATTTTATTGCACAACAACAACTTAGTATTTAACTCTTTCACCGCCATTGACGAGATATCTCGTCAATTAGGAGAAAACGCTTCCCCGCCAATGACGAGATTTTCCGTCTTTCCGCAATTCCGCTATTATCCACCAGGTGGATAATAACTTTTTAAACCCGGAAGTATTGCCCTATGCTGCATGTCCGTGTCTGTTTTAAAGATCGCTCTGAATGGGATCTCTATGAAAAGTCCGTCACAAAAATGGAATTATCTCTGCTTTTTGCTCAAAATGAGGTGTTTTTGCAGAAACCTACCCATATTCAAAAGCTGATTACAAAAGAACCTCTGAAGGTAGGATGAAACGTTTTTTTTTTTTTTTTTTGAAAGCAGAGGGTCTGTTCTTTCATTTGGTATATTGTATGTCTATATATTTAAAGAAGAACATTTTCTAGAAGGCATTAAACTTTGGTGAAAATCATGAAAAACGCTGGCACTGGCTGGCAACTTTTTTTAAAAACGCTGGCGGTGAAAGAGTTAAGATAAACTAAAGAAATCGTTCACTTTTTAACCTGCGATCAATTGCATATTAGAGGACCGTTCCTGTGATGTGATGTGTGTGTGATGACCCATGAAAATTGGATGTTATTAAATACTGATTTTCTTGTACAATACAGTATGTTGAGCTTTTTCTATCATTATAATTTCTAATGTTTTTGTATTTTTTAAGGTTCCAAGAAGACCAGAACAGAAAAGATGACAAATATAGAAATGAAAAGTTATGTCTAGGTAGATATTCATATAAAAATTGCAAAACATAGTATCTACAGCTTATGTAGAAGTAGTGCATATTTAAACTGAATATGAATATTTGTTGATCAACATGAAAATGCTTTTACTCTTTTCTTTCGTGGTAACACTTTACAATAAAGTACATTTTGTTAACATTAATTTATGCATTTGCTAACATGAACTGAACTAACAGTGATCAATATATTCAATAGACATTTATTATTTGTTAATGTTAGTTAATGCCAATTGTTTATGTTAGTTCATACTAATGTTAACAGTTACAGCATTTATTTAATAAATGTTTTAAATGTTGAAACTAATACGAACTAACATTAAACAATACTTCTACAGCACTTCTAGACTTTTAATTGTATTAATGCGGTAAAGTTACTGTATCTGCCCCATTACAGTACCATAACTGTACATGTTTTTTACTATATGATGCCTTTATCGCAGTTCCATTTTACAGTATAATACCCTTACTGTAACCCAGTTTTAAAATATATATTTCCTTGAGGGGAATCAAACCCAGGTCACCCATGTCATAGGTCCATAACACTACCACAGTGCCACAGAGTCACTTGATAAAAGTTACTTGCTATACTTCCCAAGTAGCCTCTTCTGTCACTCTCCCGACACTCCGAGGAGTGAAATCTTGGCGTCACTAGTGTTTTTAGAGTCTTGAGGTCAAATTCAAATCTGACTGTCAAGCATTTATCCATAATCCCTTTCTTGTTTCTATCTACAATTCTCAATAAATTATTTCCACTGCTGAAAAACAGTTCACATTGTGAAATTTGCTACAAATAAAATGTATTTCGTTTCGTAGATATATTTTATTTTTCCATTTTATATGCTTTTATAACACTGTTTTATTCAACTACAGTATTACTACTGCTGTTGTTTTACAGCAGTCTACCGCAAATTCAAAACATACAGTAAATCACTGTAAATTAACTTTGAATACTCATAATGCAATGCATATTACAGTAATGAACTTTAAAAGAAAAGTATGGTATTTTACTGAGCATTTTGTGGTAAGTAACTGTAGAAATTACAGTTAAGTCTAACAGTGAGCATTTATTAAACTTAGTTCATGTTAGCTAATGATTTAAATAATGCTAGCAAATACAAGATTATTGTAAAGTGTTACCACGATTGTTTTTTGTGCTTTAATTAACCCATAATTAGTTAGATTTTTGTAATTCTGTGTGTAATACAAGTACTGGTGATGCATAAAATGTATACTTAAGTTATTGAATGCTAAAACTGAGAAATAATTAATTATATCATCTGGTAAAATTACAAAAAATGAAATGTAAAAAATACTGCTGCATAGTGTCACTTACAAGGACTTAAATGAAGAAAAAATCCTTGTTCTTTGACTTCCAGATAAAATAAACATTGGTTTAGTTTAAGAAAATGTGTCCTTTATTCACAAGTATATTTAATAGGCGGCCGCCTAAATGAAAAAAAAAAACACAAAATCCTTAAAAATTTTGAACAAATGGTTTCTTAGCTGTTGTTTGAAGTATTGGGGGTCTTTAGTGACATACTAAAAATGTACCAAAGTTTGACCACTAGAAAATTGTCCAAGATGGGCAGAAAGCCCTTAAAATATTTGACCTAGCCAAATAATCTTTGTGTCTAACCCCATGATTTATGAGTCTATGAATCCATTAGACTTGTCTAAATTGCACTGACATGATTACATACTTATGGATTACATGATTTTGTGAGATCACTGGTTTTATCTTTGTTTGTGGTGAACCAGAGATGTCTATGTCATGTAGCTCCTATTCAGTATGGGTTTTTGGACACATACCCTTTTTGTGATAAAACACTGACTTGATTTAATGTAAAAGGTATCGCACCCAAAAGTAACTTAAATTGGAGTTGTGTAACTTTGATCATAAGCAACTCTGAATTAGCCCGAAAAGAGGCATGTGTGTGAACCCTCTAAAATGGACACTCATTTCAATTTGAATAAGGTATTACATATGTAATGCATCCTTTATAGATGTTTCTGATTATAAAAGTGGCATTATATTAAACCCAACAAAACTAAATTGGCAATTTTCAGCAATTAAGATGATGGTGGAAGAGAATACCTACTTTTGATTTTGCTTGTGTCATTTAAATGTTGTAGCACTTTGCTCAAACAAAATTTCTTCTTGACTACTTAAACCACACACACCCAACCCAGATTTAGGGATGGAAACTGGTGGACAACCGGATCCTGACAGTTATGACCAGTGTGATGGTTTTTTCTGTTGCAAAGTACCCCATGGGTCAGGATGGGTCAGCTCACTATTGGGGGCTTTTCACTGGGTACAGTACATAGTTCCTGATACTTTTTTGTACCAACTCATTTGGGGTTCAAAGCGAGCTGACCTGATGCTTAAACGTGAGGTCAAAACACTGTAGATCACTGATTGGTTTGTGAGAGTCGTCACTACCAGTGGCATCGCTAAATGATTATCTTTACCTTCATGTGTGCGCTGTCTAGAGCAAAACTGTTGTCATCTGTGCTTTATTGTAAGTTCTCAAACTACCTTTAAGCGGTAAAAAACATCCACAGGCTGAGAATCAGGAACACCATAACAGTTTTTTCAGACTTGCAGGGCATGTATGCACAGCATTTTTGCAACTTAAATGAGGCTCAGCGAATCGTGTTAACTGACGCCACGACTGTTTGTACAGACACTGTCATGTAAAGAGGTATAGTGATAAACATCTATTTGTGGTGGTCAATTTTGATTTTGTGGCAGACTGACAAATAAATGAATGTATGGGAAACATTAAACATTAACATCCAACGATGCTCCCTCTATTGCCCACTTCCACTTGTTTGATATATTTTATATTTATATAGTATATTTATGTTTTATTAACTTTTACCTCGCGCCAAAACAATACACCACAAAATACATTTCATATGAAAAAAACAAGGAATAGTGTCATGACACCATATTTTGTTAGTTTGATCTCATTTTTGATCATCAAATACAGATGGGCCTACATCAGAGCCATAGGGTGGTTCCTCGCCTCTATGTCGTGCATTAAAATCCTTTAATGCATGGCTAGCCGTGGATTATCCCTTACGTATCACACAGTTCTAAAGAATTTATTCTGTATTGGAATCAAAGAAACCATCAATACTATGCAAAACAATATGAGAAAGGAGAAATATGCAATTACTTAAGGGATTGTACCTGTTTTTCACATAAATATTCTTGTAACCAATTTATTTAATATTAAATTGTACTTGTAATCATTCATATATTATGCAAATATGCTAATTAGAATATTACATGGTCAAAACATGTATCCAGCACCAGTATTTCTATGAGGAATACAAAAGAAGTAATGGTCATTTTTGTAGGGGATATCTTGTATAACAATATATTTAAATAACATTTGATAACAGAACTAACACATTTGTGCTTTGGCAGACACTTTTATCTGAAGTGACTTCATTTAAGATATTTTATCAGATGCATGTTCAAATATCTGGAAATCAAGACTTTTTAGACTATAAAACAATGCTTTACCATGTAAGGTACATGAGCACTTTACCTAAATATTATTTAGCTTAATTAGCAAAATCTTAATAAAACCAGCCAAAACATGACATCTTTCTTTACGCTAATATGGTGGTGTTTGAGGACCCCTTGTGGACATCAGATTTAATTGCAGACATGTGCCTGGCCAGATGCTGCCTGTTTGATCTTTTTAGAAATATCTGATGTTAATCTCTGATATCTTTTACATTATCATTGCTGATAGAGAATAAACCAAACGCTATGTGAATCAATGTCCATTTTAATCTGAAACACTCCCAAATGAAAAAAAATAACTGTATAAAATGTTATATATTTGTATTTACTATAGTAAAACTGTAGTAAAATGTATAGATAAATATCGTTTTTTTTTCTTTACCATAGTGAATGTTAAAGTATATTACAGTGTTTCCTACAGATGATCAATTCACATAAGTTAATACAGAACACTGCGGTAAACATTAACAAATTGTCATACACTACAATATATTATAATTTACTAGAATAAATACTAAAGTAAACCAGGGTATTTTTAATGTGGGCTAGTGAACGCACTTTTAAAAGACACTTTTGCAAGTATTTATAAAATTTAATAAAATCATGATTTTTCTGCTGCTTTTATTTTGAAATGCCCTCTTCCTGACTGATGTCATCACCATGTGTCATTAGATAGTGCTACTGTACCTGTATGGAAAATGAAATCACAGGACCACATGCAATGTCGCACATAGCGAACATTACTCATTAAGGACATATGATCGACGGTGGACATATGAGGACGGTGATCGCTGCGAGACACATGCCTTTTGTAAGCTGTGTCTGAAACCCAAGGCAGAAGACTTGTTGCCTGAGGCAGTGACTTTGGTGGCATGTATCCGGGAAACACGTTCAGAAAGCCTTCATAGGGCAAATAACTTTATTTACAGTAAATTTGTGCTCCCGCCACTTTCTTGGCTGCCATTTTTTTTTACTAAACCAGGCTCGACCAATCACATTCCAGGTTTTACAGTAAACACTAGCAGCCCTCTTAAGAGCCACAAGTGTATGTTTCATTCCCAAACACCTACTGTAACCTTATGTGACTTTTCTGTTCAGTCAAATCCTCTTAAATGTAATCGCTCATTTAAGATTCAGTTAGCTCTCTGTTTTGGCTCTCCTTTATTAGGGCCCGAGCACACCAGGGTGTGAGGACCCTATTGTTTTTGCTCCGTTTATTATTATTAGGGCCCGAGCACACCAGGGTGTGAGGACCCTATTGTTTTTGCTCCGTTTATTAGGGCCCGAGCACACCGGGGTGCGAGGACCCTATTGTTTTTGCTCGGTTTATTATTATTATTATTATTATTATTATTATTAGGGCCCGAGCACACCAGGGTGTGAGGACCCTATTGTTTTTGCTCCGTTTATTATTCTTCTTCTTCTTCTTCTTCTTCTTCTTCTTCTTCTTCTTCTTCTTCTTCTTCTTCTTCTTCTCCGAAATGGATCGCATTTTTGAGGGCCTAAACATACCCGAAAACTCATGAAAATTTGCACACGCGTCAGAAGTGGCGAAAATTTACATGTAGTATAGGCGTCAGAAGTGGGCGTGTAAAAATGGCTCGATAGCGCCACCTGCAAAATTTCAAGAGAACAGCCCCCCCACTACGAAAAACGTACAGATACGAAATTTGGTAGGATCATCTATTACTCCAAGACCTACAAAAAAGTCTCTTGGAGCTAAGCTCTAAACCCCACAGGAAGTCAGCCATTTTGAATTTTCTCTGTCATTTTTTGACATTTCCAAGCGTCGTACTTTAACGAACTCCTCCTAGAGATTTAATCCGATCATCATCATATTTGGTCAGTATCATCTAAAGGCCTTTGCAATGCTAAATTGCGGAGCTTTTGACTTTTCATTGGAGGGCGTGTCCGTGGCGGCCTGGCAAAGTGTAATGTTTCGCCATGAAACAGGAAGCTGATGTAATTCAGGCATACATTGTCCGATCTGCCCCTGACTTCACACGTTTGATAAGGGTCCAGGCCTGAACACATCAACATGGCATAATTCAGTAACACTCATAGCCAGGGCATGAAATTAACACCCGACCACGCGCCAAATGCGGGTGGATTTTGCAATTGGCGGGTAGCACTGTCAATCTACCAGCCACATTGGCGGGTAGCCAATGCGAATCAGTGATGCGCGGGTCATTGTAGAAACAACCCACTCCGACATTTTCCACTAACCCGCCCCGCCCACAATTGTTCAAAATAGTTTTTAAACTCGACCGACTGAACGCGGCCTGAATATCATTAAAATATTTTTGGATGACTCGTAACCGGCACCCGCTCATTTCTTATCAACCTGCGCATATCACCGATGCAAATTGAGTGATTCATTGAGAGGATGCGACTGTTTCGCAACGTTCATGCGATTGAGAAGATGAGGCACTTCTCTGACTACGTTTGGATGTGCGAGTAAGTATTAAACTGTTGGTGAGATGGGATGAGAATGCAATGCTGACATATGCTACTGTACAATCACAGTTGCACAGATGTGTAGTGCTGCTGTAATGGATCAGAACTCTTGATGTGTAAACTTTAGAGAGAGTTGCGCTACTATGCCTTATACTGTAGTACATTAACATACATTTTGCGAATATAGTAATGAAAAACAACGTATGTGCGGCGTTTATGTGCGCAGTTTGTGCCCCCTCTGTCTCTGTGTGCGTGCGCGGGTTTAAGGGGACTCAATAGGGCACATCGGAGAGACGCGTTCCCAAAAGCATGCGTACATAAAATCTTTCTGCTCTTGACAGGGCACATATAAATAAAATGATCTCAACAGTATTCATTTTCTAATAAAACATTTCTTTATGTCTTAAGTGTATGTATAGAGAGTCAAAAACTAGTCTGTGCTGGTCTTAAAGAGACAGTAAACTCAATTAACCTACTTAAGTCTGTGTCATTAATGTTAATCAAACAACCTAAGACAAAGAGAAATTCACTTTTGTAGCTCTGAAAAAAATTATATTTAATTCATACAATAAAGACAGTGTTATAATTCACTATTCGGGCAAAAAAAAAAAAAAAAAAACTGGCTGGTAAAAAGTCTCTGTGGCAGGTGGATTTCTAAATCCACCTGCCACAGTGGCTGGTGGTCAAAAAAGTTAACTTCAGGCCCTGCTCATAGCGCCACCTAGAGGCAGCAGGAAATACCATGTTTGACGCTGTGACTTACTGCTCTTAGGTATTTAACCATATCAACATCATATTTCACCAGTGTAATCTCAAGACCTTGTGTGATGATAAAAAGCAACGACCTTGACTTTTCATTAAAGGGCGTGTCCGTGGCAGCCTGGCAAAGTATCGCTAATTGAATCGCATTTTGACAGGCTAAACAAGCTCAAAAAGTCATAAAACGTTGCACACACGTCAGAAGTGGCAAAAATTTACATGTGGCATAGGCGCCAGAAGTGGGCGTGCAGAAATGGCTCGATAGCGCCACCTGCAAAATTTCAAGAGAACAGCCCCGCCGCTACGAAAATCCTACAGAAACGAAGTTTGGTAGGGTCATATATCACCCCAAGACCTACAAAAAAGTCTCTTGGAGCGAAGCTCTAAACCTCACAGGAAGTCAGCCATTTTTAATTTTTGCTGTGATTTCTGTGCAAATTTTGTCATTTCCAGGCTTCGTACTTTAACGAACTCCTCCTAGAGATTTTGTCAGATCGTCATCATATTTGGTCAATCTCATCTAAAGGCCTTTGCGATGTTAAATTGCGGAGCTTTTGACTTTTCGTTGGAAGGTGTGTCCGTGGCGGCCTGACAAAGTTCAGCGTTTTTCGCCATGAAATAGGAAGTTGTTATAACTAAGGCATACAATGTCCAATCTACCCCACACTTCACATGTTTGATAAGAGTCTTGGCCTGAACACATTTCAATGCCAATATTCAGCTTCAGTCCTAGCGCCACCTAGAGGTAGCAGTAAATGCCTTGTTTTACGCTGTGATTCACTGTTCTCAGAGATTTAATCAAATCATTGTCATATCAGGTGAGACTGATCTTAAGCCCTTTGCGATGATAAATTGCGAAGATCTTGACTTTTCGTTGAAGGGCGTGTCCGTGGCAGCCTGGCAAAGTGTGATGTTTCGCCATGAGAAAGCTGTTGTAACTCAGGCATGCAATGTCCGACCTGTCACAGACATCATACGTTTGACAAGGGTCCTGGCCTCAACACATCAATGTTACAACAATCAAATACAATCATAGCGCCACCTGCTGCACAAAGGAGGTGTGGCACTTCAAAGTTCCTTTGAATATCCGCTTATATTTACCCACTGAAATTTCAATCCCCCTTGTTCATTGCTTTACTAAGGCCATTGAGTGGCGGTGCACATGCGTGCGAGGGCCCTTCCATCACTGCTTGCAGTTTTAATTAGGGCTCGAGCACCGAGGAGCAGGCCAGAATGGCCTGCACCGTAGGTGCGAAGCCCTATTGTTTTTGCTCGGATTTATTATTTTTATTATTAGGGCTCGAGCACCGAGGAGCAGGCCAGAATGGCCTGCACCGAAAGGTGCGAAGCCCTATTGGTTTTGTTAGAATTTATTATTTTTTTTTTTTTTTTTTTTTTTTTTTTAACACTTTTGGACTTTTTGGGGGCCTTAACATACTCGAAAACTCTTGAAAATTGGCACAGACGTCAGAGTCGTCCGTCATCGCAGAAATCCAAAGGCTGGAACACGGGCATGGCACGGGGGCTCTGTAGCGCCCCCTGTAATGCAAAAAAAAACATTGATGCACAGATCGGGCAAAAATTTACGCACATGTATGAGAGTTGGTACGCTTATAGATCTCATCGACCCAAACAACTTTCGCCCTCTAACATTTAAGCTCCGCCCAACAAGAAGTCGGCTATTTTGGATTGTTTAAAAAATGCATGCGTTGAACTTTTATATACTCCTCCCAGGGGATTCATGCGATTGACACCAAACGTGGTGAACATGATGCCGAGACATTGGACTTGCTAACTTGCGAAGGGATTTTTGATATCTCAAACGGTTCTGCCATGGCGAGGCGACAAAGTTGTGGCGACATCAGAGAAACAGGAAGTGTCTAATATCTAGGGCAAAAAATGTTTTATTGTAATGACACGCGGGGTGTTTGTTCGTCTGAAGATTCCGATCGCATCGATGTGCCTATTGTGACTCCCGGGTATAGCGCCACCACCAGGCGCCAGGAAGTGTGTCAGTCACAAAGGTGGATTTTTTTTACAGTTCCATGCGATGTTCTTTTAAATACTCCTCCTAGAATGTTTATGCGATTGACACCAAAAGTGGTCAACATGATGCCAAGACATTGTAGATGATAAATTGCGAAGGGATTTTTGATATCTCGAACGCTGTTCCCATGGCAACCTATCAAACTTTACTTTCATTTTTAAGGCATATTTAAACCTTACAGTTGACGCCAATGTTCTTTTAAATACTCCTTCTAGAATATTCATGAGATTGACACCAGAAGTGTTCAACATGATGCTGAGACATTGTAGATGATAAATTGCGAAGGGATTTTTGATATCTCAAACGCTGTTCCCATGGCAACGCGTCAGATTTTACTTTCATTTTAAAGGCATATTTAAGCCTTTCAGTTGACGCCAATGTTCTTTTAAATACTCCTTCTAGAATATTCATGAGATTGACACCAGAAGTGTTCAACATGATGCTGAGACATTGTAGATGATAAATTGCGAAGGGATTTTTGATATCTCGAACGCTGTTCCCATGACAACGCGTCAAACTTTACTTTCATTTTAAAGGCTTATTTAAGCCTTTAAGTTGACGCAGATGCTCTTTTAAATACTCCTTCTAGAATATTCATGAGATTGACACCAGAAGTGGTCAACATGATGCTGAGACATTGTAGATGATAATTTGCGAAGGAATTTTTGATATCTCAAACGCTGTTCCCATGGCAACTTGTCAAACTTTACTTTCATTTTAAAGGCTTATTTAAGCCTTTAAGTTGACGCCGATGTTCTTTTAAATACTCCTTCTAGAATATTCATGAGATTGACACCAGAAGTGGTCAACATGATGCCGAGACATTGTAGATGATAAATTGCGAAGGGATTTTTGATATCTCAAACGCTGTTCCCATGGCAACGCGTCAGATTTTACTTTCATTTTAAAAGCATATTTAAGCCTTTCAGTTGACGCCAATGTTCTTTTGAATACTCCTTCTAGAATATTCATGAGATTGACACCAGAAGTGGTCAACATGATGCTGAGACATTGTAGATGATAAATTGCGAAGGGATTTTTGATATCTCGAACGCTGTTCCCATGGCAACGCCCCAAACTTTACATTTATTTCAGGCATATTTAGGACTCTTGGCGTGCTTAGATTAACCTAAAAGTCGGCACACACATCAGAGTTGTCGGCTGTTAAGTGTGCACAAACAGGTCACACATAGGCGTGTCTCTTAAGTGGCTCACTAGCGCCCCAGTTTGTCTAAAATGTGGGGTTTCTTTTACCTACAGTCCCCAAATGGCTCAGTAACAACATTAAATAGCCCACTGATATTTACCCACTTGATGCCCTTGCCCACCGTGCATCGTTTTCTCGGACGCACCGTGTAGAGGTAAAAAACCGTGCGAGGGCCCGCCATTGCTGCTTGCAGCTATATTTTTTATTAGGGCCCGAGCACCGAGGAGCAGGCCAGAATGGCCTGCACCGAATGGTGCGAAGCCCTATTGTTTTTGCTCGGATTATTATTTTTATTATTATTTTTTTTTTTTTTTTTTTTTTTTAACACTTTTGGACTTTTTGGGAGCCTTAACATACTCGAAAACTCTTGAAAATTGGCACAGACGTCAGAGTCGCTCGTCATCGCAGAAATCCAAAGGCTGGAACACGGGCGTGGCACGGGGGCTCTGTAGCGCCCCCTGTAATGCAAAAAAAAACATTGATGCACAGATCGGGCAAAAATGTGCGCACATGTACGAGAGTTGGTACGCATATAGATCTCATCGACCCGAACAACTTTCGCCCTCTAACATTTAAGCTCCGCCCAACAGGAAGTCGGCTATTTTGGATTGTTTAAAAAATGCATGCGTTGAACTTTTAAATAGTCCTCCTAGTGGATTCATGGGATTGACACCAAACGTGGTGATCATGATGTCGAGACATTGTACTTGCTAAATTGCGAAGGGATTTTTGATATCTCGAATGGTTCTGCCATGGCGAGGTGACGAATTTATGGCGAATTCAGAGAAACAGGAAGTGTCTAATATCTAAGGCAAAAATTATCTTATTGTGATGCCATGCGGGGTGTTTGTTCGTCTGAAGATTCCGATCGCATCGATGTGCCTATTGTGACTCCCGGGTATAGCGCCACCACCAGGCGCCAGGAAGTGCGTCAGTCACAAAGCTGGATTTTTTTTGACAGTTCCATGCTATGTTCTTTTAAATACTCCTTCTAGAAAAATCATGCAATTGACACCAAAAGTGGTCAACATGATGCCGAGAGATTGTAGATGATAAATTGCGAAGGGATTTTTGATATCTCAAACGCTGTTCCGATGGCAACGCGTCAAACTTTACTTTCATTTTAAAGGCATATTTAAGCCTTTTAGTTGACGCCGATGTTCTTTTAAATACTCCTTCTAGAATATTCATGCGATTGACTCCAGAAGTGGTCAACATGATGCCGAGACATTGTAGATGATAAATTGCGAAGGGATTTTTGATATCTCGAAAGCTGTTCCCATGGCAACGCCCCAAACTTTACATTTATTTCAGGCATATTTAGGGCTCTTGGCCTGCTTAGATTAACCTAAAAGTCGGCACACACATCAGAGTTGTCGGCTGTTAAGTGTGCACAAACAGGTCACACATAGGCGTGTCTCTTAAGTGGCTCACTAGCGCCCCCGTTTGTCTAAAATGTGGGGTTTCTTTTACCTACAGTCCCCAAATGGCTCAGTAACAACATTAAATAGCCCACTGATATTTACCCACTTTATGCCCTTGCCCACCGTGCATCGTTTTCTCGGACGCACCGTGTAGCGGTAAAAAAACGTGCGAGGGCCCGCCATTGCTGCTTGCAGCTATATTTATTATTATTATTTTTTTTTTTTTTTTTTTTTTAACACTTTTGGACTTTTTGGGGGCCTTAACATACTCGAAAACTCTTGAAAATTGGCACAGACGTCAGAGTCGTCCGTCATCGCAGAAATCCAAAGGCTGGAACACGGGCGTGGCACAGGGGCTCTGTAGCGCCCCCTGTAATGCAAAAAAAAACATTGATGCACAGATCGGGCAAAAATGTACGCACATGTACGAGACTTGGTACGCTTATAGATCTCATCGACCCGAACAACTTTCGCCCTCTAACATTTAAGCTCCGCCCAACAGGAAGTCGGCTATTTTGGATTGTTTAAAAAATGCATGCGTTGAACTTTTATATACTCCTCCCAGGGGATTCATGCGATTGACACCAAACGTGGTGAACATGATGTCGAGACATTGGACTTGCTAAATTGCGAAGGGATTTTTGATATCTTGAACGGTTCTGCCATGGGGAGGCGACAAAGTTGTGGCGAAATCAGAGAAACAGGAAGTGTCTAATATCTAGGGCAAAAAATGTCTTATTGTGATGACACGCGGGGTGTTTGTTCGTCTGAAGATTCCGATCGCATCGATGTGCCTATTGTGACTCCCGGGTATAGCGCCACCACCAGGCGCCAGGAAGTGTGTCAGTCACAAAGCTGGATTTTTTTGACAGTTCCATGCAATGTTCTTTTAAATACTCCTTCTAGGATTTTCATGAGATTGACACCAGAAGTGGTCAACATGATGCCGAGACATTGTAGATGATAAATTGCGAAGGGATTTTTGATATCTCAAACGCTGTTCCCATGGCAACGCGTCAAACGTTACTTTCATTTTAAAGGCATATTTAAGCCTTTCTGTTGCATGCAGGAAACTTTTAAATACTCCTTCTAGGATATTCATGCGATTGACACAAGAAGTGGTCAACATGATGCCGAGACATTGTAGATGATAAATTGCGAAGGGATTTTTGATATCTCAAACGCTGTTCCCATGGCAATGCGTCAAACTTTACTTTCATTTTAAAGGCTTATTTAAGCCTTTAAGTTGACGCCGATGTTCTTTTAAATACTCCTTCTAGAATATTCATGAGATTGACACCAGAAGTGTTCAACATGATGTCGAGACATTGTAGATGATAAATTGCGAAGGGATTTTTGATATCTCGAACGCTGTTCCCATGACAACGCGTCAAATTTTACTTTCATTTTAAAGGTTTAATTAAGCCTGACAGTTGCATGCGATGTTCTTTTAAATACTCCTTCTAGGGAAATAATGTGATTGACTCCAGAAGTGGTCAACATAATGCTGAGACATTGTAGATGATAAATTGCGAAGGGATTTTTGATATCTCGAACGCTGTTCCCATGGCAACGCGCCAAACTTTACTTTCATTTTAAAGGCTTATTTAAGCCTTTCAGTTGACGCCGATATTCTTTTAAATACTCCTTCTAGAATATTAATGAGATTGACACCAAAAGCGGTCAACATGATGCCGAGACATAGTAGATGATAAATTGCGAAGGGATTTTTGATATCTCGAACGCTGTTCCCATGGCAACTCCCCAAACTTTACATTTATTTCAGGCATATTTAGGCCTCTTGGCGTGCTTAGATTAACCTAAAAGTCGGCACAAACATCAGAGTTGTCGGCTGTTAAGTGTGCACAAACAGGTCAGACATAGGTGTGTCTCTTTAGTGGCTCACTAGCGCCCCCGTTTGTCTAAAATGTGGGTTTTTTCTTTTACCTACAGTCCCCAAATGGCGCAGTAACAACATTAAATAGCCCACTGATGTTTACCCACTTGATGCCCTTGCCTGCCGTGCATCGTTTTCTCGGACGCATCGTGTAGCGGTAAAAAAACGTGCGAGGGCCCGCCATTGCTGCTTGCAGCTATATTTATTATTTATTCTTCTTCTTCTCCAAAGTGAATCGCATTTTTGAGGGGCGAAACATGCTCGAAAACTCATGAAATTTTGCACACGTCAGAAGTGGCGAAAATTTACATGTGGTATAGGCGCCAGAAGTGGGCGTGTAAAAATGGCTCGATAGCGCCACCTGCAAAATTTCAAGAGAACAGCCCCCCCGCTACGAAAAACGTACAGATACGAAATTTGGTAGGATCATCTATCACCCCAAGACCTACAAAAAAGTCTCTTGGAGCGAAGCTCTAAACCCAACAGGAAGTCCGCCATTTTGATTTTTTGCCTTGATTTTTGTGCAAATTTGGTCATTTCCAGGCTTCATACTTTAACGAACTCCTACTACAGATTTAATCCGATCATCGTCATATTTGGTCAATCTCTTGTAAAGGCCTTTGCGATGTTAAATTGCGGAGATCTTGACTTTTCGTTGGAGGGTGTGTCCATGGCGGCCTGACAAATTTCTGCATTTTCGCCATGAAACAGGAAGTGGCTCTAACTCAGGCATACAATGTCCAATCTGCCCCACGCTTCACATGTTTGATAAGAGTCTTGGCCTGAACACATTTCAATGCCAATATTCAACTTCACTCATAGCGCCACCTAGAGGTAGGAGGAAATACCATGTTTTACGCTGTGATTTAGTGCTCTTAGAGATTTAATCAAATCATCATCATATTCGGTCTGACTGATGTTAAGCCCCTTGCGATGATAAATTGCGAAGATCTTGACTTTTTGTTGAAGGGCGTGTCCGTGGCGGCCTGGCAAAGTGTGATGTTTCACCATGAAACAGGAAGCTGTTGTAATTCAGACATACATAGTCCGATCTGCCCCCAACTTCACACGTTTCATAAGGGTCCCGGCCTGAACACATCAACATGGCATAATTCAGTATCAGTCATAGCGCCACCTAGAGGCAGCAGGAAATACCACCTTTTATGCTGTGACTTACTGCTCTTGGAGATTTGATTAAATCAACATCATATTTCATCAGTCTAATCTCAAGACCTTGTGTGATGATAAATAGCAACGACCTTGACTTTTCGTTAAAGGGCGTGTCCGTCGCGGCCTCGCAAAATATCGCTAAATGAATCCCATTTTTGACAGCCTAAACGAGCTCAAAAAGTCATGAAACCTTGCACACGTGTCAAAAGTGGCGAATATTTTCATGTGATATAGGCTTCAGAACTTGGGGTGTTAAAATGGCTCTATAGCGCCACCTACAAAAATTCAATAGAGCAGCCCCCCCCCGCTACGTTAATCGCACAGATACGAAATGCGGTAGGATCATGTATCACCCCAAGACCTACAAAAAAGTCTCTTGGAGCAAAGCTCTAAACCCCACAGGAAGTCAGCCATTTTGAATTTTCTCTGTAATTTGAGTGCAAATTTTGCCATTTCTGGCCTTCGTATTTTAACAAACTCCTCCTATAAATTTAATCAGATAATCATCATATTTGGTGAGTGTCATCTAAAGGGCTTTGCAATGCTAAATTGCGGAGATCTTGACATTTCAATGGAGGGTGTGTATGTGGCGGCTTGCCAAATTTCTGTTTCTCAATGAAACAGGAAGTTGTTCTAACTCAGGTTTAAAATGTCCAATCTGACCCACGCTTCACAAGTTTGATAATTGTCCTGTCCTGAACACATCAACATGGCAATATTCAGTAAAAGTTATAGCGCCACCTGCTGGAAGCAGGAAATGACATGTTTTACACTGTGATTTACTGCTCATTGAAATGTATTCAGATCATCATCATATTTGGTCAGTCTGAACTTAGGGACTTCACAATGATAAATTGTGAAGATCTTGACATTTCGTTAAAGGGGCGTGTCCGTTGTGGCCTATCAAAGTTTGATTTTTCGCCATGAGAAAGCTGTTGTAACTCAGACATGCAATGTCCGACCTGTCACAGACATCATACATTTGACAAGGGTCCTGGCCTCAACACATCAATGTTACAACAATCAATTACAATCATAGCGCCACCTGCTGCATAAAGAAGTAGTGGCACTTCAAAGTTCCTTTGAATATCCACCTATATTTATCCACGGAAATTTCAATCCCCCTGGTTTATTGCTTTACTAAGGCCATAGAGTGGCGGTGCACATGAGTGCGAGGGCCCTTCCATCACTGCTTGCAGTTTTAATTATTAGGGCCCGAGCACACCAGGGTGTGAGGACCCTATTGTTTTTGCTCCGTTTATTATTATTATTATTCTTCTTCTTCTTCTTCTTCTTCTTCTTCTCCGAAATGGATCGCATTTTTGAGGGCCTAAACATACCCGAAAACTCATGAAAATTTGCACACGCGTCAGAAGTGGCGAAAATTTACATGTAGTATAGGCGTCAGAAGTGGGCGTGTAAAAATGGCTCGATAGCGCCACCTGCAAAATTTCAAGAGAACAGCCCCCCCCACTACGAAAAACTTACAGATACGAAATTTGGTAGGATCATCTATTACTCCAAGACCTACAAAAAAGTCTCTTGGAGCTAAGCTCTAAACCCCACAGGAAGTCAGCCATTTTGAATTTTCTCTGTCATTTTTTGACATTTCCAAGCGTCGTACTTTAACGAACTCCTCCTAGAGATTTAATCCGATCATCATCATATTTGGTCAGTATCATCTAAAGGCCTTTGCGATGCTAAATTGCGGAGCTTTTGACTTTTCATTGGAGGGCGTGTCCGTGGCGGCCTGGCAAAGTGTAATGTTTCGCCATGAAACAGGAAGCTGATGTAATTCAGGCATACATTGTCCGATCTGCCCCTGACTTCACACGTTTGATAAGGGTCCAGGCCTGAACACATCAACATGGCATAATTCAGTAACACTCATAGCGCCACCTAGAGGCAGCAGGAAATACCATGTTTGACGCTGTGACTTACTGCTCCTAGGTATTTAACCATATCAACATCATATTTCACCAGTGTAATCTCCAGACCTTGTGTGATGATAAAAAGCAACGACCTTGACTTTTCATTAAAGGGCGTGTCCGTGGCGGCCTGGCAAAGTATCGCTAATTGAATCGAATTTTGACAGGCTAAACAACCTCAAAAAGTCATAAAACGTTGCACACACGTCAGAAGTGGCAAAGTTTACATGTGGCATAGGCGCCAGAAGTGGGCGTGCAGAAATGGCTCGATAGCGCCACCTGCAAAATTTCAAGAGAACAGCCCCGCCGCTACGAAAATCCTACAGAAACGAAATTTGGTAGGGTCATATATCACCCCAAGACCTACAAAAAAGTCTCTTGGAGTGAAGCTCTAAACCTCACAGGAAGTCAGCCATTTTGAATTTTTGCTGTGATTTCTGTGCAAATTTTGTCATTTCCAGGCTTCGTACTTTAACAAACTCCTCCTAGAGATTTTGTCAGATCGTCATCATATTTGGTCAATCTCATCTAAAGGCCTTTGCGATGTTAAATTGCGGAGCGTTTGACTTTTCATTGGAAGGTGTGTCCGTGGCGGCCTGACAAATTTCAGCGTTTTCGCCATGAAACAGGAAGTTGTTATAACTAAGGCATACAATGTCCAATCTGCCCCACACTTCACATGTTTGATAAGAGTCTTGGCCTGAACACATTTCAATGCCAATATTCAGCTTCAGTCCTAGCGCCACCTAGAGGTAGCAGGAAATGCCTTGTTTTACGCTGTGATTCACTGTTCTCAGAGATTTAATCAAATCATTATCATATCAGGTGAGACTGATCTTAAGCCCTTTGCGATGATAAATTGCGAAGATCTTGACTTTTCGTTGAAGGGCGTGTCCGTGGCGGCCTCGCAAAGAGTGATGTTTCTCCATGAGAAAGCTGTTGTAACTCAGGCATGCAATGTCCGACCTGTCACAGACATCATACGTTTGACAAGGGTCCTGTACCGTGGCCTGGAAAGGCAAAAATAAATTACAATGGTAAATTACTTATTTACAATATTAAAAACAAATTTACAAGTTTTTTAACAAATTTACAAGTTTTTTTTAACAAATTTACAAGTTTTTTTAACACATTTACAATGAGTGAATAAATGTACAAGTTTTCTAAACAAATTTACAATGATTGAACAAATTTACAAGTTTTTTAAACAAATTTACATGTTTTTTAACATATTTACAATGAGTGAACAAATGTACATGTTTTTTAACAAATTTACAATTAGTGAACAAATTTACACGTTTTTTTAAAAATTTACAAGTGTTCAAACAAATTTACAATGAGCGAACAAAATTACAAGTTTTAAAACAAATTTACGTTTATTACGGAAAGGGTAGGTACAATACGCTGACGTCACGCATCTGAGCCTCCGGTGGGAGGAAACCCGGAAGTATCGCCGTGAATCACATGAGAGTTGTGAATGCGATGTTGTGTGTATTAGGCTGTACATAATATTAACGGAAAGAGAGTGATAATATATAACCTTTCATCGCTTCCGAAGTGACTAAAAGGGATATTGGACCTTATTTTCAGGTAAGTGAAATAGTTTTAGTTAGCTAACGCTAGCTTTCCAAGTTGCACACGTTTTGGATGGCAGTTATCAAAATAATTCACTGACTTTCTCATTAGATTACAGACAACACGAGAGGGTGCTTCAAACTTTTGGACTGCATTGTTCGTTCGCTCCCGGGGTTACATAGACTGAAACGGGGAAGCGTGACGAGTTTGTTTACATGGTGCTGTAAACTCCAACCCAGGAGGACACTATCAGAGGAATCACAGGGATAACATGGTGTGATTTTTTTTGTCAAAACCAGAACTGACTTCCGAATCCACCTGGAACGCATTTACTTTGATGGAGATGTGGGCGGAGGCTAAACCCTCCAAATAGTATATTTAGAGAAATGGAAGTCAGTAAAAATTAAGTTGGACTCGTTTTTTAACTACTGGCTGCTTAACACATGCTTATAAACCCAGGAATAGCACACACACTTCTAACAGACATGCAATGCACACATTAGATACGTGTTAAGTAAATAACTGTACAGTTTTAGAACAACTCATTTCTACATTAAAGAAACTTAATTTCACTCATTGTTCAAAATATAGTTTTATTTATAAATGAACTTCAATGTATATTGTCTCAAGTATGAAAAAATATATATGTACATTTTTAGAACCAAACATATTTACATTAAAAGCCAGTGGGTACTAACACACTTTTTTACACAGGGCCATGTAGTTTTGATTTTTTCCCTTGATAATAAAAACCTTCATTTAAAAAATGCATGTTGTGTTCACTTGGGTTTTATTTTTTGACTAATATTTGAATTTGTTTGATGATCTGAAACATTAAAGTGTGACAAATATGCAATAATAACATGGGAAATCTGGATGGGGGCTAACACCTTTTCACACCACTGTATATACATTTGTTCCAATGTATATTTTCTATCTACTGTACAAATTGTAACAATAAAGCAAAGTGAAATGAAAAACGTTTGTTTTTGGGATTAAAGTAATTTTTCACCCAAGATATAGATGGTTTGTTTTTTCACTGGAACAGATTTGGAGAAATTAAGCATTACATTGCTTACAATGGGATCCTCTGCAGTGAATGGGTGCCGTGAGAATGAGAGTATTTAACACAAACTATGATTGTGTTTATGGTGTGCAATATAGCGTGTGTTCATGTTTTGTGTGTAAAAAAAGACAATATTTTTTACATACTCTCTAGCGCTGTTTTTACTTTACTAAAAACGAGCTGATGTCTTCCTTGTTCTATAAAGTCCCTCCTTCAGAAATACCTATCGAGTTCTGATTATGTAGTTTGTTTAGTGTGCTGTGATTCAACAGCAGCTTAGTAGAGCCACTTGAGCTTAGCTGGCGACTGACATATTCCAGTGGGCAGAGGTTAGTAAAAAACTCTTCTTTGGATGTCATTCAATCGAGAAGTAGAGGGCTGTAGTCCAAACTGGCCGTTTGCTATAGGCTTTGAAAGGGAAATTCTATTAAAGAAAATATATCGCTTGGTATAGAATTTTGAGCTTTATAATTTTACAGATATTATTTATGCTCTAACAGCAACATTACACACCAACTAAAGTTTAAAAAATGGGATCAGGATAAACGGGACCTTTAAACCTTACAGCTAAATCTGTGGCAGAGAAACAAGAAAAAATGATCCAAGACACAAATGTTGCGATAATCTTCCATAATAGGAGATGTTTCCAGGTAACCATAGTCTTGCAATGCCCCAGAACCACTGTTAGATCTGTGTATTGAGAAAGAGGAGAAAATTACATGTAAAAAAAGAAAGATCAATGAAGTCATGAGATTTATTTGTTCTAATTTTCATCAATGAATTACATGCTTAATTTTTTTTCTGCTCAGGAAACGAATGGTGGTCCTCCTCTTCTTCCTTTAGTGTTTCAATATCACAGACACTGGAAAGTAACATAATCATGATTTCAGTCTTGGCAGTCTATCTATCTATCTATCTATCTATCTATCTATCTATCTATCTATCTATCTATCTATCTATCTATCTATCTATCTATCTATCTATCTATCTATCTATCTATCTATCTATCTATCTGACATAAATGACAGTTTGCTTAGGCAACATTAGAGTTTTTGTAATATGATAAAACATTACAATACTGTCACACTCAGAGAGGTTTAAATGATTAAATGAAAATATAATTTATAGTATAAATATAGGTAATTTTAACAAATCGTCTCATTAGTCACTACATAAAATCCTAATCTTTTAAAGATTATTCAGATTATATCATCGAACAAGTTAACGCACCCTTGATTCCTCTGAAGTGTCCTCCTGGGTTGAAGTTTACAGCACCATGTAAACAAACTCGTCACACTTCCTCGTTTCAGTCTATGTAACCCCGGGAGCGAACAAACAATGCAGTCCTGATTAAAAAGTTTGAAGCACCCTCTCGTGTTGTCTGTAATCTAATGAGAAAGTCAGTGAATTATTTTGATAACTGCCATCCAAAACGTGTGCAACTTGGAAAGCTAGCGTTAGCTAACTAAAACTATTTCACTTACCTGAAAATAAGGTCCAATATCCCTTTTAGTCACTTCGGAAGCGATGAAAGGTTATATATTATCACTCTCTTTCCGTTAATATTATGTACAGCCTAATACACACAACATCGCATTCACAACTCTCATGTGATTCACGGCGATACTTCCGGGTTTCCTCCCACCGGAGGCTCAGATGCGTGACGTCAGCGTATTGTACCTACCCTTTCCGTAATAAACGTAAATTTGTTTTAAAACTTGTAATTTTGTTCGCTCATTGTAAATTTGTTTGAACACTTGTAAATTTTTAAAAAAACGTGTAAATTTGTTCACTCATTGTAAATTTGTTAAAAAACATGTACATTTGTTCACTCATTGTAAATATGTTAAAAAACATGTAAATTTGTTTAAAAAACTTGTAAATTTGTTCAATCATTGTAAATTTGTTTAGAAAACATGTACATTTATTCACTCATTGTAAATGTGTTAAAAAAACTTGTAAATTTGTTAAAAAAAAACTTGTAAATTTGTTAAAAAAATTATAAATTTGTTTAAAAAGTTGTAAATTTGTTTTTAATCTTGTAAATAAGTAATTTACCATTGTAATTTATTTTTGCACCCCGAGGCCACCGTAGTCCTGGCCTCAACACATCAATGTTACAACAATCAAATACAATCATAGCGCCACCTGCTGCACAAAGGAGGTGTGGCACTTCAAAGTTCCTTTGAATATCCGCCTATATTTACCCACTGCAATTTTAATTATTATTCTTATTCTTCTTCTCCGAAATGGATCGCATTTTTGAGGGGCTAAACATACTCGAAAACTCATGAAAATTTGCACACGCGTCCGAAGTGGCGAAAATTTACATGTAGTATAGGCGTCAGAAGTGGGCGTCTAAAAATGGCTCGATAGCGCCACCTGCAAAATTTCAAGAGAACAGCCCCCCCACTACGAAAAACATACAGATACGAAATTTGGTAGGGTCATATATCACCCCAAGACCTACAAAAAAGTCTCTTGGAGCGAAGCTCTGAACCTCACAGGAAGTCAGCCATTTTTTATTTTTGCTGTGATTTCTGTGCAAATTTTGTCATTTCCAGGCTTCGTACTTTAACGAACTCCTCCTAGAGATTTTGTCAGATCGTCATCATATTTGGTCAATTACATCTAAAGGCCTTTGCGATGTTAAATTGCGGAGCTTTTGACTTTTCGTTGGAAGGTGTGTCCGTGGCGGCCTGGCAAAGTTCAGCGTTTTCGCCGTGAAACAGGAAGTTGTTATAACTAAGGCATACAATGTCCAATCTGCCCCACACTAAACACGTTTGATAAGAGTCTTGGCCTGAACACATTTTAATGCCAATATTCAGCTTCAGTCCTAGGGCCACCTAGAGGTAGCAGGAAATGCCTTGTTTTACGCTGTGATTCACTGTTCTCAGAGATTTAATCAAATCATTATCATATCAGGTGAGACTGATCTTAAGCCCTTTGCGATGATAAATTGCAAAGATCTTGACTTTTCGTTGAAGGGCGTGTCCGTGGCGGCCTCGCAAAAAGTGATGTTTCGCCATTAGAAAGCTGTTGTAACTCAGGCATGCAATGTCCGACCTGTCACAGACATCATACGTTTGACAAGGGTCCTGGCCTCAACACATCAATGTTACAACAATCAATCACAATCATAGCGCCATCTGCTGCACAAAGGAGGTGTGGCACTTCAAAGTTCCTTTGAATATCCGCCTATATTTACCCACTGAAATTTCAATCCCCCTGGTTCATTGCTTTACTAAGGCCATAGAGTGGCGGTGCACATGCGTGCGAGGGCCCTTCCATCACTGCTTGCAGTTTTAATTCTTCTTCTTCTTCTTCTTCTTCTCCGAAATGGATCGCATTTTTGAGGGCCTAAACATACCCGAAAACTCATGAAAATTTGCACACGCGTCCGAAGTGGCGAAAATTTACATGTAGTAAAGGCGTCAGAAGTGGGCGTGTAGAAATGGCTCAATAGCGCCACCTGCAAAATTTCAAGAGAACAGCCCCCCTACTACGAAAAACGTACAGACACGAAATTTGGTAGGGTCATCTATTACTCCAAGACCTACAAAAAAGTCTCTCGGAGCTAATCTCTAAACCCCACAGGAAGTCAGCCATTTTGAATTTTCTCTGTCATTTTTTGACATTTCCAAGCGTCGTACTTTAACGAACTCCTCCTAGAGATTTAATCCGATCATCATCATAATTGGTCAGTATCATCTAAAGGCCTTTGCAATGCTAAATTGCGGAGCTTTTGACTTTTCATTGGAGGGCGTGTCCGTGGCGGCCTGGCAAAGTGTAATGTTTCGCCATGAAACAGGAAGCTGATGTAATTCAGGCATACATTGTCCGATCCGCCCCTGACTTCACACGTTTGATAAGGGTCCAGGCCTGAACACATCAACATGGCATAATTCAGTAACACTCATAGCGCCACCTAGAGGCAGCAGGAAATACCATGTTTGATGCTGTGACTTACTGCTCTTAGGTATTTAACCATATCAACATCATATTTCACCAGTGTAATCTCAAGACCTTGTGTGATGATAAAAAGCAACGACCTTGACTTTTCATTAAAGGGCGTGTCCGTGGCGGCCTGGCAAAGTATCGCTAAATGAATCGCATTTTGACAGGCTAAACAAGCTCAAAAAGTCATAAAACGTTGCACACAAGTCAGAAGTGGCAAAAATTTACATGTGGCATAGGCGCCAGAAGTGGGCGTGCAGAAATGGCTCGATAGCGCCACCTGCAAAATTTCAAGAGAACAGCCCCGCCGCTACGAAAATCCTACAGAAACGAAATTTGGTAGGGTCATATATCACCCCAAGACCTACAAAAAAGTATCTTGGAGCGAAGCTCTAAACCTCACAGGAAGTCAGCCATTTTGAATTTTTGCTGTGATTTCTGTGCAAATTTTGTCATTTCCAGGCTTCGTACTTTAACGAACTCCTCCTAGAGATTTTGTCAGATCGTCATCATATTTGGTCAATCTCATCTAAAGGCCTTTGCGATGTTAAATTGCGGAGCTTTTGACTTTTCGTTGGAAGGTGTGTCCGTGGCGGCCTGACAAAGTTCAGCGTTTTCGCCATGAAACAGGAAGTTGTTATAACTAAGGCATACAATGTCCAATCTGCCCCACACTTCACATGTTTGATAAGAGTCTTGGCCTGAACACATTTTAATGCCAATTTTCAGCTTCAGTCCTAGCGCCACCTAGAGGTAGCAGTAAATGCCTTGTTTTACGCTGTGATTCACTGTTCTCAGAGATTTAATCAAATCATTATCATATCAAGTGAGACTGATCTTAAGCCCTTTGCGATGATAAATTGCGAAGATCTTGACTTTTCGTTGAAGGGTGTGTCCGTGGCGGCCTCGCAAAGAGTGATGTTTCTCCATGAGAAAGCTGTTGTAACTCAGGCATGCAATGTCCGACCTGTCACAGACATCATACGTTTGACAAGGGTCCTGGCCTCAACACATCAATGTTACAACAATCAAATACAATCATAGCGCCACCTGCTGCACAAAGGAGGTGTGGCACTTCAAAGTTACTTTGAATATCCGCCTATATTTACCCACTGAAATTTCAATCCCCCTGGTTCATTGCTTTACTAGGGCCATAGAGTGGCGGTGCACATGCGTGCGAGGGCCCTTCCATCACTGCTTGCAGTTTTAATTGAATTTGTCTTTCTTCAATTTTCAATATTTTTTAAGCATTTTTAATCGTAAACCATGTTTTAAGCATAATAAACATGCCATTATACACCAGTCCCCGTAAACACACACAATATATAAAGTATTGTATGCATCATCACATACACAGGCATAAATCAAACTAGCTTGGGTTAAATAAAAGCACAATAATCAAAAAAAATATTGCATATGTTTTTATATTTATTAAAAATACAGAAAATTCATATTCAGTTTAATTTTTCACACATGCACTACTACTGTGTAAATTGTTGACACTTATTGATGTTTTGCTAATTTGGCCTACAGTAAAAAATGCATCATGAACTTAATTATACAAGTTATTTCAACATTCATTTTTAAACGTTTGACTTGTGATAAGTAGACTTAAAAAGAAAACAACATAAAAACACAGCATGAAAAGAAAAACATGTTGACCTAATTTGTTAAAGAGGAGTACCTAACTTAACTCAAGCTGATTGACCCATCTCTACTATTTGGTTGAGATATGTTATGCCAAAAAAATCCACTAGATGTCAGTGTGTCAATCAACAGCACTTGTCACAACACATCTTCTTAGATGGATGTCTGAGAGAAAGAAATTACTCCTGCCATGTGAACTGTTCTTGTTGAAATTTTGCACGGAAAGCATATTTTTAACATATTACACTATAAGAGCCGTAACTTTAAACAATTATGTTACTTGGTGCCATGAAAAAACTTTCAGAATGTACTGATATAAATTTCTAATCATGCAGCTATGAATATGACACAGCTAGCTATTGTTATTTCTTATTGAATATACTGAGATAATTTCTTAAGTATGTATTTTTTGCCACTTCTGGGTATTTTTTAAAATAAATATAATGAATTCATATAATATAATTCATATAATATAATATAATTAATTGGTTGTAATGTTGGCTTATTCTCTACAGTATTGCTGGTTTACAAATAAATGTTCATTTATCTAAAGAAAGAAAGAAAAGAATCCTGTTGCACTTACACACTTGACAGTGAGTTTCATGAATCATAAAAGCCTAAAATGTCATTCTATTACTATCTTTTGCCTTCTTTTATTTAAGGTTTTGAAAATGTTAGGTTTTTTGTTACTTTTAGTTATTTTTTATGTAAATGTCCATTTTAATCTTGATTTCTCCTAAATGAAAAAAACTGTTATTTTTTAGAATTTACTATAGTATAACTGAAGTAAAATACTGTTGTTTTTTTTATCTTTACCATAGTGAATGTTATAGTATATTACAGTGTTTGCTAAAGATGATCAATTCACTTTAGTTAATATAGAACACTGCAGTAAACATTAACAAATTGTAATATACCTCAACATATTACAATTTACCATAGTAAATACTAAAGTAAACCTTGGTATTTTTAATATGTTATAGTGAACACACTTTTAAGAAACACTTTTGCAATTGTTTATAAAATTTCATAAAATCATAATTTCTCTGCTGCTTGTATTTTGAAATGCCCTATTTCTGATTGATGTCATCCTCATGTGTCTTTATAGTGCTTACTGTACCTGCAAAAAATGATGTGTTAATGTTTTACACATTATGTGTGTCATGCCATTTAAGGCGTTATTTCATGTTAAAATAAATGAAAGGGACAACACAAGTTCAGTGATGGGAGTAATTGTAATTCCACTAGTTTTAGTGGTAAGGAGCATTTATACTGTACCACGAGTCTGTTGAATGCTGTATTGTGATTGGCTGAGAAATGTTCCATGGGTATGCATTAATTTCAGATAACCGCACACCTAACTTGTCAAATGTCTTAAAAATAGACACCAGAGCAATATTTGTGGTAACCGTGGTATAAGAGGAATAATTGACTCCGGTCCTTTGAATTATTTGAAAATAATGCACACCCATCCCGCGGTGTAACGGCACTCAGCTTCGCGTCCTGCCGCATTGCACCTTGGGTGTGCATTATTTTCTTATAATGCAATGGCCCATTGTAAATTATTCCTTACGTAATAAGGTATTTTTTTTAAATCAAGTAACGCAGTTACAATTACTGAAATTTAAATGAGTTGGTTACTCGAGTTACTCTATTTTGTGGAAAATTAACACTTGCAGACAAGACATTTCTGATCTAATGTGGCAGGAACGTGATGGGCCGCAAAATGAATAATCACGGAAGGTGTGTTAGTTTAGGGACAAAACATTAAATAATGTGAGTTGGTTAAAACGAAAACTTATATTAGTGATTTATATTGGTTAAAAATATTGGATCTGATGTAAAGCATATAAAGAATGATTTAAACTGAAATTTTGAGAGAGGCTTTTTTGGTTGAAAAGAAAGGCTCACAGTATTGGTCAGTTTTAAACAAAGGTGCATTTAGTATTATTTTTTTATTTAAGCATTCATTAACTGTAATGAATTTTATGCATCATCACATACAAAGGGTTAAAGGGGACATTTTACAATACTTTTTTAAGATGTAAAATAAATCTTTGGTGTCTCAAGAGTATGTGAAGTTGGTAACACTTTACAATAAGGTTCATTAGTTAACTACATTAGTTAACATTAACTAATAACACAGCAAGCAATTTGGGCTAAAACCAGGCTTAATTTGGGCTGTCAGTGAAAGTCTAATAGACGTCTACCATAGCCCAAGAATAGACGATACGTATAAGTTTAAAACAAATGACTTTGCCTACATGTTGGAATATCATATCTTCAAGTATTTTGGCAAAAATGGCATGTAACCAAATTCAAGGCTGTTTAGAGTAGAAGTGGGTTACTCATGGCCGAAGTTTTATTAAGTTTTTAAGTGGCCAAGTCACAATAGGATGTTTAGAAATGAGTCTAGTCACTTTATTCTTATTACATACAGTAATTGACAGACAGCGTTCTGTGAATGTCAACAGGCATCTATTAGTCCCTTTCACACATACAGTCTTTACTGGTAATCAGCCCCGCCGCTCCCATAACGCGCATCACGCGCTGTGCGTGGGGCACCACGTGCTGAGAGGGCACCAAAAATAATAGCCTATTGAAAAAAAATTATAATGCTGAAATTATTTCATTACCCTATAGAAATATTATTAGGCACTTTTTATCCATGTATATATGTTACAAAAAAGGGGAAACGAGATAATTTAATTGCTCTAGTCTAGAAAGTATGCCCCCCAGCCTTTGATGGTCCGTGCTGGTTGATCGCGCGGGCGCCTGACTAAATTTGACAGAGGCCGTTGCTCAATCCGAAGGCTGCAGCCTGCAGAGGTCGCATATCTAAGCGCATACGTCATCAAACGTTCTTATTTGGTAATATTAACGATTATAAAGTTGACTATTATTCTTAGTTAATCGTAAATTGTTGTAATATGCTTATGACTTGCTAATGTAATGTTCAGTTACCTGAAATAAACCAGGCTTGATGACGTATGCAGCCTGCATATGCGACCTCGCGCAGGCTGCAGCCTTCGGATTGAGAAACGGACAATCAGTAGGCAACTTTTGGAAATGGTCCCGAAAAGATAGCAGGAGTCAGGATCGGAAAAAATAAAAAAAGAAGAAACTGCGGGATGATGCCCGTGCATCACTTGCAGGTAAGTCCATCATGTTTAATCATTCCAAATAAGGGAAATGCGCATGGGCTGCAGCTGCTGCTAATCGTAATGCGCCTCGAACTTGCTGTGATGACAAACTATGTTGTTATAATTTATAATCTCAGTGCAAGCTAAATTGAGATTTTACTGTAAAACATTACCTATGCATATGCATTTTACAAATAACTGACGCAGCTGTTACTTTCTTTACTACGTTTCTTTAGATATTGAGCAGTAGTTTATTTTGTGGTTTATTTTGACGTGATGGTGGTTAATACTTTCTCAGTAAAAGTTAACGTTAGCAGTCAGTGCACATGCTAGGCTAACAATTCCTGACTCTTAAATATATATTAATATAAAACGTCGTTATATATGATATGAAGCAAACATTACTGTGACACTTAGTTCTCTGAATCATTGTTTTATTTAAGAATATTGAGTATTCTTGTTTACTTATTGATGTTTATTTAATGTAATTTATTTAAAGTGACATTGTACATGGGAAAAACATGTCTGGATTATTTTGATAATTTAAAGGAACAGTATGTAAGAAATTTATATCAATTAATCATTAAATCGCCCTGAAATGTCACTAGACATTAAGAAATCATTTTCATTTCAAATACTTCTATCACTCACAACAGCGGTCCGGCCAGGATATTGTCATTTAAAAAGTGGAGTTGCAGCCCTCAACTGATGTTTATGTTGTCGTTTGGTATATTGGCCACCAGCTGTGTGATTGCAGTACCAGTTTTAGCCACACGTTTTGTGATTGCAATACCAGTTTTGGCCACAATCCTACATACTGTTCCTTTAAGTTTGGTAATTTTTTCTATTTTGCTATTTTATAAAAGTTTGCACTTTCAAATGTGTAATGTGTGTTGGCTAAAGCTGTAAAGATTTTACTTTCTGCTATTATGTTATATGTTTGGTAATAAAAAAATTAAACTGGCAAAAACAAACTCAGGGTCGGGGTGGGGGGCATTAAAAAGGAATTATGCTTAGGGCACCAAAATGGCTAGCAGCGGCACTGCTGGTAATTTACTGGTAAATTGCAGTTAACAGGCCATGTGTGAACAGAACCTTTCCGGTAAATCAGTGCTGCAAATTTCTCAGAAAGAGAGGTTGTAAGATTACCAGTAATTTACTGGTAAGCGCTATGTGTGAACACAAAAATACAGATTACCGGCATTTAGAACGGATGACGTCAGACCGCGCTGACAGCTTCGGGCCAATCATATCGTTTTAAAACAGATGACGCATTTAGCCTCGCACTGTTTACGGACGTTTTCACACACACGCTGCTTGAAAGTCGAGCACACCTGGAGTTTACGTCCACATTTCTTCACCACATTTCTTTCTCCTCTTTTTATATTTGACTGCGTGCCTGGGTTTTTTTTTTGTAATACATTAACTAATGTTAACTAATGAACCTTATTGTAAAGTGTTACCATGAAGTTTTAGCTCAAAATACCCCACAGATAATTTATTATAACATGTTAAAAGTGCCACTTTATAGGTGTGAGCAAAAAATGTGCTGTTCTGCGTTCTTAAAGTGCAAACGAGCTGATGAAATGTAAACACTAATCGCCATATTGGTGTTTTTTGAAATTGGGTGGGAATATCTTCTTCTTCTTCTTCTTATGTTTTATGGCGGGTGGCATCCAACGTTAAGGTGCAATACCGCCACCTACTATGCTGGAGTGTGAACCAGAGTAGGTGGGAATATCCAGAGACGAGAGGGCATTATAAAGACAAACACTCAAATAAGGAACAGGTGAAAATCATTACATAATTAAAATGGGAGCACACAAGGGAGTGGGGTAAAAGTGACACGACACTGGGAACACGTGGCCACAACACAAAATGTGACTCCACATCCCCACACAAAACACAGTACTGCCATGATCTTGCCATATGAAATCAGACCTTAACACAATGGTCTGGCAAGACCATGACAGACATGTTGAAATCTGATCTAAGTGGGCGTGGTGTGCGTACGAGAGGGCATGACTGATGATAATGTCGTGATTCAGTCATGACAACGCCATTCTCAGCCTGCGCTCCAGCTGGGTCAACTTTATTTTTTTAAATAATTTATATATTTTATATTCAAACTGAAAACATGATGTGATTAACACTCAAGTCATTCAAGTCATCGTGTCTCAAGTCAAGTCAAGTCCCGAGTCTTTAACTTCCAAGTCCGAGTCAAGTCTCAAGTATTTTATTTTTTGTCAAGTCAAATCACAAAAATAGTGACTCGAGTCGACTCGAGTCCAAGTCACAAGTCCCCATGTCTGGGTATTACCATGAAAAGATCCCCTTCTGACATTACAAGCGAGGCCAGATTTTAATAACCGATTTTTTCACATGCTTGCAGAATATGGTTTACCAATTACCAGTTAATGAGTTGTTCGTTTTCATATTTTCTAGGTTGAAAGAAGCACTGGGGACCATTTATAGCACTTAAACATGGAAACGGTCCGATTTTTATGATATGTCCCCTTAAAAATAAGAGCACAATAAACAAAATTAAACAGAATGATTGCATATGTTTTTATATTCCTTAACAATATACAGAAAATACATATTAAGCTAAATTATTCACACATGCACTACTTCTGAGTAAATTGTTGACACAAATTGATGTTTTGCTATTTTGGCCTACAGTGCCAAAAATAAATAAATAAATAAAATAAAAAATTGCATCATGAACTTAATTATACAAGTCATTTCAACCCTCCTTTTTAAAGTTTAACTTAAGTTGAAATAACTCATAAAAGAAAACAACATAAAACATAATATAAAAAGAACAAGTTGAGTTCATTTGTTAAAGTAACATAAAATATATGTTGATATGATATAATTTTTAAAGTGTATTTTTATTTTGAATACACTCAGTGGCTACCTAGACATAATTACATAATTCCTTCATTTGTCATGATTTTTCTTGATCTTCTTAAAGCCTTTGAAAAAGACAGAAACATTTAAATGTTATTATTATAAACTAGAATATCAGTATTGAATAACATCATGCAATCATTGTACAGTTAATCATTGTGTTAAAAACACTGAAAATCCACACAGAGTATGAAAGCATTACTTTATGAACATAGCATATAAAATCCATCAATAATCTTTGATACTCACTCTGCTCTCTAATAGCAGACAAAGTTAAGTTTCTCCATACAGTTTCTGTTCTCCCAGCTCTGAGTTTCCAGGTTTAGAGATCCACAGTAAGTGTAATTGGCAGGACAGGCTGGCAGCTGGACAGTAAGGTTTCCCAGATCCTCACCACTTAACCAGAACCATGAACCTGCCATGAACCGTAGACCTGTCCACACACTTGATGTCTCAGCAGTGGTTTGTTTGGCTTTCATAGAATGTAAATATGTTGGCAGACTGGCCAGATCAGTGTGATGAGTGCTGCAGTATTGTAACGCGTCCTCCCAGCTCTTATTCTCTTTAACCACAATCAGTTCAGTGTCCCACTTGTAGCAGAAGTAAGGGTATGAATCAATACAATACCAGTCATACAATTTGCCATTGTAAAACAAAGCACAGAGGTCATTGCCTTTAAGATGTCTTTGTCCATCTCCCCAGATGATAAAACTGCTATTGCCTGCATCACTCCACTGCCAGTTGTTATCAGAGATCTTTTTCAGACCAACCCAGCTTAATGGATATGAACCACTAAGCCCACTTGCAGTGTTTAACGCTGTGATTTCCTCCCAGCTATCAGCACTGGACAGGTCTACATAGTAGTTTCTGCAGTAACGTTGAGCATCTATCCATGTTGTGGCATTACTAATATAAACGTGTTGTCTTTTCAGAGCTGTTGTCAGCTCATAATGAGCTGATAGGAGAAGAGCAAACACGACAATCTTCATCTCTTCTGTGAAGGGCGAGTCAGTCAACACTCTCCTAAAACACACTTTATATGTTAACACCAACTTTACATTTGTTAGTCAGTAATGTATGCAAATGTATGCTTATTTAAAAAATCAATGGAAAAGAAAATAAGGTCCGTAATAAAGTTTCATGACTAAATGAAGCCAGAACTCATTATGCTTTTTCTCAGCAACTTTTAAATGGACAATTAAATGGTTTGTGTTGCAAAGTATAGATAATTATGTTCCTTTTCACATCTCTTTTCCTCAAGGTAAAATTTTGTCAGGTGTTCATCCCCTTACACTGCATTTCTGAGCTAACTTAACTTTTTTCTTTATTTCCATTTAACATCATGTTAGAACTCAAATTTTTAAAACTTTTAAATAATAAGCTGCTGATATGAAAGCAGATATGTAAATAATTTTAGTATTTAGAAAATAATGCACACCCAATATTATCTATATTATCTATTGATTATTCTGTGTTTTCACCTACATCTACTCATGTAAAGCTGCTTTGAAACAATAAACCGTGCATCGTTTTCTCTAAGGCACTGTATAGCGATAATAAAACGTGCAATGGTCTGCCATCGCTGCTTGGAGCTATATTTTGCACTTATTATTACTTAATACGTTTGGCACTTGCTTTAGGATTTTCATACAGTTTGTTTTGCTTATTATGTGACGACTATAGATGTTTCTGAAAGGTAAAGTGGTCTGTTCTTATCTGTACTGGAGAATTTTCTTGTGTATTTAATTATTAAAATTATTAAATATATGTGTTCAATTATTCAACCTTTTTCCTTATGCTTTCCTTAAAAAAAAACACCACAGTTTTTCAATATTGTACTATGTTCTTACATCATCTTAGATTAATTAATACATACCTATCTTTTCCAATGCATGCACTTTTATTCTTTGTACAGCACCTCGTGAATGTGTTAGCATTTAGCCTAGCCCAATTCATTCATATGGCTCCAAACAGGAAGCCACAAACACTTCCATGTTTTCCCTATGTAAAGACTTTTACATGAGTAGTTACATGAGTAAGTATGGTGGCACAAAATAAAACTTTTGTTTGGAGCCATAGGAATGAATGCGGCTAGGCTAAATGCTAACACATTCAAGTAGCGCTGTACAAAGATTAAAAGTGCAGGCATTGACAAAAAGATAGGTATTTAAAATATTGAAAAACGGTGGTGTTTTCCTTTAAAGAAACCCTAAAACTAATAAAAGTCCAACCTTTACTGTCAAATTTCCTGATTTGTTTTTGTGGTGCTTCTGGTCATATTTTTGCATGAATTTGTTTGCTCACTAGGTGAGAGCAAGGGGCAAAACTAATGTTTTCTCTCAGCCCTGACTACATTTGCATTTTAAGCTATGCCAGCAGGTTTAGCGTGCATCCCTTGATGAAGCTATAAAGCTGCTTTGAAACAATAAACAATTGTGAACAGCACTCTATAAATACAATTGAATTGAATTGAATTGAAATGGGGCACGACACAAAGTAAAGTGCTGTTAAACCTGTGAGGGTTTTGGTTATGTTTAGTTTGTTTTCATTAATGTTCATCATTGCTTCTTGTGTTTTGTTACCTTTAATTAGTCTCACCTGTGTTTGTTAATTATCATCATAATGATTATTCTGTAAGTTTCTGTAATCCCTGCCTTTGTCATCTTTGAGTTAAGAGAACTGTGACAGAAGGTCAGACCAAACGTTTGTGGCGTGTTAGTGTTTTTCCCCCGTGTTTCAAATTAGAGTTTATTGTTTCCGAAAAATCAGTTTCGTTTTTAGCTTTATTTATGGATTTTTCGTTTAAACAAGCACTCGGTTTGGAGCAGGGAGACCGTCACTTCGGACGCTCCAACGGACTATCACCACCCCCGGAGACCAGACGGACATCACCCTACCCGGAACTCCTGCCCACCGCAGGTGGAGAACCCGGCAGTGCGACCTGCGAGCCAGAGCTACCCTCGGAGCCCAGCGTCGCCAAAACCCCGGATGTTCCCCCTGACCAGGCTGCGTGACCAGAGTCTCTCCTCCCTTCTCTTCGTCAGCTCCCATCCCCACAGCAACGTCACCAGGCTTCGGTCACCCCTCTGGTTCCGCCCCTGTTCAGTCATCGTCCCGCCCTCCCCTCCGGGTTTTCTTCGTTCCCCTGTGTATCCCTCACTCCACCCTTCCAGCTCGTTGGGCTCCTCCTTCCCTAAGACGTCACCATGGGACTCCCTAGCTCTGGCTCTGCCTCGTGGCTCCGGAATCCTCCTACATCTCGGTCGGGAGACCCACCAGCTCCGCCCCATCCCTCCGGATCCTCGGCTTCCCCCGGGTTCTACACTCGCGTGTCCCTGCCCTGGATCTTCCCTCCGTTGTCCACGCCGTCGTCTGTCCCCAGGGTGGGACTAGGACTTCCATCACCCTGGCGCTCTCCGCCAGCGTCTCAACCCTGGGGCTTCGTCTCGTCTGGTCTTTGGGTCCTGCTCCAGACCTTCCCTCACCTTTCTTCACAGTTTTTTGGACACTTTCTTTTTGTTTGTTGTTCCCTCCCTCTCGCCTCTATAGTTTATTTTCATCTATGGCGCGAGGTAGCGCCTACTGGGAGGGGCGTACTGTCAGGGTTTTGGTTATGTTTAGTTTGTTTTCATTAATGTTCATCATTTCTTCTTGTGTTTTGTTACCTTCAATTAGTCTCACCTGTGTTTGTTAATTATCATCATTAGTTACAGCTGTTCATCATTATCACTCACCCTTTATAGTTTGCCCTCATTTTCCTGTTCATGGTCTGACCTCGTCTGAATGTAACCATTGTCATCGTGTTTGCTGTCTTCAGTGATTAAAGTCCTGTACGTTTTTTTATCCTGCCTGTTGTCATCTTTTATGTTAGAGAACTGTGACAGAACCACAGGTGTGCATTATTTTCAAATGATTCATTTCTCAATCAATTAGTGTCACGGTGTGATTTAACACCGAATAAGGAAAAACTAAAAGACGAACCCAAACGCAAGGATGTACAAAAATATAACAATGTATTTATTAAAGAAGAACAAAAACACCCACGTGGGGGTAAAACAGAACATAAACCAAACACTGTGATGAACACAAACTAAACACGGGAAAACAGGAACAGATCTCGACATGAAGCACATGAACAGAGTTTTCCAAAACAACGAACGCGCACACGACAGAGAACAAGAGGGCATTATAAAGACACCACATCAATGGGGAACAGGTGAACATAATTAATTACGTAAGACACGAGTACATAAGGGAGCAGGGTAAAAGTGACGAGACACTGGGAACACGTGACACAGATACATAATGTGAAAAACACGTGTTCCCACACAGACCACAATGCTGCCATGACCTTGCCCTCAGAACATAGACCTGAACCTATACTAAGGTCTGGCTTGATCACGACAGCGACAAGACACTGGGAACATGTGGAAGCCACACACACACTGTGAATCCACATGTCCCCACACAGAACAAAATACTGTCATGGACCTGTCAGATGCACTCAGACCTAAATCTAACACAGATGTCTGACAAGACCATGACAATTAGACTACAGCATTCAACACTAAGAAAAGTAAGAAACAATAATGTGTAAATACACAGCTAGTGATGTGTATTGATATCACCTTATACTGTAAAATATGAATGAAATGGTGTAAATATCGCTAAAATAAAAGATTAAAGTAACTTAGAAAAATCTCTTAATGTAAGTTAAGTGATTTTCTGAGTTGGACGAACCAAAATAAATGACTAATATTGACTAAATAATATTGAACAGATATTTTTGTGTAAATATACAGATATTATTTAGGTTTATACATAAAATAAGTGTTTAACTAACAGATTATATCTAATAGATACCCTTAATATTTCTTGTACATTTAATCAAAATATTTGGGACAGCCAAACAAAAATAGATGCAACACATTTTGTTTTTGCCTCCATTTTTCATGAGCTGAACTCATAGATATTATATTAAGACATTATTTTTGAGAATGTAGTTTCTCAATGTTTTGGCTTGTTTAAACTAAAAACCTTAAAATGGCTTGCATGGCATAAGTCCTTCCTATCATCTTAAATGGTTTGCATAATCCATGATTTTCCTCTCAAAATTTTTTAAGTTTGCATGTCCACTTTGCAAATGAGTCAGATTTTGTAATGGTTTTGCATATGAAGAACTCATGTAAACGTTGCTGTATTTTGGCATGACTATATACACAACAGTGAAGTACGTATGAAAGTTCCCATCAGGATTCAGGCCCCACCATAGCACAGAGACAACACTGCCTAAAGTTACAAATGACCTCCTTTCAACATCTGATCGTGGTGAAATCTCAATTCTTATATTACTAGACCTTAGTACAGCCTTTGATACAATAGATCACACAATCTTACTCAATAGACTAGAAAACTATGTTGGCATCAGTGGTCATGCGCTAGCATGGTTTAGATCATATCTAACCAATCGCTATCATTTTGTTTATGTAAATGAGGAAGAGTCAGATCACGCCTGGTTAAAAATAAAGATAAAAATACACAGAGCAACACAAGACCAATAACCTACTTCCTTCTACTAGTGGATATTTTGACAGTTGCATGCGGAAAACGTTTAAATACTCCTCATAGGAGATTCATGTGATTGAGACCAGACTTGGTCAACATGATGCAGAGACATTCTAGATGTTAAATTGCAAAGGGATTTTTGATATCTTGAACGCTGTTGCCATAGCACTGCGTCAAACTTTACTTTTATTTTCAGGCATATTTAAGGCTCTTGGCATGCTTATATTAATTTTAAATTTGGCACACATATTACAGTTGTCGGCTGTTAAGTGTGGACAAAAGGTCAGACAAAGGCGTGTCTCTTTAGTGGCTTACTAGCGCCCTGTTTGTCTAAAATGTTGGGTTACTTTTACCTGCAGTCCCCAAATGCGTCAGTAACGACATAAAATAGTCCACTGATATTTACCCACTTGATCCACTTGCCCACCGTGCATCGTTTTCTCTGAGGCACCGTATAGCGATAATAAAACATGCGAGGGCCTGCCATCGCTGCTTGCAGATATATTTTGCACTTATTATTACTTAATAAGTTTGGCACTTGCTACATTTGCATTTTAAGCTATGACAGGAGGTTTAGCGTGCAACCCTTGATGAAGCTGCCAAGTACTGTACCTCAGTGTTTACGCTACATAGACCAGAAACATTCAACACAGCTGCAGCTTGCAAAATCCGCCTACCAAAATTACGCGTATTAAATAGCTAAATACATTTCTTCTTTGATTTGCATTGTTCACTTGTTTATAAATAAATCTCTTAAAAAATATAATTTTAGATTTTTCCCAGGGGTTTTGTTTCATGCGCAAATATCATTAAAATCAACAATACATGCTGATTCATACATCAAATACACATGCAGTGTTTCTGTATGGAGAAAATTTTATAAAATAATGTAAACATAAAAATAAAATAAACACTGAGTTAAATTACTCAGTTTAGTCAGTGACAAACATCAGAGGGAGCCAATGAAATTTTAAGTCCCACCTTCAGCATATAAACCAACAGCACCAGCTCTTCTCAGCAGGCCCCGCTAAAGATAAAATATTTGCACTAAACGCTGCACACTGGTAACAGAGACACAACACCTGTCAGGATCATTATAGGCCTGCCTGCTGTTGATGTGATTTATTACAGTAAAGAAAACATGAGTATCTTACAACACACTGTTCTTAGATGGATTCATTTTTACCTTTATTTAGTCAGGACCATAATATATTAATCCAAAAAAATATATATATATTAATCTTGCAAAGTTTTATTCTACCAATGATAACATCTATTTAAATTAAACAAAAAGTGTGCTGCTTTGTGGTCATTATTGTGTCATTTTAAATAAAAGAGTTTTAGAGTCAAGCATATCCACACTGTTAACTATTTCCCTGTATTTTTACAGTACGGTACTGGCAGCACGGTTGCCAGTAAGTTACTGTATTTTGGTTTTACAGTACTGTACTGTAATACCATTTTACAGTACACAAACTAGTACTGTATAGTTACAAAGCAGTACTGTACTGTAATTTTACAATATTTTATTACAGTAGTCTATTTTTACAGTAATTTACTGTAATGTCTATATTGACCCATAAATACTATTTATTACTTATTACAGTTAATACAATAATATTATATAAAATAGCTAGAGATTTAGGTTTAAATCTATAGTTATTAATATGGTAAAAATGCTAAATTAAAACATAATGAATTAAAAGGCAATCAAGCAATGTATGTATCAAAATTTTATTTAAAAAAACATTTAATTGAAACAAACATATTTAAAACAAGATTTTAAACAATAATAAACATATAATCAAGTAACATAAAATAAAATCAACAAGTATAAACAAGTTTGGAGACCCCTGCTGTAACATATTTAACTCTGGCAAATAGAACACTGTTCCATAGTTTGAAGTTTTCAGTTTAAAGTCCATCATCGACTAAAAGGTAACATTTCACTGTGGTAAAAATAACACTGGCCCATAGTTTTAAATATTCTACTTGAATTTCATTTAACACTAAAAATAAATTAAAAATTAAACTGTGGCAGACAGACCACAGTGGCCTTTACTTTGAAGTCGTCCATTCGAACTCAATCAGGGACTGCATGAAGCTGTTCACATGGGGGTTAATGGCCACAGCTTTTCTCTGCACCAAGTTCCTTGTCTTTTTGCTTGCTCCTTGTCTGGATGTGCACTTTTTCCCATCTTTGGAATTAATTCTATCCAGAAACCTGTTAGAAATATCATAAACATTAAGTCAACAAATATAAGATAGAAAAAGATTCTTAAAAAATTAAACTCAGCCTTGAATTTACTCCTATTCTGAAACCTTTTACTCTTATTCTACTGTTCCACACCTAATTACATTAAAATACAGAAGATTCACTTACCTCGGAACAAACTCTTTCCTCAATGGACAGCATCCACATGGATCATGTCATGATTGAATGTCCTGAACAGAAAGTACAATTGTTACTGATTTGGACACAACTTTTTATTCTGAAAACAAAATCTTTTGTCAATAAAGTCCAGGGACACCTCTGCTAAATAAATACAATTATTAAATTAAATTTCTTATAACCAAAGTCTGAATATTTCTGTTTGTATATTTCTACATGGCAAACTAAGACAATTCTGTACATGTTGTGTATGGTCGTGTTACAGTGTTGTGTGTGAATGAGTAAATGAGTGTATACATGGGTATTTAAAGAAACTGTGGTAAAGTGCAAACTTACCGAACATAATGTGCTTGGTGTGTGTCTGGTATCACCCGTTGTGCCTCCACATCTGCCTTAACTCCTGAAAAGTGCAAGGACACTCATGTAAACTACAAATAAAAAGTCAGCCACATTCCTGTGTAATTTTGCATGTGACGTGAAAGCATTTAATATTGCAGTCGAAAAAATACATGACTTGTAACTGTACATCATGTACTTGCCTGGTGCCTTTAAAGATGATCCATCTTACCCAATCCAGCTTACAAGCAATGGTAAGACTGTAAAAAAGACAAATGTTACAAAATCTGTTAGCCATAGAAATAAATATACATTGTGAAGGAAATGGTAAAAGAAAATTTAGTAACACTTTACAATAAGAGTTTATTCCTTAACATTTGGTAATGCCTTAGCTAATATGAACTAACAATGAACAATATATTTTACAACATTAATAATATTTGATAATGTTCATTGTGCAGAGACAAAGTGATTGATTTAAAAATGTATTAAGTGTTTAAATCTAATATCATGCTATGCTAACAAATAAAACATTACTGTAAGTGTTAAGTCAGTTGTAAAACAAATATATATATATATATATATATATATATATATATATATATATATATATATATATATATTAGTTGTTATATTATATATTATATCTAAATATCTAAATAAGTCTTTTTTTAATTATAACATCTTGTCTACAGAAAATCTCTGAAAATGTCTCGTTTAGTGCAGAAAATAGCAATTTATAGTGACAAGGTAAAAAGACTGTCCCTTTAATGTTTTACCCGGACCGGCTGCGGTGTAACACTATGTCACGCAAAGTTTTTTAACAAGTAGCTAGCTGCTCACTTTAAAGATAAACATGATCGCCTAAATCTGAGCAATCCTGGTGATGCCAGTTTCCTACACGATGTTATAATGGACTATTTTACATCCAGAGATGAAGGATCAGATGACAGAGACGAGAAGACAAAGGTACGTAAATGCGGAGCCCATTCTCTTTTCGTGCATTGATTTGATGTGTTTTGGAAACTTATATACAGCGTGTAATGCATCTGAAGTGGTGGAAACAATATGCCATAAAAATGTATTGGACAACTTACTGGGCGTGTAAAACGCTTAAGAGAAGATATTCTCTGCTTTTGCTGATATACCGTAATAAAATAACAACAACAATACGCGCGGCAATCCCTTTCATTCATCTGATATTAAGATGAGCCCAGGTCTGAATGATATTTGGTCGAAGTTAAAGCTGCGATGAGTTCGATGCATGTATCCAGTTAAATATGAGGTTTCTTGTTTTCACTTCTGTGGAGGACTGCGGTACTACAGTATGCTGTGTACGGCGTGTCAAGTCCTGTCTGTTTACAACCACGAGTCAGCCTTGCCAAACAGTCGAACTTAATACTTTTCTCTGACGCTAACTGAACGGATGAAACGCCGAGATAAACGACCATTATGCTGGGACCGCAAGACCGCGCTGGCGGGTTGTCTTTGTCCATTTCGTTAAAAATAGTTTCATTGTCACCACACTTTCAACACAATATAAACTCACCAAAAACCCTCGTAATTTAGTTAAAACAACCCTATATTCATTAATAAAGATGTAAAGCGAGTAAAAGCAGCGGTAGACATCTGTGTGTAACGTTAGCTTACTTTCTGAGGGAGATTGAAACTTTGTTGGCGACCGTTTTTCTCTCTCATTGCACGTTTAAAACAATATTGTGACAAACTATTGACAACATTCTTAAACTAAAAATTAAGTTTTCATGAAACAGAAATATTTCAAACTTACCGAACTGCCAGAAATCAATCGTCCTCCTTCAGCTGCAGCCAGGAGTTGTGCTCTCTCTCCCTCTGTGTGATTTGACGTTGGCGCACTTTCTCTGATTATTGCAAGTACACCTGGCACATTACAGCAATGGCTACAGCAAGGTTACATCAAGACCAAAATATACTGTAAAATTTTCCCGCTCAAACAAATTTACCCAGAATGCATTATGAACTGCAGTACTGTACTGTAATGTACACATACAGTATAGTACTGTGGATTTTTACAGTAATGTACTGCTAAATCTACAGCGACATCTAACAGTGCAATTGCAAAGCACCACTTCAAATATGTCCGCAAATGTTAGAGTTACCAATAAGTTGCTATTTTTAGGGTACTTGCCTTAAAAAAAGATAGCCACATTAAATCAGCTGGACTTTTGTTATTAAAAGCAAGTAATATAGGCTACTAAAATAAAAGTGATGTGCTGTTATATTTATTTGCCGATGTGGCTTGTAGACATCGACTGTATACAACATTCAGTTGTCAATATGAAAAAATCACAAGAAAATCATAAAAATTAATACATAATTTCCCCATAGACTTGACTAAGTCATACATACCACGTAATATTACAATAGGTACCCTGTAGACTAGTCTGGCAGACACTGTCATGTAAGAAAGAGGTATAGTGATAAACATCTATTTGTGGTGGTCAATTTTGATTTTGTGACAGACTGACAAATAAATGAATGTCTGGGAAACATTAATTTCCAACAATGCTCCCTCTATTTCCCCCTTCCACTTGTTTGATATATTTTATATTTATATAGTATATTTATATTTATGTTTTTTTAACTTTTAATTCGCGCAAAAACAATAACACCACAAAATACAGTAAATATAAAATAAAAAAAGGAATAGTTTCATGACACCTTATTTTGTTAGTTTGATCTTATTTTTGACCATCAAACACAGATAGGCCTACATCAGAGCCATCGGGTGGTTCTTCGCCTCTACGTTGTGCATTAAAATCAATCCTTTAATGCATGGCCTTACGTATCACACAGTTCTAATGAATTTATTCTGTATTGGAATCAAAGAAACCATCAATACTAGGCAAAACAATTTGAGAAAGGAGAAATATGCAATTACTTAAGGGAATTGTACCTGTTTTTCACATTAATATTCTTGTAACCAATTTATTTCATATTAAATTGTACTTGTAATCATTCTTATATTATGCAAATATGCTAATTTTTAGAAAATGACATGGTCAAAACATGTATCCAGCACCAGTATTTCTAGTTTGAGAGGAATACAAAGAAGTAATGGTCTTTTTTTGTAGGGGATATCTTGTATTACAATATATTAAAAATAACATTTGATAACAGAACTAACACATTTGTTCTTTGGCAGACACTTTTATCTGAAGTGACTTCATTTAAGATATTTTATCAGATGCATGTTCAAATATCTGGAAATCAAACTTACAACCTGTTGGGCTTTTGACTTTAAAACAATGCTTTACCAATACATGATTGCTTTACCTAAATATTATTTAGCTAAAATAGCAAAATCTTAATAAAACCAGCCAAAACATGACATCTTTCTTTACGCTAATATTTTGGTGTTTGAGGACCCCTTGTGGACAACAGATTTAATTGCAGACATGTGCTTGGCCTGCCTGTTTTATCTTTAAAGAAATATCTGATGTTAATCTCTGATATCTTTTACATTATCATTGCTGATAGAGAAAAAACCAAACGCTATGTGAATCAATGTCTATTTTAATCTGAAACACTCAAAAAAAAAAAAATAAAAAAAAATAACTGTGCAAAATTTGTATTTGTATTTTCTATAGTAAAACTGTAGTAAAATGTATAGATATATCATGTTTTTTTAACTTTATCATTGTGAATGTTAAAGTATATTTCAGTGTTTACTACAGATGATCAATTCACTTTAGCTATTACAGAACACTGCATTATACATTAACAAATTGTCATACACTACAATGTATTATAATTTACTAGAATTTAGCCTACTATATTTAATACTAACGTAAACCAGGGTATTTTTAATGTGCGCTAGTGAATGCACTTAGTCATGTATTAACAAATCCAGTCCAGCATGCGGATCCTGCTCACATCACTCGCAGCGGTGCTCCACAGTGTAGACAGTTTTTTAAAACCTCTTAAAGAAATTTCACCTCAGGATCGCGTTCAAGCAAACCTCCTGCAGACAGGTGCGCGCTCTACGCCTGCGCAGTACGCATGTAGTTGTCTTATAATAAAATAATAATAAAAAAACGGGACATTAACGTGAAGCATAAGGCATTAATAGTGTTATTTAAAGATCAAGTTTACTGTATACACTGTAAAAAACAACTTATAGAATTTACTCAATAAAATTGTTGTAACAATTTGCACTCACTAACTAAAAAAAAATAGGTAAGGTCTAATATTTTTCATTACTAATTACCAGTTTGTGTTGAAAAGTGGTGGGACAAAAAATCAGATGAAAAAACATTACAGCAGGAAGGGAAAAATATTGAATAACGGCGCATCAAAAATGGGCATAGTGTAGGCCGGTCTTGTATTTTTGCCTTGTTTTCAGTAAAAATATCTAAAAATTCTTAAATTAAGAAGCTTTTTCTTGATGAGCAAAATGACCTAAGAAAATAAGTCTAGTTTTTAGACCAAAAATATACAATGTAAGTGATTTTTGTGCATAAAACAAGCAAAAAAATCTGCCAATGGGGTAAGCAAAAAATCTTGAGAATTTTTCTTAAACACTAAATTCAAGAAAAAATTGCTTACCCCATTGGCAGATTTAGGCACAAAATCACTTAAATTTGATATTTTTGGTCTTTAAACTAGATTTTTGCACAAAAAGCATCTTAATTTAAGAATTTTTAGATATTTTACTAAGAATTTTTTTCTTGAAAATCTGACTTTCTTACTTAGTATTTTTGTCTTGTTTTCAGTATATCTAAAAATTCTTAAATCAAGATGTATTTTCTTGATGAGCAAAATGACCTAAGAAAATAAGTCTTAGTTATAGTTATAAATAGCTTTTAGACAAAAAATATACAATTTAAGTGAATTTGTGCTGAAAACAAGCAAAAATATCTGCCAATGAGGTGAAAAAATTTTGCTTAAGTGTTTAAGAAAAAAGAAATCTTAATTTAAGATTTTTTTCTCACCCCATTGGCAGATATTTTTGCTTGTTTTAATCACAAATTCACTTAAATTGTATATTTTTTGTCTAAAAACTAGACTTATTTTCTTAGGTCATTTTGCTCATCAAGAAAAAGCATCTTGATTTAAGAATTTTTAGATATTTTTACTGAAAACAAGACAAAGATACTAAGTAAGAAAGTCATTTTTGCAGTGTAAGCCGCACAGGTATTGTTTGATTTTTCAGAACATTTGAACCAAATGCTTTCAAAAAGTGGTGGGGACAAAATCAGCCATTTCAAAAAGTGGTGGGGACATGTCCCCAGCGTCCCCAGTGTAAATGACACCTATGCTAATTACTTTAACTCTGGTAATAAGCAACAGATCTACTAAATTATTATTAATAATGATCAGCCATTAGGAAAAAATACATATGACTTATTCAGAGAGGGTTGAATAAAAAATAGTCAGACACAGGATTGAATAAATTGCTTTATTTAAAAATAACATTTTGTAAACATTTAAAACTAATTAATGTACATTAATTGGAAATACAAAAATCTTCATTCAAAAATTCATGAGAAAGACAATTTGAAAAAAAAAAAACATTAAAGGCAAGATTCCTAAATAGTGTCTCTTCACGTTATCAAAATGAAATGAGAGAAGAAACTGATAACATTTCATTAGAATAGAATGCTATATCGATAAAAAAACAAACATTTCAACTTAGTTTGAAACCTATTAAGTTGTAAAAAACAACTTCATATATAGTACATGTGCATAAAACATTAAACGGAACGTACTTTCGTACATTCAATTTTAAGTGATTCATCTTCACATATATAACATATTATAACCCCGAAATACTTTTAAAACAGACATTAAATTAAAATCGCCCATGAAAAGTAAACGTTAATTATAAATTCGTAAATGATAGTAATAATAAAATGGCTTCATAAATTGATTCCTTCTATCACAAAACTCAATATATCAACAGATGAATGAAAGAAAACATTAACAGTAAATATCTAGCACGGACAGCTTTGCCGTTGTTGTTTGCTCGCTCGACGCCTTTTCCGTCGATACATCAACTGTCTGTTGCTCAGCTCTCTCATCACGTGGCTTGCTCAAGTTCAACCACTTCAGCAGCTCCGCTATTCATGAGTGTCAGCCATGTAAATAATGGATAATAATGGTTAATATATTAAAAATCATAAATATAGATTTTTATTCGTATTCACAGGTGCAAGAACTGGACAATGCAATGTTATTCCACTTTCAATGCTTTGCACATTCTAACAATATTCCCAACAACAGAGACAGAGAAGCGCGCAAATTACTAATCTTCTGGTAGATTTTACTGTTAAACTTAACATTTCCATTCATGATGATATCAAAATAAAAACTTACCTGTAGCTTAACAAACCGCGGTTCTCCCACCGAGTCTGGGTTGTTACCGGTTTCATGCTGTGACCATAGATTGAGTGTTGTCACCAGGTCTGCTCATACGCTTTCATCAGAAGATCCTAATCTCCTGATAACACACATTTCCAGACCTATCGACTCTCTCTGGCCGTCTTTATTGCGGCAATCTAAGCAAATTAACACCTCAAAGCAAACTTCAAACCGTGGCCAGAGACGAAGCAGCCATGGCACAAAAATGTGTCTGTCTAAGATCACAGCTAAGACCAAAATAAATTGGTTTAAATTGTATATATAATATATCCTTGTTTTGCATGTTTGTATCTGTAATGAACCACTTTCTTGTAACACTATAGGGGTGCTTTGTTTATCTTAGCATGTCTCATAATTCACATTTATGAGATTACTATTTGATGTGTGGTTCAAACCATACCTTGTTTACACTCTTAATAATCCCCTTTTCCTTTCCTGATCAATGATGTGCATCATCTTACCATAACTGATATCAAACTTGTTCAATATTAATCCAAATTATTATTGTAACAAAATCTTTAGCATAGTCCATCTATGCAAATGAGTCTGGTGAAACAAAGACAAAGTTTCCCTACTTTATCAACACCCTTTCGGATTGGTCATCTGAACTTCAAGGGGTTGGTCTAAGCTCAGTTTAAGAGGCCTGAACACAGCTCACAGTTGGCCTACAGTTCTCAACGACACGCTGTTCACGGTGTGCAGCTGAGCTCCCAGCTCAGCTTCCAGCTGTGGGACCCCTATCCCTCTAGTTTCGGGTACCCTGCCACTTGGACTTAAACTTCAACTCCTACGGACATCTCCAAGGACTCCGTCATGTGACCACAAACTCAGGAACTCTCTTCCCATAACAGCTGGACGTACACACGTGCCTCACGAAAGCTAACGCAAGTATCGCATGTTCATTCGCTGTAAAACGTTATTGCCCCTTTTAATTAATTTAATTCTTAGAGTTTCTGATGGTTTGTGCAGAAGTTAAGTCTATAGTGATATTGCCCTTCTTTTACTCTCTCTCTCTCTCTCTCTCTCTCTCTCTCTCTCTCTCTCTCTCTCTCTCTTAATTTTCCATTCTTTCTCTTTAATATATGTTTCTCGTTTGTTGTTTGTATAGTTAGTCTTGTGTGTTTTTGTAGTGTAACGTAGTTTAATAAACCGGTTTTGCATTTCACAATTGAATTGTTTCTGTGTTCAATGCTCATGAAATTAATGTCACTTAATCTGCCTTTAAGATCTTAAAGCTACATGCTTAACAATACCTTATATCAGTAAGAACGTTATTTTCTAAAGGCCACAGAATTAACTTCTTAATGTACAATTATGAGTATTTGCTGGACAAATACATTAATTAATTGTTATTATTATTCTGCTAAATCAGTTAAAATTTTAATAATTTGTATAATTGATTACAGTTAATTGTACCTATTATTCCATCTGAGCTAAGTCTGGGAATTTCCCAAAATTCCCTTAAATTCCCGTAGTGTTTCGGTCGGAGGTTTATAGTGTTTTGTTCTCCTCCTCCCGCTGATTCGCTACATATACTTAAGTAAACTATAACTCATTTCATATGTTGTATTTAACACCCTCCAGCTAATATTTTGGGGAATATGTAATAACTCTTAGTGTTGCAATTATTACAGTTAAAAAGTAGATAGTGAAGGTAGAATGTACACATTATTTTTTATTTTACTTACTAGCTCATATATTTAAGTAAACTACGACTTATTTTCATGGGTTATATTTAACACCCTCCAGAGTAATTTTTTACAATGTACCTTATATGAGTCATACTATATACAGTTTTATTAATTCCTGTCCGGAATAATAAAAAAAAACATCGGGACATTAACATGATGCTACAACTGTTTATGTAGTATGACTCATTAATAAGGTATAGTAAACTTGATCTTTAAATAGCACTATTAATGCAAAAGTGCAAAGTGTGGATATTTATGTCATGTTCACATTTCTTTTTCTCAAAGTAAAATTTTGTCAGGTGTCCATTGCCTTAAATGACATTGTTTACTTTACTTTTCTTTATTTTCATTTAACAACATATTAGGCCACAAATTATAAAAAAAACACTTTAAATAATAAGATGCTTATATGAGAACAGATATGTAAAAAATAATTGATGACAGGATGTTGAAGTATTCGAAAATTATTTTTAATAATTAATTTCTTAACTAGTTAGACTAAAGCATCAGCCTGGGGTATAAGAAACACAGCTAGTGATGTGAATTAGTATCACATTGCACTGTAAAAAATGATATGAATGAAATTATCACCAAAATAAAAGATTAAAGTATCTTAACAATAATAATAATAATAATACATTTTATTTGGCCGATGCCTTTCTAGACACTCAAGGACATCTTACATATTACGGAGGAACTTAAGAAAGGTAATACAATAAAATACATTAAATTCATAGTAATACATGTTAACAGACTGTGTAATACAAATTTTTTTTAAAGATTAAAGCTTTCTTAAAAAGATAAGTCTTTGAAAGTTTTTTAAAGGAATTGACTGTGTCTGCCTGTCAAATGTGGGAGGGGAGGGCGTTCCAAAGTCTTGGAGCAGCACGACTGAAGGCCCTGGCTCCCATTGTGGAGAGACTAAAATTGGGTGTAACAAGGAGGCCAGTCGAAGATGAGCGTAGGGATCGTGCAGGGAAATATTCTGACAGGAGGTCAGAGATGTAGCTGGGTGCGATATTATGGAGTGCTTTGTAGGTGATGATGAGGTGATGATCAATACGGAAATGAACAGGGAGCCAGTGTAGTGTGATAAGGATATGTGTGATATGTTCAAATGATCTGGTACCAGTGTGGATTCGAGCAGCAGAGTTCTGAATAAATTGAAGTCTGTTTATCATCTTAGAAGGGAGACCTATGTAAAGGGAATTACAATAATCCAGAAGTGACGTGACAAGGGCATGGATTAAGGTTTCAGTGCTGGATTGTGTCAATGATGGTCTGAGCATTGAAATATTTCGGAGGTGAAAGAATGAGGTCCATGTAAGTGATTTAATCTGGGATTTAAATGATAGGGAACTGTCCAAAATGACACCAAGGCTTTGACTTGAGTTGAAAGGGGGGTCGAGATATCATTGATGAGTGTGTTGAGGTTTTGCTGTTTTGAGAGAGTAGATTTGGAGCCGATGAGCAGAACTTCTGTTTTATTGGCATTAAGTTTCAAAAAGTTTGTATTCATCCAAATTTGAGTGTCTTGAAGACAGTTGGTGAGGGAGGCAGGTGGAAAGGGAGATGTAGGTTTGGATGAAATATAAAGCTGAGTGTCGTCAGCATAGGAGTGGAAACTTATTTTGTGGTGTCTCAAAATCTTACCCAGGGGAAGCAGATATATGATGAAGAGAAGTGGACCCAATACTGACCTCTGGGGGACACCCTGAGGCAGGGACGCAGAGGCCGATTTAAAATGTTTGAGTTGTACAAATTGTTGACGATCCGTGAGGTATAAACAGAACCAGGAGAGTGCATCCCCTATGATACCAATACTGGCCAGACGCTCAATGAGAAGAGGATGCGAGATGGTGTCGAAGGCAGCACTCAAGTCAAGTAAGAGTAAGTCGTTGGTGATTTGGACTAGTGCTGTTTAGACTGGAAATTTTCATACATGTCATTGTGGATAAGATGGTGATGTAGTTGATGTGCCACAACCCACTCCAAAATCTTGGATACAAAAAAAAAGATTGGAGATGGGACGGTAGTTGTTCAAATCATCAGGATCAGCATTGGGCTTTTTGAGGACCGGAGTGACAGCAGCAATGTTAAGAGTGGGTGGTACAATGCCAGTGGAAAGGGAGGAATTAACTAATTTAGTGAGTAATGGAGCAATGGAAGGCAGGCATGCTTTAAGAAGACTGGTAGGCAGAGGGTCTTAATTTCACTAAGGTGATTTTCTAAGTTGGAAAAACCAAAAGAAATCACTAATATTTTGTGTAAAATGTATCCTACATAAAATAAATAACTATTTAAGTAACAGATTATTTCTAATACAGTAGATATTAGATAAAATGTGCAGTTTTATCAGACACAACAATGTCACAGATGCCACAAGCTCATGGTCCAGTATTAATTAATATCTTAATTAATTTGATATCTTACAAAATCTTTTTATCTACTAAATTATTTTGTTGACCACTAATAATGACTATTTCTTTGCTTTAATATTTTGATAACATATACTCAATTTAAGTTGTGATAGGAAATACATGTAATTATTGAAATCTACTAGATTTCAAATGTACACAACATGTTTTAAAGGTAAATAAAGCCTCACCAAAAAATAAAATGAGTAGATCATAGTAAAAGTTTTTAAAGCATGATGAAAAATGTACAAAAGCCCTTTCAAAAAGTACACCTTTTGTTCTAAAGAGTGCACAATTATCACCTCATATGTAAATATTTTTTTGACAAATGTTCCAATTTTTAATTAAGATACTGTAATAAAAGATTGCATTTAGTGATTAAACACTTTAAAACTTTTTACAAATTTACTGGAGATCATCTTCTGACAGTAACAGACAATGACCAAAAGCACAGATTGCTCAGCCCTACAGTATGTAATATCCCAGTCACCTACATATTAAGACAAACATGGGTGGACTGCTCAAGTGCCATCACTCCATGCCAAAAGTGGGCCAGATAAAAGTGTCAGATGTGAGCCGGATCTGGGACACAGAAATGTTGCTATCTGGGACAACTCATGTAAATGTTGTTGCATCTTTTAATGACTATATTCAAGCCTTTTCTCCATCAACAGTGAAGCGGATATAGAATACAGTAACAAGGTCGATACAATAATAACAGTATGTAATAATGGCCATTTATGGTATTTATTTGCGCTTATTTTTAATACTTTTTGCACTTCCTTTAGAATTTCCATACAGTTTGTTTTGTTTATTATGTGATGACTAAAGATGTATCTGAAAGGCAAAGTGGTTTGTTCTTACATACCGGAGGATTTTCTTGTGTATTTAATTCTATAAGGTGCTGTTATCAAGTATTTTCCTATGCTATTAAATTTTAAGTTTAAAGAACAAACCCTTTAAACTAATAATAGTACAAGGTTTCTGATTTGTCTTTGTGGTGCTGGTCATATTTTTGCATGAATTTGTTTTGCTCTCTAAAGAAGGTCAGGGGCAAAACTAATTATAAAACTCAGAGTTTTCTCTGAGCCCTGACTACATTTGCATTTTTAAGCTATGACAACATTTTCAGCACGCAACCCTTGACAGAGCTGCCAAATACAGTATTATACCTCAGTGTTTCCGCTACATAGCCAAGAAACATTCACCACAGCTGCAGCTTGCAAAATCAGCCTACCAAAATGTAGACTGTCTTAAATAGCTAAATAAATTTCTTCTTTGATTTGCGTTCTTCACTTTTTATAACTAAATCTCTTAAAAAATATAAGATGACTCATATGTCACATGACACGTGTAGCACTTCTGTATTGTGAAAATTAATAATACATGAAATATGTTTAACTTAAAGTGGACATATCATGAAAATCTGACTTTTTCATGTTTAAGATGCGCTAATTGGGTCCCCAGTACTATTAAACTAGAAAATGTGAAAAGAATCAACCCAGTAATTTAGTTTTGGTAAACTATTCTCTGCAAGCAAGTAAAAAATAGGTCAATGAAATTTGGCTCTTCTTATGATGTCAGAAGGGGATAATACCGCCCCTTTATATGTACTATCCAACAACGGCACTGCCATTTAGTGCAGATGTCAGCTCATTAAAGGACACATTCAAAACAGCACATTTTTGCTCACACCTACAAAGTGGAAATTTTAACATCTTATAATAAATTATCTATAGGGTATATTGAACTAGAACTTCACATATGTACTCTGGGTACAACAGGGTTTCTGTTTTCCTCTTCTTCAGCTCCTATTATTAGTGGTGTACCTCAGGGTTCAATCTTGGGCCCGCTCTTCTTTAATTTATATATGCGTCCATTAAGAAAATATTAATAGAGAGCACAATGTTTTGTTTCATTTATACGCTGATGATACTCAGTTGTATATTGCATTGAAAGCTACTGATTCCATTCAATAGTTGTTGGACTGTCTTGATGATGTCAAGAAATGGTTAAAGAGTAACTTTCTCCAAATTAATGAAGAACCACAAAAATTATTTATTTTGGTCCAATGAGATTGAGATATGGACTCATTAAGGCACTTGGCAATCATTTCCTGCCAGTTTTTTCTCAGATTAGGATCCTTGGTGTCATCTTAGACTCTGAAGTATGGTAAACCAAGCAAATAAATTTGGTTTTGTTAAGAATAGTTTTTATCAATTACAGATTATTTCTAAACTTAAATCATTCTTGTCTTTTCAAGATTTGGAGAAGGTCATTCATGCTTTATCACATTGCCTTTAGATTACTGCAACCAGGGCCGCCTTAACCTAATGTGAGGCCCTGGGGCTGAGAGGTTTTGGAGGCCCCCCATACCCTCAATTTATAGTCCCATTTAAAAAAAGTGTAATATATAGGTAATCTTCATCACAAAATGCATTAGTTTCTTTCAATACATACAACAGTGAGTTTTCCCTCTTTGACCCAGAAAACACCATAATATCATTATTAACATATCACTGAGCCCACTTGAGCATAAACACAAGACACTTTATTTAACCACCACACACAGCAACTTGTGGTGAAAATAAAACCAAAATGTATGAGAGTATATATGTTTATATATCTTTATGTTTTTTATAGTTTTTGGAATATACAAATTTGCAGAAAATTGCACACTAACTAAATGCTCACCACAGTTTTAAAAATATAAGAAGTTAAAGTTAGTTTTAAAGTGAAAATGCATTAATGTTAACAGAAGATAAGTCTTTATAGACAGAATCTTGTTTTTTAATCAGTTATTTATTTTGTAGGCTATTGAAGATATAGTATGCATTGTATTTAGTATTTCTGCATACTATGCATGTAAAACGAACACGTATGAATATGCACAAAACAAACAGGGAACATACCTGTATATAAGATCTTTAGATACGGAGATTATAAATATGAATGGTGCGTTCAGGGGATGATCTTTTGAGATGGTCTTGTCGCGCTTTGACTTGCACTTACCGTTGCGTCGTCTTTCTAAACCAACAGATGTGTGTACTGTGAGCTAACATCGCGTCAAACTACATCGCTCCGGCTGCGCACTCGTCACTGATATAAACGCGAGTAAACTTAAACTTTATTACAACGAACAGCATTCGGGAACTCCTTTCTTTATTTGGCGGCACAGTATCTTGCGCACAGTTGGAGAGACTTCTGCATGCCAGAGACTCAGCTGCACGAGCACAGAGACAGCGAGCGCGCGCGCGAAAGAGAGAGAGAGACCTGCACCTTAGTGCTTATTATGAAATTTTAGAAATTACTCTTTCATTTGATAGTGGATTATTTGCCGTTTCTCTGTCACACTCAGTCTAACATGCAGGAATGCCAAGTTGACAACGCGCACTTAATTACATTACGCGGAATAGAAAAATCTGTTAAGTCTGATATTTTATTTCACGGTAAGTTACCACGGACCAATCAGCAGCCATGTAACGTGCAGTTAGAGTGATTGACAGATAACCTGACAAGTTACAAAACAATATGAACGTGAACTTGGGAGGCCCCTGAACTTGGGAGGCCCCTGGGCTTCAGCCCAGGTAAGCCCGTGCATTAAGGCGGCCTTGACTGCAACTCATTGTATGTTACCAAAATTAAATGGAAAAAAATTGCCTGCTGAATATTTTAGATTGTATTTTTAAATAGACCGAATACTTTGAAAGTGAGAACTGAAATGTGGACTATTGAATTATTAATAAGGAAAATGTGTTTGAAATGTTTTGAAGTGAAAAATTCACAGCTTAAATATAAAACCATGTTGAATTTCAACAGGCTGTTTTATTTCACTTTACCTAAATTTTATTTAGCTGAAATAGCAAACTCTTAAAAAAACAGCCATAAAATGTCATATTTCCATTTGGGGCATCATACACTAATATGGTGGTATTTGAGACAGATTTAATTGCAGACAGTACTTGGCCTGATGCTGCCTATTTTATCTTTTAAGAAATATCTGATGTTAATCTCTGATCTTTTACATTTTTATCATTGATGGAGAATAAACCAAACACTAGTCATGTGAATCAATGTGCATTTTAATCTGAAACCGTTATATTTTTTTAGTATTTACTATAGTAAAACTGTATCAAAATGTATAGATACTATCATGTTTTTTTTTTTTACTTTACCATAGTGAATGTTAAAGTATACTGCAGTGTTTCCTACAGATGATCAATTCACTTTAGTTAATACAGAACACTGCAGTAAACATTAACAAATTGTACTTTACTACAATATATTATAATTTACAATTATTTACTTTAGTAAATACTAAAGTAAATCAGGTTTTTGTAAAATCATGATTGCTCAGCTGTTTATATTTCGAAATGCCCTCTTCCTGACTGATGTCATCATCCTGTGTCTTTAGATAATGCTTACTGTACCTATACGGAAAATGAAATCACATAGGACCACATGCAATGTCACGCATACACTGTCAGAAATAAAGGTACAAAACTGTACCTTTTCTGTCACTGGGGCTGTACCCTTTCAAAAAGTACAGCTTTGCACCTAAAGATTTCATTGTAGTACCTCAGAGGTACATACTGGGACCAAGGAGAGATTATTAGTACCTCAAAAATACATATTAGTATCTGAAAGGTACATATTGGTACTAAATGTTTACATATCTGTACCTAATGTTCCATACAATTACCTTTTTAAAGGGTGCTGCACCACTAACAGCTAGGGTACATATTTTGACTTTTTTCTAACAATGTAGGTCCTAAAGGTACGGTAATCTACACAAAATTGTATTCTGTTTTGTATTCCTGTAAATGTACCAAACGGAAACTTAGGGTACAGCCCCAGTGACAGAAAAGGTACAGTTCTGTACCTATATTTCTGAGAGTGTAGGGAACAATGGATTAGCAAGTCGAAGGTATCTTGGGTTGTGTCTGAAAGCTCTAAAATGATCAAGTTCAAAGGCAGCATTCCAAGGCAGGAAGGCACATCTGAATCCATGCTTTACTACCTGTCTTCTGAGATACCTTAATTGTCTTGTCCCACAATTCTTTGGGTGGGCTCTCAAGACTTGTTGGCATGACTTCAGAGCAAGACTGATGTAAATATCGACACTTTTCTAACCAGTGATCAATTCTGCTCAGAATGATTTAATCTCAAGCAAGCCTATTCTCTGCCCTGAGAGAAACAAAGCTGCCCGCACTCCCCGGAGAGCAAGCAGTGGGAGGTTTTACAGTAAACACATGCAGCCCTCTTAAGAGTGTATGTTCAGTTCCCAAACTCCTAATCTTATGTGACTTTTCTGTTGCCTTCATATTCAAACACTGACGTTATACCTCACCATTGGTTGAATTTGGTATATGCACCTTCATAGGTGCAAGGTGATGCAGCGACGAGTTCCCTCTAAAGTGAACCAGGTAAACTGGGATCTAGAAATGTTTATTTTTTATCAAAGCAAAAGGAACAATGATGTGAGTAAGTTAAAATTAAAACCTATATTAGTAGTTTTATATATTTTTTAATATTGGGTCTGATGTCAAGCAACTGAAGAACAATTCCAAATTTTGATAGAGGCTTTTATTGGTTAAAAAGAAAGGTTTACAGTAACTGTTTACAAAACTGTTTTAATCAAAGGTGTATTTAGTATTATTTCTCAGTTTAAGCATTAAATAACTGCAATGAATTGTATGCATCATCACATACACAGCCATAAAATAAACAAAGTTTAGGTTAAATAAAAGCACAATAAATTAAATTAAGCAAAATAATGGCACATGTTTTTATATTCATTAACAATTAAAGAAAATTAATATTCAGTTAAATTTATCACACATACACTACCTATGAGTAAATTCTTGACACTTATTGATGTTTTACTATTTTGGCCTATGGTAAAAAAGCAGCACTTAATTTTACAAGTTATTTCAACAATCGTTTTTAAAGTTTTGACATAAATTATACAAGAAAACAGAATAAAACATAACAAAGAGAAAAACATGTTGACTTAATTTGTTAAAGTACACAATAAATATATGTAGATATGATATCATTTTACAGTGTATTTTATTTTGAATAGAGTCAGTGGCTACCTAGACATAAGACATCATTTTTCTTCATTTTTCTTGATCTTCTAAAAAAGCCTTTGAAAAAAAGACAAAAAACTTTAAATGTTATTTTTATAAACTAGTAAAAGATTAACATAGTTGACAAGAATATCAGTATTGAATAACATCATCCAATCATTGTATAGCAAACACTGAATATCCACACAGAGTGAAAGCATAACTTTATAAACATAATTGCTATAGCATGAATCTATCCCCTTTGATACTCACCTTCCTCTCTAATAGCACACAAAGTTAAGTTTCTCCATACAGTTTCTGTTCTCCCAGCGCTGAGTTGTCATGTTCAGAGATCCACAGTAAGTGTAATTGGCAGGACAGGCTGGCAGCTGGGCACGAAGCTGTTTCAGATTCACACCACCACGTAACCAAAACCATGAGCCTGCCATGAACCGTAGACCCGTCCATACAGTTGATGTATTAGCAATGGTCTGGTTGGCTTGTATGCGATGTAAGTATGTTGGCAGACTGGCCAGATCAGTGTGATGAGTCCTGCAGTATTCTAACGCTTCCTCCCAGCTCTTATTCTCTTTAACCACAATCAGTTTAGTGGCCCACCTGTAGCAGAAGTAAGGGTATGAATCAGTACAGGGGTAGTTAGACAATTCGCTATTATTAACTTGAGCGCAGAGGTTATTGGCTATCTCATTTGGCTGGTTTGGTGCCCAGGGGATAAAACTTCCATTGCCTCCATCAGTCCACTCCCAGTTGTTTGCAGAAATCTTTATCAGACCAACCCAGCTGGATCCATATGAACCACTAAGCCCACTTGCGTTGTTTAAGGCTGTAATTTCCTCCCAGCTGTCAAGACTGGACAGGTCTGCATAATAACCTCTGCAGTGACTTTGAGCTTGTGTCCATGTCGTGCGATTACTAAAATAAAAGTGTTTTCTGCTCAAAGCTGCTGTCAGCTCACAATGAGCTGACAGGAAAAAAACAAACACGACAATCTTCATCTCTTCTGTGAAGGGCGAATCAGTCAACACTCAACTATATATTAAGACCAACTTTACATTTGTTAGTAATGTATGCAAATGTATGTGTCACGGTGTGACCTTTTTCCGTGGGCGGAACCTAAATTCAAGAAGGTTGGTTCCGCCCAGAGATAGTTTCCGCCCGGACGACTTACCAGAAACCCCGGAACTTCCTGTAGTCTTTTCGACAACAAATCAGCCAGATGAGACACAGGTGCGTAAAATTTACACAGCGGTTAGCGATTGGCTGAAGAGGAGAAAGGAAGGATTATAAAAGGGACTTTGGAAATACAAACAGTGTGCTTTGTTGCTGTATTGTTGTGTTATGTTCTGTTGGCAGTGTCGTGTTGTGCTGTCGTGCTGTTATTGCCACGGAGGAATCAGAATTGGATGAACTGGGCGAAACAGTGTCGCTAAAGCGAGTCATTAGGTCGGCTAAGTTGAAGACAGTTGCTGTTTTCGAAGTGGATAGCCGGGAAGCCTCAGCAAGTGTGAGTAAACGAACTCAACCATTTAAAGTAACTAAGCAAGAGTATTACCTGATCCTGTGTGTGAGCTGCCACGTAGCGTTGCGGCCCCACTGGAGAGGGAAGCTTGGGCGAGCCGGGAAGCATCACTTGGAGTAGAGAATACACGTGAGTAGCATTGAAGTCTGTGGTGTATTGTGAATGCAAAAGTATTACCTGATCCTGTGTTGTGAGTTGCCACGTAGCGTTGCGGCCCCACTGGAGAAAGAAGCGTGGGTGAACCGGTCGCCACACTGGAAGTAGAGAACATATGTGAGTAGCATCGAAGTTTGTATTGTGGATTGTAAACGCAAAGTATTACCTGATCTTGTTTTGAGAGTTACCCTGTAGCGTTGCGGCCCCACTGGAGAGACGGAAGCGTGGGCGAGCCGGGAAGCACCAGAATCACCACAAGGGGGTCCTGTGTCCATCTCCTATCCGCTTCTTCCCCTCCACCAAGAATAAAAACCACCCAACCAACCACACGGCGGGCCCGGGTCAAGTCTTGTTTCGTCCGTAATTCACGAAGTGTGTGTGTAGTGCCGTGGGTGAGTCTTTGTCTTCATTTGTGTGTGTACACTTAACCGCTTGCAGTGTCGTGCTGTGCTCATGTTGATAGAAGCCACTTCGAGACCAGAGGAGTCGTGAGGAGATTCTAGCCGTTGAGGTCGGTGGAGTGTGGGTTGAAGAAACTTCTAAGTTGGGATTTCCTTGAGTGTGTAGTAACGAAACCTTTCCCTTGACGAGTGGACGGGCAGTGGTGAAACATCTGGACGGTCGAAGTGAGTAGACCGATTTACAATCTATTGTGCCGAAGGGCTGTTGGGCTGACGGCTGTGAGAAATAACTACCTCTGTGTGGAGCCTCTTCAAAGGTTCGCCCCTGTCCTGTGTTTCCGACGCCGTGAGTGGAGGAAGGACCACTGTTGTCCTCAACGTCCTTTTTTCCCTACCCTTGGAGGCCGTAAGTCGAAGCACATCGTGTAAATCCACGTTGTTAAGTCCACTGCCCTCGAGTGAAGAGGAAGTAGGGAGGGAAAGCTACAACTTTGTGTAATACTTACCTTTGCTTACAGCACGAGCCTAGAAGGAAGGAAAGTCCCAGTCTTGTGTAACACTTTCCTTTGCTTACAGCACGAACCTAGAAGGAAGAAAAGTCCCAGTCTTGTGTAACACTTACCTTTGCTTACAGCACGAACCTAGAAGGAAGAAAAGTCCCAGTCTTGTGTAACACTTACCTCTGCTTACAGCACGAACCTAGAAGGAAGAGAAAGGTCCCAGTCTTGTGTAACGCTTACTTCTGCTTGCAGCACGAACCTGAGGAAAAGAAGAAAAGTCCCAGTCCTGTATAACACTTACCTCTGCTTACAGCACGAGCCTGAGGAAAGAAGTGACAGCCCAGTGTTGGGTACTAACCATCTCTGTTTGCAGTACGAACTGGAGGAAGGAAGAAAACGTCCCCGTTTGCGTAATTCTCACCTCCACCAAGAGCCTGAGAAGAGAGAGAAGAAGATTAGTCACCTCGTCGACATCAGCCGTTGGAGTACCCCCGGCACAGAGTAAGATTGGTGGACAGCACATTAAATACCTTTTCTTGTGATTTGCCTCCAGGAGAAGAGGAGCGTGCCACGGGTTCAAGGGACCAAACCTGAAGGAGCCCCGTCCCCCTGTCCCATGGAAACTCCGCCTGGAGGCGCGAAGTAGTTGTTGTTTTAACTTCCCATTTTTCCCTTCCCCACATCATTTTAAATATTTAATAAAGTTCATTTTAATATTATTCATTCCTTGTGTGTCTGGTCATTGGGGTGGCTTTGGGACCTCCTCGAGGTGGAAACTAGGAAGGGGCGTGACTCCATAGCATCTGAGTCCGCTCCGACCTGTGACATATGCCCACTAAAAATATCAATGGAAAAGAAAATAAGGAAAGTAAGGCACAACCAGGCTGTGCGAATTTCCCAACCAATTAGACTAAAGCATTTGACAGTTCCGAGGTATAAGAAACAATAATATGTTGAAACACAGCTAGTAATGTGAATTAGTATCCCATTACAATGTAAAAAATTATATGAATGAAATGATGTAAAATCACTAAAAGTAATTTAATAAAATCTCTTAGTGTCAGATAAGTGATTTTCTGAGTTGGACAAACCAAAATAAATGACTCAATATGGAACAGATATTTTTAGGTTTATACATCAAATAAAACATTTTAAACAACAATAAATTTTAAACTGGCCTGGTGCCAGTTGTTCCTCCATGTCTGGCTGCCGATGGTGTTGGAGGAGCTCAACAACGCTTGTTCGATTTTCCCCCTTATGACAATCCCAGTTATAGTCACAATCTTCTTTAGGGTTGAACTGATTCTCTTATCAGATTTTCCTGTGGTGCACGGTGTGTTAAGAGCATCAGAATCAGAGGCACTTCCATCTTAAATGTTGAATATTTATGATCAGAAATCCTGTTGCATGGGGAACATCAAGGAAAAATGCACATGTGTCACAGGCCGGAGCGGACCACAGACTATGTATGTCACGCTCCTCCCAAAGTTCCACCTCGAGGAGGTCCCAAAAGCACCCCAATGACCAAACAACCAAGAGATAAGTAATATAAAATAGAAACTTTATTTAATTTAATTAAAATTAGAACGGGGAACTGGGAACGGAATCTAAAAACTTTCTTCTCTCTCCCTCAGGGAGGACTACGGGGCAAGGCGCGTTGGAGGGGAGAGAAGCCTGGCTCCGGTGGATCGGGGGCTAGCAGGGCAAGGGCCGGGCGGAGCTCCTTCGACCTCGGCCCACCTCCTGCAGGGAGAAACTTCTCGGGGCTCCTTGGTTCCTCCTGAGGGTAAAGTAAACACAACGTAAGTATTGCGTCGGTTTTAGTCAACTCGGTGTCTCTTCACTAACTTCCTTTTCCTTCCGCAGACACTCAGGCCAAGGAATCACAACTGGGTAAGAGTGGCTCTACTTGCGGCCAATGGAATGCCCTCTGTGCTACCGCTGCTGGGACTTCAACAAGTCGTGAGAGGTAAGTTAGATAGGACTGTAATGTGGTAAGTATCTTCCTTTGTAAGTTTCCCTGAACCTTCAAATCGTACTGGGTATTTTAGCTTTAACACGTAGCACAATGGTTATGTTCCTTTGCAGGTTTCACTTTTCGGGTCGTACTGGGTAAGTTTAGCTTTAGCTCGTAACACGGTGAGTATCTTGCTTTACAGGTTTCTCTGGGCTTCCGAGTCGTGCTGGGTAAGTTTAGCTTTAGCTCGTAACACGGTGAGTATCTTGCTTGACAGGTCTCTCTGGGCTTTCGAGTCGTGCTGGGTAAGTTTGGCTTTAGCTCGCAACACAGTGAGTATCTTGCTTTACAGGTTTCTCTGGCTTTCGAGTAATATGGATGTTAACTAGGCACGGGGGAAAACATGGAATCTTAGACCATACGTCACCACACCATCTAGCGCAGCACGGCACGGGACAGGGGTCCCTCCTGGCTCTCAGACTGCGACCGGCGCAACGGCGCCTCGCTATCGGTGGATCCAAGTTAACCGGGTCCACACGTCCTCTTCCCGTTCTCCTAGGGCAGGCGAAGATCTAGACGAGATCAAAAAAAGATCACTCTCACACTGCACAGCACACACTCCAGTGAATAATTAGTGTTTGCCCTCCTCTCTTGGCACAATCAGCTCTGGGTTAAGGGAGAGAGATCTCGTCTGCCACCCAACAATGTCCCAAACGGGCTTAGAGGCTTCACTATCCAATGCCAGCAGAACACTCGACTTCCGGCTCACCCACCCACTTCGCACCTGGTGGGGCCGCTACACACACAATGTGCAAACAAAACACACACTCCTTTAACAATGTGCAGTTGTCGCACACCAGTATTTAGGGTTACTCACGACTGTGTTGTCTCCGATCGATCTTCCCTCCTCTTCTTGGCATCCTTCAATGCCACCAACTCGGTAAGTACAACTCGCCCAGGCTGTTATACAAACACAGCGGTAATCCAAATGTTCAAACGATTCGTATTGCTCCAATGCTCACTCTTTGGTTGACTTTGACAGTGTTTTCTCCTTTACCGATCTCCAACACTTGCCCAATGCCGCCTCCTAATGTAAACAACTCAGCCCACAGATATTCCCAGCGTTATTCCGACGCAACCGAACACTTCATGTCTTCTTCCAACTCTCCTTTATATACACCTCTGCCAGCGTGACTCACCCAATCGTTGTTTGCCACGTCGATGGTACAGCTGTGTCTTATTTTGGGTGATTTTGGGGATCCCCGGGAAACCCGGAAATGCGGTGTTTATGCAACCGGGTCCGGGCGGAACCTCTTCCTACTCACTTTAGTTCCGCCCCGTTGAAGTCACTCCGTGACACATGCATGCTGTAGATTATCACGTGAAACAAAACGATACCCAATCAGAAAGTGAGCTGATAAAAGATAAAACCATTACAACCGTAGTTGGTCATTTATTTATTTGTATTTGAATTTATTTAAGCTTATATTTAATACTTTTGCTTTAGGATTTTCATACAGTTTGTTTACTCTCTCATGACTGCAGATGTTTTTGAAAGGCAAAGAATTAAACCTTATAATTCTATAAGGTTCTGTCATCAAGTATTGAGCCTTTTCTTATGCTCGTAAATTTTAAGTTTAATAAAGAAACCCTTAAAACTAATCATAGTCTGACTTTACTGTCAAATATCCTGATTTTCTTTGTGGTGCTTCTGGTCATATTTTTGCATGAATTTGTTTGCAGACTAGGGGAGAGTTGGGGCAAAACTAATGTGTTCTCTGAACTCTGACTAGATTTGCATTTTAAGCTATGACAGCAGGTTCAGCACGCAACCCTTGACAGATCTGACAAATATTATACCTCAGTGTTTCCACTACATAGCCAAGAAACATTCTCCACAGCTGCAGCTGGCAAAATCAGCCTACATGTAGACTGTCTTAAATAGCTAAATACATTTCTTCTTTGATTTGGGTTGTTCACTTTTTCAAAAATAATTATCCTAAAATTCTCTTGCTTGGTTGTTTTTAAGATAATGCTGGGTACATTTTGGACAGAAAACATGTTGGGTTAAATAAATAGATAAAGAAACCTATGCTGGGCCCAACAAAATTGTCTATGAAAGTGGAAGATAGTGTGTTTTTTATAAAACATAAGAAAACATTGTATTATACCAAACACACAAAATAACATTGTTTTTAAGCATTGAAATAGGTGCACTTTAAGCAATTTTTCTAATATGGTCTTGATTTTCTATATTTTGAATAAATATAAAAAATAATATTTTTATAAAAACGTATCCTACATGCTCATGTCTTGTACAGTACAATATATGGGTGGGGGCTGGTGGGGGACAACATCTCTATTTTTTTTTAAGGCAACCAAGAATTCTGTAGCTACATGCCTTACTGTATGTATGACCATCAGTGTTGGGAACGTTACTTTGAAAAAGTAATTAGTTATAGTTACTAATTACTTCTCACAAATAGTAACTGAGTTAGTAACTGCGTTACATTATTATAAAAGTAATTAATTACCAGGAAAAGTAATTACTGCGTTACTTAAAAAAATTTATATTTCAAATAACTTGAATTCCCCTTACAAAATTAAATATGTTAAATGACTAAAATGGATACTAAAGAGAAATCACAAATTTTGTGGCAGCATGTGACGATGTGAGGTGCTTTATTAGATCAGAATTACTTGCCACAGACGTGGAGAGACTTTTTCTTCATGGGCATAAGTTGCACATTACACAAACATTCTTCCCTTTCACCTCAACAATGGAAAAGTAGTGCTTTATACTTCGTGTTTGCGACCGCTACCTTTGAGCTTGTTGTACTTGCCATCGCCCTGTCGCCGGTGTTTTCGGAGTGATTGATGCGCGATGACCGGGCTGCATGTCAGTGCTTTGAGATGGGGCACAGTCAGCAGCAGCACCGCTGCTCGTTGAGAAGAGAAAACAACGCGTATTTTCATGTCAGTTTACAAAAATCTCCAACCACGCCAGAAAAGATAGCTAGATTTGTCCTATAAAGTCGCTAAAGTGATAGAAAGTTGCTAAATCTAGCGACAAAGTGACCAAGTTGCCCAGACTTTTTAACACTGCTGCTCGCTCCTCTGACTTGGACTGCACGTGTCGGCGGGCCTTTTTGTGAACTCTGCCTCTGGTTGGCTACCGATGCAAATTAAGCCAATCATTATGTTTCTCACAACACACACAAGAGAAAAACAGTGTTTGGCTGAGAGAGTGAGCATACGCGGCTGAAAATCACTACAGTAAGATCAATTTTAGTAATGCGCAGCATTTTAATGTCAGTAACGATAACGGCGTTATAACGGGGGAAACAGTAATTTATTTGATTACTCGTTACTGAAAAAAAATAACGCAGTTACTAACGCCAATTACTTATTACGCCGTTATTCCCATCACTGATGACCATACATGATGGAGAATCAAGTATAAGGTCACTGGCTTATACAGTTTATAGGCGAACTGAGCGCAGAAAAATCAGGGTAGTGAGAAAGAGAGATTAAAAGTTTTCTTTAAACAGCAAGCAGACAAATCAAACAAATCAATAATACAAAAACATTTTTAAAAAAATGTAACGATCTAAGCGCACAGCGCACGGTCTAAATGGGCGTGCTCAAATCCACTTTTGCTAATTTAACGACGGGAAAAATGGTTTGTGCGCCGAGCGCATGGTCAAAAAGGGTTGGTCCTTTTTTAATGAGTAACATTTCTTGACATTTCTGTCAAGAGATCCTTCTAAAAGTTACACAATGCACCTTTAATGGTTATGATGGGAACAGGCAGGCCAGCTGACAGTCTTGCCTAGGCCCGGGACAAGATAATCTTAGAGGGCCCCCCGTCCCCCCTATTTTTTACTGGTAAAAAGACATTTGGCATTATCAGATTCAGGACCCACGAATATTGCATATTATACATCAGGGGTTCTCAAAGTTTACATTCAAAGGTCCAAATCTGAATTCTCATCATTTTCATAGGTCCGGAAAAAATAGTTATTACAAAAATTGTCAAGCATAGTAATAACTTTATGTAAATCATTTGTTTATATAACAAATCAACACAAATGGTTTGGGAAAAACATAACAAGTGTATTTTGCATTTAAAGTAAAAACATTTTTTTAAACATAAACACAAGAAATATGCCAAAAGTAACCAGGTGCAAGATACAGAGCAACCTAATGAGATAAATGGCACTGTTTGTTTTCCATCAGATGCATAAACCATGGCAAAAAAAAGTGTGGTTGGTAGGCAGAGACACTGACCAAAATTAGGGGTGCACCTATAAATTGGCTGATGATGCTTGCTATGCTTCTCAATGAATTACGGTGAAATACCGCTACATCCAAAAGCCAGGAGGCGCTCTCGGACAGAAACTTAATATGCGCTGCAGACGAAGAACAAGACACACGCAGCTCCAGGAAATGTCTTAAGGATATATTTATATTCCTGTTCTTCAAACCTTTTCAGGTATTTTCATGATAATAAAGAATATGTATAAAGATTATGTATGCCGAGTGTTGCTTTTTCAAATGTATGTTTTAAACGACTCAAACCAACAGTGATTTCAGATTGATAAGGACTTAATGATCAAAAGCCGTAGTACATGAAGTAGCTGTGCATAATTTCTGGGTGTGATGGCTACAGCATGACACAGGAAATTTTTGAATAACTCGTTTTATTTTCGGACCAGGAATATTCTTAAATCTAAAAAGAAAAGAAAACTAAACGAATGGTTTACAAGTTTAATATGCATTTGTTAAGTAGCAAATGCACACATTTAATCAATCACATAGAAAATAATGCACTTGTACTATGAAGTGGACGCGGGTCCGGATCAAGTTCCCGTCGGGTCCGGATCCGGACCGGAGTCCGGACTTTGAGAACCCCTGTTATACATTGTATAAAACATTTATATAGTAGTTAAATGTAGTACTGACACTATATACTGACACAAAATAACTTTGTTTTTATTTTGGGTAAACTTTTACATATTGTCACCATCCCTTATAAAAGTGAAAAGAAAAAAACTAAATGACCAAAACTTTAACAAAAATTCCAACAAGAATTGAAAATATAACAATAAAGATCATTAAAAACTAGGGCATCTCGATGATACTAAAACACTGGTGTAAAGTGTGAGTTTGGAGTGATCAAAATATTTGGAGGCTAGACTAATAGGCTAAGCATAAACTTAGCTTAGCACACCATCAAAACATGACAAATTGTCGGATTAAAACCATGTTTTTGCTACAAACTCACTTTATAACAGAATTCGAGTGTTTTAAATAACCATATGTGAGCTGATGTGACTTTGGATTATAAAATGAAACTATAATATAAAGTTATTGTATTCTACAGTGCTAAAGGCTATGTTTATAAGCGTTGCATTATAATAAATATACTGTATTGGTTATTAAAATACCCGACATGACTGGAAGAACACAGATACACCATATATAATCCCAACTGTGTTTATTGTCTTCTTGTTTTATTCATCAAAACTTGAAAAATTATAAATGGAGGACTAGATTAAAACCTTGGATACTGCGCATAATCTATCCAAAAAGTATCCATCACATAATCTCTAATCTCTAATATATAGAGCTGATAAAACCATTACAACCGTAGTTGGTCATTTATTTATTTGTATTTGTATTTATTTTCGCTTATATTTAATACTTTTGCTTTAGGATTTTCATACAGTTTGTTTACTCTCTCATGACTGCAGATGTTTTTGAAAGGCAAAGAATTAAACCTTATAATTTGATAAGGTTCTGTCATCAAGTATTGAGGCTTTTCTTATGCTCGTTTAAGTTTAATAAAGAAACCCTTAAAACTAATCATAGTCCGACATTTACTGTCAAATATCCTGATTTTCTTTGTGGTGCTTCTGGTCATATTTTTGCATGAATTTGTTTGCTGACTAGGGAAGAGTTGGGGCAAAACTAATGTGTTCTCTGAACCCTGACTACATTTGCATTTTAAGCTATGACAGCATGTTCAGCACGCAACCCTTGAGAGATCTGACAAATATTATACCTCAGTGTTTCCACTACATAGCCAAGAAACATTCTCCACAGCTGCAGCTGGCAAAATCAGCCTACATTAAGACTGTCTTAAATAGCTAAATACATTTCTTCTTTGATTTGGGTTGTTCACTTTTTCAAAAATAATTCTGCTAAAATTCACTTGCTTGGTTGTTTTTAAGATAATGCTGGGTACATTTTGGACAGAAAACATGTTGGGTTAAATAAATAGATAAAGAAACCTATGCTGGGCCCAACAAAATTGTCTATGAAAGTGGAAAATAGTATGTTTTTTATAAAACATAAGAACACATTGTATTATACTAAACACGCAAAATAACATTGTTTTTAAGCAATGAAATAGGTGCACTTTAAGCAATTATTCTAATATGGTCTTGATTTTCTATATTTTGAATAAATATAAAAAACTATAGTTTTATAAAAACGTATCCTACATGCTCATGTCTTGTACAGTACAATATAGGGGTGGGGGCTGGTGGGGGACCACATCTCTATTTTTTTTAAGGCAACCAAGAATTCTGTAGCTACATGCCTTACTGTATGTATGACCATAAATGATGGAGAATCAAGTATAAGGTCACTGGCTTATACAGTTTATAGGCGAACTGAGCGCAGAAAAATCAGGGTAGTGAGAAAGAGAGATTAAAAGTTTTCTTTAAACAGCAAGCAGACAAATCAGAAAATCAATAATAAAAAACATTTAAAAATTTTTTTAACGATCTAAGCGCACAGCGCTCGGTCTAAATGGGCGTGCTCGAATCCACTTTTGCTAATTAAACGACGGGAAAAATGGTTTGTGCGCCGAGCGTATGGTCAAACAGAATTGTTCCTATTCTTTTAATAAGTAATGGGAGTATTTTGGGCATAACATGCAATAAACCAATGAGATTCTCAGCTCTCATCCCCTTTAAAAGCAAGTTGCGCTGGCACTATGTCTAATCCCTATTTAGATGACGGACTTCGTAAACTGAAAACCTAAGCGGAGGAAGAAGACCCCCAGTTTAAAATTAATGTTAAATAATTGTGTTCTTTTTTACTTGTATTGAAATTGTTAGTTTTTATTAAAACCTTTCAATCCCGTTTTCTTTTAGTTATGGACGTAAAAAAGCAGGCTTTTAATTGCTTTAAATGTATGGCTATCCAATATCATCAAAAAATAATTTACAAGTATGTAAGAAAAGGTTTGTACTTTAAAATACTTTATTTGTAACAAACAGGAGATAAAGAATTTACAAACGGCTCTCCGCACGTTTCAGCACTTGGACAGCGTCAGTTTTTGTTAAGCATGACTTAAAAATGTTTCTTATCTCACCATATCCACAGGTACAGAGTCATCATATACAATAAATCCGTGAGGTAGCATTTAAAAAAAAAAACATTTAAAAACAGATGCATTTGTTTAAAGCAAAGCATTTATTTACTTACAAGGCTACAGGTGAAGCAGCTCTTTACGCCTTCTATAATTATTAGTCTCATAATTATTCCTCATTTATGCCCAAGAGACTCAATAATAATCTTTTACATTCAATCCTTTAATCTTTCATATTTAAAAGCGTTTTTGTGCTGCTGCGCATTCATGTATGTATAAGCAAACCCGCATTGTCGTCCCATTTAAAGGCGCATATTGCTAACGCGCTCTTTAAATAACAAAAAACATATTGTGCCATTGACTTTAGACTTTAGACCAGGTTTTTGTTGGTCAATGGCGTAGTCATTCCCACTAGACCTCTCTACACTCACTGGCCACTTTATTGCTGTAAGTACACATGTTCAATTGCTTGTTAACACAAATGCATCATACTATTAATCCTATTTTAGCCTTAAGTTACTTTTTATTCAATAGTTTATCCATTAAAATGTTGAAAAACAGACAAATAAAATAATTCCTTTTTCATTGATAGCTCAGACAAAATCATAATTTGCTCTGGTCTGGGGGGCTTGTTTTGCAAAAGACTGACACTTCTGCTTTAGTGCAGTATATTTTCTTTGCATCCATTGATTAAACGAATCAGTTCACCATGATAATGTTGCTCATATGGGTCATAGCCATAATGTAATACTGCAAGCTCAGAACTCAGACAACTTACTGCGGTTTCCCTGAATTTCCATCATCCACAGAGAACACTGTAAGGTCTTTGCAAATGTTGTACAATTCTGTTGCAAATGTTGTTCAAATAAATCAATTTGCATTTAACCCTCTGGGGTCCGACCATTTTGGGACACTGTCAGAGGTTCTGACATGCTCTTACATTTGGTATTTTTTCAGTTGCTTTAAAACATAATAATGGCAAGTGTCTCATACCACTGTGTTCAGCACAAACTGGGCTAAAATATTATATGAGCAACATGTATGTACATGTTTGTATTTTTGAGAGAAAAATGTTTATGCGTGGTTTTTAAAAAAGCAAACATTTTAAGTCACTGATATAAGTCCACAAAACCCATACTAAACATGTTTTAACAAGACTTTACTAAACAGAATCTAGTAGTCTAGAGTTTTTTCTTTAAAATGATGTGAAAATCATCCTGCCTACTCATTCACATAAAACAATCTATTGATTTAGAAATTGTAAGACACTTTTTGTTTAGAGGGGCCGTATGCGAGAAGGATTGATTGACAGCTACCAAACAAAGGCTCGCATAATGTGAGAACAAATGTATACATGTTTGTTTGAGGTTTATTAAGAAGTTAACAATATAATCAAAATAGAAAGGTCAGTAGGACATTTTCAGTTTATTTGGAAACAAACCCTATTCAAAAACTTAACTTGTATAAGAAACTGATAAACAACAGAGCTGTAAACTTCATGTGGCTCATGTTACCATTTAACTTTAAAAGAAGTGAGAATATGTTTTTCCACTTCATAGTTTTGTACTGATGAGAGGGATGTAGACCTGTAAGAGAGTTATGAACAGCTGTTAGCATAAATTGTCCACAGAAATACCCTTACATACAGTACATAACTGATGGGTAAATGATAGCACTACATTCAGATAAATAAACTATCATGTACATAAACTAAATTAGTATCTCAGATAAACATCTGCAATGATATAGTTATATAAAAAGCTGTTTTCAGATGACTGTTTTCAGATGCCCATCCCCTTATCGGCTAGTTTCTGTTTTAAACGCGTTTCTGTTAGCGAGTATGAACTTTAAAAACACATTGCATATGGCGTCCATGTGCGCGAGCTCGTGTCTCCGTGTAAACAACGCGGAGCTCATAATAAAACGGTGTCGCGTGAAAAGCACAATGTATGGAATGCATTGCATGTAAACAATGTCATATTACAGCAGATCCCGCAGTGCAGCATTACTCAAAGTTGCCATGAAGGATACAAAAGTGAATAACTGTGTCTAACACTGTACAGCATGTATCAATGAAATCCGCCATTACGTGATCACGCAAACTCGTTTGTAAACAATGCGAAAGTTTTTCAATCCGAAGCGTGCAGTCTGCTCAGGTTGCTTATGTAGGCTGAACTGCACAAGCCATAACATATTACATGATAGCAAATATAAATGAAGACAAATGACTTACAGTTTCTTCAGGAATATATCCTCCTCCATTGCGTCTTCCATTGTTCTTCTTCTTAGGTAACGTTAAAGATAAACGCTTCTCTTCCTCAATGTCCAGACATAAATGAAGATCTTCCTCACGTGTAAAGTTTATAATCCAAACATGCTGTAAAGTCTTTAAATCTGATCAAACTTTACGCTTTGTTTATTATTGTTGGAACTGCTGGTCTCTTCATTACCATGTCAACAGCCTATGGGCGTGACCGAATTAAAGATAATGAGCTCAGCCAGGAAAAACGGTACTCTCTTTACTTCAATGCAGATTATATAAACAGGAAATATTTGTTTTTGATTATAATAAGCTTGTTTAAAAGTAGACATTTCTGGCTTTCTTTGGATATGTGTATCATGTTTGTGTGACGAGTATTCGCAGAGTTTCAACTGATTTTTGTAACGTGATTTGAGAGACAGCTGGCGGAGACAGAAATGTCTAAATGCGCACCGTGTTTATATTCTTTATTTGACAAAAACACAAAGATCTCTTGTTATTGTGAATGTACACTTATTAAAGAGGACCATTCAGAGTTTCAAATTATGTCAAACACGTAAGTGTTTGATTATTAATGATGGGGTATTTTAAGTTGATTCTGCTATGATAAGGAGAAAACACGTCAAAACCCGTCCCCGCGTTTTTGGACCCCTGGGGGTAAAATCAGCATGCTGCCCTCAGGACAGGTGTAGTCTTTTTTACTATGCTAGTATTGATCAGTACATTGCAGAGCCCTGCCTTCACCCTTAAGAAAATTAACCATGGTAACCATGGTCACTACAGTAACCATGTTTTTTTGGTTTTAACTGTAGTTAAACCATGATTAATTTTCGTAAGGGCAGGTCAGTATATTATATTGCATTTCTGTCAAGAGATCCTTCTAAAAGTTACACAATGCACCTTCAATGATGGGAACAGGCAGGCCAGCTGACAGTCTTGCCTAGGCCCGGGACAAGATAACCTTAGAGGGCCCCCCGTCCCCCCTATTTTTTACTGGTGACAAGACATTCGGCATTATCAGATTCAGGACCCACGAATATTGCATATTATACATTGTAAAAAACATTTATATAGTAGTTAAATGTAGTACTGACATACTGACACAAAATAACTTTATTTTTATTTTGGGTAAACTTTTACATATTGTCACTATCCCTAATAAAAGTGAAAAGAAAAAAACGAAATGACCAAAACTTTAACAAAAATTCCATTTTCAAGAATTGAAAATATAACAATAAAGATCATTAAAAACTATAGCATCTCAATGATACTAAAACACCGGTGAAAAGTGTGAGTTTGGAGTGATCAAAATATTTGGAGGCTAGACTAATAGGCTAAGCATAAACTAAGCTTAGCACACCATCAAAACATAACAAATCAGAGTCCTGCAACGGGTCATAAAAGTGTCTCAAATGGGTGGATTGTGACATTCCTAAAATTCACGGGCGGGGCCGCGGGCGGATGATTAACTCCGCGCGGGCGGGTAGTAGTGCAAATGATAATATGTGCAAAATCTGTATGTCTAATGATGTGACACCAAACTTTGAAACACGGCTGTTTTTTTCAGCCAAGCGCTTTTTAGCTGTGATACTTAAGCTGTGAGCCGGTTGGTTGTTGTGATACTTGTCCCGCCCTTTCTCCACTGTGATTGGACGGCCGTGTGACAACTGACAACTGACATTGACGAGCGGAGAATTTCACCCAAACTTTAATCTCTTTCAACTCTCGACCCTCAGCGCCGAGCGCGGAAAAACCGCTGACCGCCGGCTTATTTGAAAAACGGCCGCGGGGGTAAAAGCTTTGGTGTGCACGCCCTAATTACCATTACACGCGGAACATATGACATTTGACCCATCACGTCACCCCCACTACAACAGTGCGCGACCAGTTTGTTGATTCTTCTCGTAGTTTGTTGGAGCCTTTCTTTTACTGTCTATGCTTGGAGCCCTATGGTTTAAGCGAGCGTTGCGGGACTCTGGCATAAAGTTTTGCTGTTGATAGCCGGAAGCTGAACGTCTTCTCTTAGAAAGCATTTCGAGACGAGACTTAGGAGCACAGCAGGGGTTGTGTAGGTAGGTTGTTCTTTTTCTTGTTTTTTTATTAATATGTCTATTTCTGTATAGTTATCATGTTCCATTTGTGCCGATAGACTACTTAAATGGCACAAAACAGAGCGCACTTTAGCCTGTTTCATTAGCCTATTCATGACGCTGTTGTGATGTTTAGAGAGGTACGAGATAAAAAATAAAGCACTTTAATTGGAATGATTTTAGAGTGTGTGATTTATGCGGGTACGGGTCGGGTAACGGGCCAAATATTAACGGGTCCGGGCGGGTGCGGATTTAATTTTGATATTATCACGGGTGACGGGTCGGATCTGGTGCTGAACTTTGCGGGTACGGACGGACACGGGTCTCCAAAAATGGACCCGTGCAGGACTCTGTAACAAATAGTCGGATTAAAACCATGTTCTCTTTCAAGGGATACTTGACGCTGTGTCATGGTAATGACATTATGGGGAACGCTATGCAGCGTGACGCACATGAATATTCTTTCAAACTAGGTCTATTCACCTTATTTTTCATGACAACAAGGACGGCGCCATTGCGCTCATTTTGTCAACGTACTTCCGGCTGCATATGATGAGCAGCTGAGGCAGTGGCTGAAGGCGACGCGTTAAACTTAAAAAGCTCACTCAAGCGCCTTTATGTTTGTTTCTTACCAATTTTAACGGACGGGAAGCCGACTGAGGAACACCCTAATCCCAAGTAATGGTTCGACTACGATGTTCCGGTAACTTGAAGCCATGCCGGGTGTTGAAAAGGTGATCAGTTTCAAGTAAGCTATCTTAGCTAAATGTGCTCTTTCGCCTAACGTTAGATTTGTGATGTCCGTTCTACGAATAAACTTAAGATCAGTAAGGTTAGTTTATAAAATGCAATTATTTTGAATGATTTTCATTGGCCACCTATATTTTTATATTTAAGATAAGACAACAATATATTACAGTACATTACATTCTTACAGTAGCTCACGTGATTCATACAAGTTACCGAGATTTCAGATGCTAGAAGGTCAGTTCATTTCTCATTCAGATATTGATGATAATGACCTATTAAACAACATATTATTTAACACTTAAGATAGAGGTTGTGTGTATAACGTTACTGTCTCTTTTTAATGCATCTCTCTCTTACACACTGTTCTGTTTAAGTATTGGTGCCATTTATATATTAATTCTTATGATGCAAGTTTCTTTTAAATACCAACATAAAAATGTTTATGGTTATATTATTTTCACAGATGCATTGATGTTTAGTGATGCAATGGACAACTGTGAGGATGATACAATCAACGTGTTCCTAAACTGTGATGCAGAAACACAATAATACATTTTTTAATAATAATAAATGTAATTTATAATGCACTTTATATTTAGAAAAATCTCAAAGTGCTACAGGATAATAATAAATAAGAGACAATAAAACAAGAAGGACATAGCGAGTCAGTTAAAAGCTCTATTAAAGAGGTGAGTTTTGAGGCCACGTTTAAAAACATCCACAGACTGTGGTGTCCTCAGGTGGTCAGGGAGAGCATTCCACAGCCTAGGAGCTACTGAACAAAAGGCCCGATCTCCCATAGTACGAAGCTTTGTCTTGGGCTGTTTCAGTCGAAACGCTGTACCAGATCGGAGGGCACAATTGAGGTCTGCAAAGTAAGTAGTTCTTTGAGGTGGGGGGGGGGCTTCACCATAGATGCATTGGTGGGTAAGGAGGGAGATTTTGTAGTCAATCCTCTGAGACACAGGAAGCCAGTGGAGTGATTTGAGAATGGGGGTGATGTGTTCGTGCTTCCGCACCCTCATCAGGATCCTGGCGGCACTGTTCTGGATGTACTGCAACTTTTGAACGTTTTTTCCAGAGATCCCAATGAGCAGTGCATTGCAGTAATCCAGCCTGGAGGAGATATAGGCATGGACAAGTTTTTCAGCATCAGAGAAATTGAGAATAGGGCGTAGTTTGGCAATATTCCTAAGATGGAAAAAGGAAGTCTTGTATAGATGCTTGATGTGAGAATCAAATGACAAATAAGGGTCAATTTTAACACCAAGGTTAGTAACAGATGTTTGAAGTCGAATGTTAATGTTTTGTCCAGAGAAAGTGATGCTGTTTATGCCTGATAGTCGCACCTGATGTGGAGTGCCCACTAAGATGGCTTCAGTTTTCGAGCTGTTAAGCTGAAGAAAATTTTGCCTCATCCAAGCCTCTATCTCCTCCAGGCAGTTTGTCAGAGTGGATGTTGTTGATGTTGTGGCGGCAGTGGAGGATGTTGTCCTGATGTATAATTGGGTATCATCGGCATAACAGTGGAAGGAAATGCCATGTCGGTTTATGATATGACCAAGGGGGAGTATGTAAAGAATAAACAGGGTGGGGCTGAGCACAGAGCCTTGGGGGACGCCACAGGTGACAATGGTCCTCATTTATCAAAAGTGCGTACACCAAATTTCCAGCGTACACCTGGCGTACACCCAAAACCACGGTGACTTTGAGATTTATCAATATGGATGTGGCGTACGGCACGCTCAAATCCTACGCCTGCTCAGGAGGTGGTGTACGCACGTTTTGAGTAAGGAAATGAAATTCCTAACACAACAAAACGCACTGACAAACTAAAATATATGATATATTATGACACACTGTAAAAAAACAACATAGTATTTATATACTTAAATGTATTTTTTTTTTTGCAATATGAACGTAAATGTTTAATTTGTGTGACTTTACCAAAGCATTTGATTTGTATGCATATGTGTTCCTTAAGTTGCGAGCCGTTTCAGGGCAGAGCACGTGAGCGGATCGGAGCGTTGAACGGTGCGGTAATACCATCATAGCGCCTTTTTCCGAAATTCCGCTCGCTCAGCATCGCTCGTTGAACCCAGAACGCCCTTTGATAATTTGCTAGTTCGAGAATCTGTGAAAACGTCTAGCAATAAGTTATGGAATTCAAGCCTTATACATAAATGTAAAGTAAAAATCAGAGTTAAGATTGGACAGGAAGAAAACATTGAAAGGAAGTGCGGAGAGACTGTAAAAGTTAGCAAATATTCATCCTGGAATCTAAAGCGGCACATTGCAAGAAAGCACAAGGATGTGCTACGAAAACATGGTAATGCATCAAAAGGTAAGCTAGTTACATACCATTCGATGATAAATAAATAGCTACACATGAAGGTAAAATGCTTGTGTTGAATGGAGCCATAAATCCGATCATGATGACATGCGGACAAAATCATGGCCACGAATTAACTATTATGCTATATTATGGACACTTCTTTTTCTTATTTAGTCTAAAGTATGGCCATAAATATAAAATTTGTTCCCAATATTCAACAGTTTGTTCCTTGGAATTAATTATTATAATATTTTGTAATTACTATTACAATTATTATTACTTCAAATTATGAATTAGCCTAGTAAAACATGTGGATGTCGTGGAAACAAATTGTTAATTTGAATTATATCCGGAGCTCCGTATCAAACGGGATCTTAGCTAACAAACAACTGTATGTAAATACAAAACAACACACTACAAAAGTTACTACATCATTTTAAAATTTTATTTAAAAAAAAACTTAACCGAACCATTAAGCAGACATATAATTTAGATGTAGACAACAGTAAATAGTAATAATAATAATAATAATAATAAATAATTATATAAGCGTCATTAATAATAAAATAATAATACAAATATTACAAAATGTCATGCAATTATTAATGTGTCTTTAATCCCACTCTTTAAACTCCCAAATAAAACAATTTTGTTTCTTTCCACTTCCCTGGTTTCTCTTCTTTGCCGGCTTCCATGTGTCAATGTCGTAAAATGAGGGCGTGGGAGAGGTGGAGACTTGAATTTATATGGGCGTGTTATTCTAATGACGATTGTTTTTTGCATTTATGAAGGGCAGATATTGCTTACACCTGAATTTCAGAGGAACGCACAGCTTCATAAATCAGGCAGTGAGATGAGTGTAAGCATAATCTTACGCCAACATATACGCCCGTTTCTACGCAAGAATGATAAATGAAGGCCAATGGGAGGACCCATCTACACTTTAAAATCACAACTCAACCTGAAGCAACCTACATCTGATATGGGAAAACAACCATGCAGTTTCCCGGACAGGGCTTCTGCTGGTCCCAGGCTAAATGCTAATTTGAGCTACGATAATTTAAAAACAACTTGTACTGACATACCTCAACATATATGAGTGCCATTGTTTTGTCACAAGATGTGGTTTGTTTGTAAAAACTAAAATGTCCTAATATAATTAAGGCCTAGTCTTGTAAACCCTGTCCGAGAAACTGCTTCAATGCTTCTGCTTCATGTGTTGAGCTGGCACAAATGTACATATGTCTGCTGAGAAACAACCATCTTTGTCAGCTTTACACAGGGTTGATATTGCATCCATTACACAGTCACTAAGCACATCACCAGTACATACACCAACAGCATACAGATAAACACTTGGTATCAGCTCCTGATGACTCTGATAAAGCTGCGTCTTAATTCATTGCAGGGTGGTCTTGCTAAAAAGTTAGTTGTTTCTTAGTCCATAGTTATTTTTATAAACCTTTACAATGTGACCTGATTTTACCTGTTGTAAAGTTACATTAAACCTTCATATGTGATCAGATGTCATGCAGTGATATTAAACATTTTGTGATCCGATGTTGTGCAGTTATATTAAACATTTACAATGTGATCAGATGTTACCTGTCATGCATTTATATTAAACCTTTACAATGTGATCAGATGTTACCTGTCATGCATTTATATTAAACCTTTACAATGTGATCAGATGTTACCGTCATGCATTTATATTAAACCTTTACAATGTGATCAGATATTACCTGCCATGCAGTTATAGTAAACAATTACAATGTGATCAGATATTACCTGTCATGCAGTTATATTAAACCTTTACAGTGTGATCAGATATTATCTGTAAGGAATTTCTTAAACCATATGTGAGCTTTGTAGATTCCACAAGGATTTAAGTCTCCTGATTTGAAAGAATAAGTGTTGGCAAGTTTGCAAATGAATTCTATCATGGTACAATACCACACAAAAACGAAATTTATTGGACTGGCTAAGGTGCACATTTGCCTTAAAAAATACGAAATCACTGTGTAAATATTGGTAGGCATAAGTACTTTAATAATTTTCAATGCTGCTCCTTCTGACAGGACGAGGTAAATAAATATGTCCAATAGGTTACTTGCCGCGGCCGCTTCATATCGTCTAACCACGAGACGATTGATGGGACATAATTAGACTATCCGTCGTATGAAGTTTTAACTGTGCTCCTAATTTAAAACATTTACAGCAGTTGCGATATTTGTCATTTCTTTAAAGTTATAGTGAACTACAAACAATCGTCTAACCACCAAACTAGCTACCGAATGCACTGTGCCATATAAGCAGCGGAAGTCAGTTGACAAAATGCGGAAGAGCGAAGAATTGAAAAAAGGCGTGGCGGAGATAATGTAGGTCAAACAGCTTTTGCTATTTTCAGCGAACGCTTGTGTGAATGTGAATGTGTCTAATTCTATATCTAGTTAGATTAGATTAGATTAGATTAGATTAGATTAGATTAGATTAGATTAGATTAGATTAGATTAGATTTGATCAAACAAACCCCGCAAGCCTCGTGTTTCAAAGGGTGCCCGTGAGTCGGCTTCACCAGTTTTAACCGAGTGTGCTGTGAATTACTCTAGTTCTGAGGATCTAGATGTAATTAATGTTTATACAAAAAACACAAATGAGCTTACTGATAATACCTTTTCTCCATGTTACGAAGAACTATTATGTTGTGACCCGATCGGCTGTAACAATTTAATATTGACTGGCCAGCACTTGAACAAAATATGAAGGCTGCCAGTGAACTTGACAAAAGAGGTTTCACTTTCTTCTCTGATTTTTAAATAATCCAGATACGGCAAATGCCCCGTATTGAAAGTTTCTCGCGGTTTATTTGTTGCGAGAGACAGCAACAATATAAATAGATAAACAAGTTTATATGGTCGTGGGTCGCGCTGGAGCTTGCCTTCGCAATATTGGCATTCTTCACGTATATCAAGCAGATTTATTGGATGAAATTAAAGGTAAACCTGAATCCTGAAATATTAGATGAGCTCGGAGAGCGGCAGACTTTTCTCTCCGTGCTACTAAAGAAAGGGGTTTTTCCTCGCCGTAGTTTCCCCCCAGAATCTGCATCTAAACAGTTTTACACAACATACAGATAATAAAAAACAGAGTGTTATCTCTCGTGCCCCCCTCTCCATCAGAGACCCTGGGGGACAAAACAACAATCAGCAACCACAGAGGCATATAAAGACTGATCTGAGAGCAGTATTATCTCAAATCATAAGGGTGCGTTAAAGGGGACCTGTCGTTCACATGTGGCCTTTTGGGGCACCCCTCATGAGAGCGCAGACAAAACCTGCGCTCGATGTGCCCTCACATACAACATAGTTTGTTAACCCCTTATGTTCCGTCTTCATTAAAGAAGACCTATTTTTTGTCTCCATTAAAAAAGACAAATAAAACAGAACAATAGGGCATTTTAGTAGCTCAGCTGTGCCCTGCCGGTCCTCCGCTTCAGGGCAGTGAGCATTCGATTTCCGGAATCAATCTCCTTTTTAGTGTATTTTTCCACGAGTGGAGAAAAGTATAAAATGTCACAAAATGGCTGCTAGAGGTATTGTACCAAAGAAGGATGGAGGGCTGAGGCCTATTTAGATCGATCTTTGAGGAGATACAATTCTAAAAATGACAATTCCTTCTATTGTGGTGTCAATCAGGTCTGAGGACTGGTTCGTCATGATACATTTAAAGGAACCCTATGTCGATATATCTATCCTCCTGCAGCATCTGGAATTTCCCAGGTTTGCTTTCGGCAGTGGTGTCAAAAGTATTAATTTTCATTACTCAAGTAGAAGTATAGATACTATAATTTATAAAGACTTTTGTAGAAGTTGAAGTATCAACTCAAGCTTTTTACTCAAGTAAAAGTGAAAAAGTACTGATTTTAAAACTACTTAAAGTATAAAAGTAAAAGTAATGTAAGGAAAAAAATGTCATTACGGTAAAAAGCCTAGGCCGCACCACAGGGGCCTTTTGTGCACTACCCTATGTCCTCTAAAAAATGTTTCTAAAGGCCATAATAACTATAGTGTTATATTAAAAATGTTAATGTTAAAAAATTTGGGTTGGACTAGGGCCAGGGGTAGGCAACGTCAGTCCTGGAGTGTCGATGTCCTGCAGATTTTAGCTCCAACCCTTATAAAACCTTGGCTACCTGTAGTTTCAGGTGACTTTATAAACCTTTATTAGTTTGTTCAGGTCTGCTTGTTTAGACCTGGAGCTAAACACTGCAGGACATCCGCACTCCATGTTGCCTACCCCTGCACTAAGTTATCTGTTTCAACCACATACGGTATATATCCATTAAAAATGAACGCATTTTAATACAATGCAAACAAATACATTAAAGCAGTGGTTCTGGGGGCCGCGAGATGGGGCCAGGGGCCCCAGTTTTATAATATTTTATGAAATACATTACTTTATTATAAATTCTGTGTAACTAAACCTCAGAAAAATAAGGCTACTAAACAAAAGCAATACATTGTATAATTTAATATGTTTTGTTTAATTCAAATTGTAAGTTTTAGAATGTTTATGTCATACATTTTCTTTGGGGGGTCGTGAAGGAATCCACTGTACACAAGGGAGGCGAAAAAATAAAAGGTTTGATAACCACTGCATTAAAGAACCATATATGTGTACTACTGAGCATTAACATGTGTTTCATAGAGAGGAAGATATGATGACTAGTTGCCTATAAATATTGTAATGGTGCAAAAAGTCAAACTTCAGAGCAGGCCGCTGCTGGCCAAACTTTTACAGTGGTGCCCTCTTTAGTTAAAAAACAACAAAATCTCAATTTCTGCATCTGTACTTGTGTAGCTAATGGACTTTAGTACACTTTACTTTAGTCAGTATAAAGCAATTATGGAGAATTACTAAATGTCTTTCTTGTAAGTAAAGTAAAAGTCAGGTTTAAGGAAACAGCTGATGTCTATTAACAAAAGCAAAAGTTGGTATGTATGGTTATGTGTTTGATTGATTTAACACTCAAGCATTCAGCTAAGTAGGTTTTGTTAATGCAAATAAAATTTAGGGCAGTTATTAGCATATACAAAACAACAGATGTCTTTAGCATAGATATCTTTGTCATGCTTCAAAACGCAACGCAGCACAATGTCATTTAAGTTGAACAACTGAAGTAACATGATATAAATTGGTATTGTTACACTATTTAAATCACACAGATGAGTTGGTGTCAGCAGCCAGCTATATATTTACACAGGCTTGTGAATGTGAACTGACCTGAAAGTGATGCGCGAGTTTTATTTCGTACTTTTCCATTTGAAGACAGAATGCAGCGTTCTGTTACTGTACAAACAGATGGCGGATGATATCAAAACAACGCGAGGGGAGACACTCTGCATGCTTTCTAATCGCTCTCGCGGTTCTTTTATGTTTCTCTGTGCAGCGCGCTATCGAACAAACTTTTGATCATCTGCAGTCAGCTGGGGGGCGGGGATTGCGTACAAACCAATAGGGTGTCGGAATGGTGTATGTTTATACTTCTCATCCAACCACAATCTTGTCCGGATGATGCAATTTATCAAGATAGGTTTTTTTAACGATAAAAAGCCGGAATGTAAAAAAAGAAAACAAGCCGAAATAATAGAAGTAACGAGACGATTTTTAAAATTTAAGGAGTAGAAAGTACAGATAATTGCGTGAAAATGTAATGAGTAGAAGTAAAAAGTCCTCTGAAAAATAATTACTCCAGTAAAGTATAGATACCCAAAATATCAACTTAAGTAAGGTAAAGAAGTTTTTGTACTTCTTTACTTGACACGTCTGGCTTTCGGGAGCAAAGCATACCAATATCGGGTTCTGCCGTTCAGCGTAGTTCTTCCACAGCGCATAATGCATGGATTTAACCCTTGCTCCTCTGAGATTTCAAGGGATCCAAATACTTAATTACATAGACTACTGGCTAGTGTAAGGCTTAGTCCACACGGACACGGGTATATTTATAAACAGAGTTTTCCCTAAAACAAAATCCCCTCCACACATGCTCGGTTTAAATTAAATATCCATCCACACGATAAAGCAAAAGCACGCTATCAAGCGCTGTCAAGAGCATGCCACACCAGCAGGCGGGGATATAACCCAAATCGTGTTCCGCAATATAGTGAGATAACTGAGCATCTATCTGTATACATGTTAGAAGCCCTGTTAGCACAGTTATTATTAGCAAGATACGTCAGCCATTGCACAGAATCATCAACAAAGCAGTCGCGGCGCACAATCTTGACGTCAAACACAGTGGATAATGGCGCACACTCTGACGTCGCAAGGCAAATCTCCCGGTTTTACTCTCTACACGACACCACTGTAACTGGGGTTTCTTAAAAAGCTCACCCTGGCCGGGGTTTTCAAATATGCTCGGTTTCAGTGCCCTGATACTGCGGTTTCGTGTGGACGAACGGCCGAACCACATGAAAAAACTCATGGTTATAAAAATACCCGTGTCCGTGTGGACTAGGCCTAAGTCCAGTCTCGAGAGATGGCAGTTCGGCATCGATATGTCGTCCTTGCCCATATGAAGCGCCTAGGGCTACGGAACAACACCAAAAAGAGCATTTTAACACCCTAGCAGAAAATATAATTTCTTTGGGTAACTTGGGACTCAGTGAAGATGTAGGCACATATGTCTCCTGCACACACAGAGTCGATCCTGGCATTAGTGTCTAGGATCAGATAAGGCCAACTTTACACTGTAAAGCACTTTCTAGAGTGTTAGGTCGGTTGGCAGCAGCATCCAGTATTAGGGGGACCTGAGGTAGCGCCCTCTATACAGACTGGCGCATCAGGTTCTCGCGACGGCTGAGGCGACGTCTGTAAAGTTTTTTCCCCCAATCGCTCTGCTCCCGGGAGTTTCAGCGAGAGTTTGTCAAGAACAAACCAATCTGTTTTTTTGGTAACCCGGTAATGGTCAGCACGAACATGGTTCTTAGACCAATTTGTAAATCAGGGTCTCTCAACCGAGGTTGGTGGTGTGCGATGGGGTGGAGACCCACGAGGTGGATTTTCAAATGTAGCAGAGATTGGATGAGAGCAGTTAACCAATGTAAGCTGTCCGGCCGGACAGTTTACATTGGTCAACTTATCTGCTACCATACACCCAATAGACTGAATAGATTTTTTAAATTCTTTTTTCTCTTCATATTGTTAGGATTTTACTGTAGAACCATAACCAGCATCTAAACGAGGTTATTAATAATGAACAATCTTTGAAATCGTAGATCATAGCTTTAAGATCCGAACTGCCCAGTGCTCCTATTACTAAGGGCTATATCTGTAGTTGTTTCGAAAGCCTTTCTAATGGCCCCTTTCAAACACATTTGATTCATGTACAGATAAATTTCTTTCACTGAAGTTAGCCTTTTTATTAGCCATCACTTCACTGAGGAGAGTGAGTGACTTACAAGCTTATCGCTTCTTGTTCATGCCTGGAGTTCGCTCCAAACGAAATTAAGGCTATTTTAAATCTAGACTATTCACTACTCGGTTTAGTGACAAACATTTATTTCCAAACTGCCCAGTGGCTTCAGTTCTGGAATTTTTACTAAATCGGTTTTCATCCGGTTTATATCCATTTACTACCAGAGTATAGGCTGCGGCTATCTCTGTTTTTTATACTCCTATTACTAAGGGCTCTATCTGAAGTTGTTTCGAAAGCCCTTCTCATGGCCTCTTTCGAACACATTGACTCATGTACAGATACATTTCTGTCACTGAAGTTAGCCTTTTTATTAGCCATCACTTCTCTGAGGAGAGTGAGTGACTTACAAGCTTATCAGCTTCTTATTCATGCCTGGAGTTCGTTCCAGATGAATTAAGGCTATTTTAAATTATTCACTACTTGGTGTAGTGACAAATATTTAGTTCTAAACTGCCCAGTGGCTTCAGTTCTGGAATTTTTTACAATACCGGTTTTTCATCCGGTTTATACCCAGAGTATATGCTGAGGCTATCTCTGGTTTCACACTCATATCCCTGAGGGCTCTATGGGTAGTAGCATCACTTCTCTGAGGAGAGTGAGTGACTAACAAGCTTATCAGCTGCTTCTTCATGCCTGGAGTTCGCTCCAGACGAAATTAAGGCTATTTTAAATGGAGATTATTCACTACTCGGTGTAGTGACAAACATTTACATCCAAACTGCCCATTGGCTTCAGTTCTGGAATTTTTACAATACCGGTTTTTCATCCGGTTTATATACATTTACTATCGGAGTATATGCTGCGGCTATCTCTGCCTTCACGCCTTTATGCGTGATACATTTAGGATGAGGCCTCCTGCTCAAATCAGATTTCCATTATGGGACCTGGCAGTAGTTCTGAAAGGGCTCTTTATGGCACCTTTCGAACTCATTGACTTGTGTACAAGTTTCTGTCACTGGAGTTAGCCTTTTTATTATCCATCACTTCTCCGAGGAGAGTGGGCAACTTTCAAGCTTATCAGCTTCTTCTTTAGCCTGGAGTTTGTTTCAGGAGAAATTAAGGCTTTTGCACCCGAGACCGGGTTATGTTCCCAAGGTTCCTAGCGATGTGGCTAGAACATTGGTCTTTCAGGCTTTTCATCCTTCTCCTCAAGAGTCGGCGGATCAACAGAGGCTACATCTTCTATGCCCTGAGGGGTTTTTAGATGTTTACATTAATAGATCTTCCACATTAGAAGATCCGACCAACCTTTGGTCTGTGTTTGGTTCTCCATGAGAGAACATCCTTCCTCTAAACAAACAATCAACAATTGATTGTGGAGGCTATTTTTATAGCGTATGAGGTGCGCAATATGCTTTCACCTCTACGGATTAGGGCACACTTGACTAGGAGTATGGTGTCTTATCTGGCCCCTTTGTCAGGGACCTCCATGCAGGATATTTGTTGTGTGGCGGGATGATCTCCCCCACACATTTATATGAGGTATTATGATTTTAGACCTCCCTTTTCTACCTGGATCTCAGGTCTTTATGTCTTAAGTTGTGCGTAGACACCTTCACACTTACAGACAGTCACAATTAATTATGGCGTAGTGGGTATCTCGTTCCCCATAATGTCATTACCATGACACAGCGTCAAGTATCCCTTGAAAGGGAACGTCAGGTTACGACTGTAACCATGGTTCCCTGAGATAGGGAATGAGACACTGTGTCCCTTTGCCATAACTCCTTGTGCCTGTAGCATTCGCTTCTTTTTAGCAGAAGCTGTTTGACCTACATTATCTCCGCCTATTTATAGCTTCACGTTGCGACGTCACATGACGTCATCCGCCGGCGTTTATATATAGACCTAGTTTGAAAGAATATTCACGTGCGTCACGCTGAATAGCGTTCCCCATAATGTCATTACCATGACACAGCGTCTCGTTCCCTATCTCAGGGAACCATGGTTACAGTCGTAACCTGACGTTTCCAACGATGCTCCCTCTATTGCCCCCTTCCACTTGTTTGATATATTTTATATTTATATAGTATATTTATATTTATGTTTTATTAACTTTTAATTCGCGCAAAAACAATAACACCACAAAATACACTAAATATAAAATAAAAAAGAAATAGTTTCATGACACCTTATTTTGCTAGTTTGATCTTATTTTTGACCATCAAACACAGATAGGCCTACATCAGAGCTATCAGGTGGTTCTTCGCCTCTACGTTGTGCATTAAAATCAATCCTTTAATGCATGGCTAGCCATGGTTTATCCCTTACGTATCACACAGTTCTAATGAATTTATTCTTTATTGGAATCAAAGAAACCCTCAATACTATGCAAAACAATATGAGAAAGGAGAAAAATGCAATTACCAAAGGGATTGTACTTGTTTTTCACATAAATATTCTTGTAACCAATTTATTTTATATTAAATTGTGCTTGTAATCATTCATATATTATGCAAATATGCTAATTAGAAAATGACATGGTCAAAACATGTATCCAGCACCAGTATTTCTAGTTTGAGAGGAATACAAAGAAGTAATATTCATTTTAGTAGGGGATATCTTGTATAACAATATATTTAAATAACATTTGATAACAGAACTAACACATTTGTGCTTTGGCAGGCACCTTTATCTGAAGTGACTTCATTTAAGATATTTTATCAGATGCGTGTTCAAATATCTGGAAATCAAGACTTTTTAGACTTTAAAACAATGCTTTACCATATAAGGTACATGAACACTTTACGTAAATATTATTTAGCTAAAATAGCAAAATCTTAATAAAACCAGCCAAAACATGACATCTTTCTTTACGCTAATATGGTGGTGTTTGAGGACCCCTTGTGGACAACAGATTTAATTGCAGACATGTGCTTGGCCAGATGCTGCTTATTTTATCTTTTTAGAAATATCTGATGTTAATCTCTGATATCTTTTACATTATCATTGCTGATAGAGAAAAAACAAACGCTATGTGAATCAATGTCTGTTTTAATCTGAAACACTCAAAAAAAAAAAAAATCTGTGCAAAATGTTATATATTTGTATTTACTATAGTAAAACTGTAGTAAAATGTATAGATACATATCATGTTTTTTAACTTTATCATAGTGAATGTTAAAGTATATTTCAGTGTTTACTACATATGATCAATTCACTTTAGTTAATACAGAACACTGCATTAAACATTAACAAATTGTCATACACTATAATATATTATAATTTACTAGAATTTACTATATTTAATACTAACGTAAACCATTGTATTTTTAATGTGCGCTAGTGAATGCACTTTTAAAAAACCCTTTGGCAATTGTCAATAAAATTTCATAAAAGCATGATTTTTTTCTGCTGCATGTATTTTGAAATGGCTTCTTTTTTGCCTTCCATACCTGGGGGGAGAGCAACTGCACCTGACTGCGGAATCGATGATCCCACCTCACCATCGCAAGAGTTTTTTTGGTACACGTCAGCATGACATCAGAGCAAGTTGGACGTATCTCAGACACTTTTCTAAACGGCATGCATCTCACAGCGATCGACGGTGATCAATTCTACTCAGAATTAGTTAATCTCAAATGAGCCTTTTCCTGGCGCCCCAAGAGACGCAAAACTGCCTGCCCTCCTTGAAGAGTGAGCATTGGGAGGTTTTACAGTAAACACAAGCAGCCCTCTTAAGTGTATGTTTCGTTCCCAAACACCTACTGTAACCGTATGTGACTTTTCTGTTGGTTTCCTGTTCAAACACTCAGTTAAGTTATTAAGGCATTCATACACAGTTAGCTGCTGAGGTGAAAAAGCTAGTGATGGGCGTTTTTAGATCACCTTTTATACTACCCGCACCGATGACGTTAAGGCCCACCATTGGTTGAATTTGATATACACATTCGGACACACTCACGCCGGAGGTGTTCCCAGAGCTTCACTACGGGGACGCACCGCAAGTTCCCTCAAAATGGAACCAACTAAACTAGGAATGTTTATTTATTTTAAGCAACACTATGTAGTTTCCATGTAAAAATGACTTACAGCTCCCCATGTGGTTGAAAAGCGCAACAGTGCCTGGGATCAGACACTCTTCTGCAGGCAGGGGGAGGGGCGGGGCTGTGTTTCCTACCCTCCACCGCCACTTTCAGAGTGTGCTTGTAGCAGCTAGGAGGCTGCTCAGGTTGCAGCAACAGTACAATTTGTCCAGATAAAAGTTGTTCTATCACTGAAATAATTTTAGAGACATTATTTAAAGGTAAAAAAAAACTACATAGTGTTGTTTTAAAGTGACAGAGGCTTTTTTGATTTCTATAACGGAAAGAGATAGGTTAAGAAGCATTATCTGCCTAAGAGGTCCTGTTATCATCAGTGTGTTACAGTTCATAGCTGGAGTCCGATCCTCTTTAGATGTCATTGCTCCTTGAGGATTAAGATGGCTCTCTGTTTGGCTCTCCTTTATTGAATTTCTCTTTCTTTTGTCTTTAAATTATGCCATTTCTACAATCTTTAATTTGTTTAAGCATTTTTAATCGTAAAACATGTTTATAGCATAATTAACATGTCATTATACACTAGTCCCCGAAAACACACATACACAATATATACAGTATTGTATGCATCATAACATACATAGGCATAAATCAAACTAAGCTTGGGTTAAATAAAAGCACAATAATCAAATAATTGCATTTGTTTTTATATTCATTCAAAATATACAAAAAAAATCATATCCAGTTCAATTAATCACACATGCACTACTTCTGAGTAAATATTTGACACTTATTGTTGTTTTGCTCATTTGGCCTAGAGTCAAAAATGCAGCAACTTAACTATACAAGTTATTTCAACCAGTAGCGGAGTGGCCATCGGGAGAGTAGGGACCAGTAGTGTTTTGAGGCTGCCAGGGCCGGTCTGATAAGTGTTATAAATTGCACCCCCGTCTGTCGGCCTGATGTGCGGCCAATCCCGCTGGTCAAACTGAGCCTCAAAAGAGTATATAAAAGTGCTCAACCTGTTTAGCATGTCCAACCAGGATTTTTTTAAATAGGGGGGATCAGTGAACGGCCCCTCCCCAAATGGCATATTCTGTCGGCCTTTGATGTAAAAAGCGGCCGAATGCCATTGCAGTAGCCTACATATGTGGTCGGATCCATCAAGCGGTAATATAATAAATATCCTCACAACATTATAATTTCTTAAAACTTTGACAAAAATGATTTTCAAAGGAACTGTATTCTTACAGTTATTCAAAGATGAACACATTATTTAGGATATGATTTGAATATTAAACGAGAGTATATAACGGCAATGAACGTCTCATATGGAAAATAAATATCCACATAACTTAACATAACAGCATAATGAAATGAATAAACAGACAAGGAAGCAGAATTGGCATGTAATTTCAATTATTATTACTGGAAAAACAGTAATATTACTGAAATAAACTCTTGAGGTAAATGCGCCAAACACGTTAAAATAAATAAGCAATAACAGTGGAAAAAACATTATTATCTCTCAAAACTTTATATGACAAAAATTATATTTAGAGGAAAAATTCTTACTCAAAGATGCACACATTATTCCATATTACTCCCTTTTATGAGTACGTTCATCTCTGGCCTCGCTCTGTTAATAAGTTAGCTGATTGACAGGTGCGCAACTCTGTCTTTCAAACAGGTATCATTTTGTATTATAGTTACTCATTTAGGAAAATTAGCCATGATTTAAAGATTTTATTATTATTATTATTTGTTTGTTTTGTTTTTTGGAAGATTGATTACGATTTGAATTACACTAGTGTTACTACAAATACGAGACCTTTTTTTTACTACAGGGGCCGGTGGTATAAGACATTTCCCGGTAGATTTTTTGGTCCCACTCCGCCCCTGATTTCAACACTCATTTTTAAATGTTTGACTTGTGATAAGTAGACATAACTTAAAAAGCAAACAACATAAAAACATAGCATAAAAAGAAAAACAACTTGACATAATTTGTTAAAACTGCCTGCTCGACCAAATGGTTGAGCACATTTTGAGTCCCTATATTTTATTGAGAGGCGTACCTAACTTAACTCAAGCTGATTGAGCCATCTTTATTTTGATTTATGTAAAAAAAAATAGTATTATAGTTCATATTTTCTGATTTCCATAGTATGTGTATGAATTCCTTAAAGTGAAATATCAACCATTTAGATATTTAAAAAAATGATGGGATGTGTTGAAAAAAATAAACATTGAGTGTGGTTACTGGTGACATACGGAGATAAGAAACGCAAACAACATTTTTTTCAAATGCCTTTTTCTTAGTGTGGCAAGTAAGATAAAATATATCTTGATATGATATCATTTTACAGTGTATTTTTTATTTTGAATAGGGTCCATGGCTACCTAGAAATAAGAGATAAATCCTTCTTCTTAAATCCTTTGAAAAAAGAGAAAAAACTTTTAAATGTTATTATTATAAACTAGTAGAAGTTTAACATATTTGACAAGAATATCAGTATTCAATAACATCATGCAATCATTGAACAGTCAATCACTTTATAGCAAACACTAAATATCATATCCACACAGAGTATGAAAGCTTAACATAACATATAGCATCAATCCATAATCTCTGATACTCACCATCCTCTTTAATAGCAGACAAAGTTAAGTTTCTCCATACAGTTTCTGTTCTCCCAGCGGTGAGTTTTTAGGTTTAGAGATCCACAGTAAGTGTAATTGTCAGGACAGGCTGGCAGCTGGGCACTAAGAGATCCCAGATTCACACCATTTAACCAGAACCATGAGCCTGCCATGAACCGTAGACCTGTCCACACACTTGATGTCTCAGCAGTGGTTTGTTTGGCTTGGATGAAATGTAAATATGTTGGCAGGCTGGCCAGATCAGTGTGATGAGTCCTGCAGTATTGTAACGCGTCCTCCCAGCTCTTATTCTCTTTAACCACAATCAGTTCAGTGTCCCACTTGTAGCAGTAGTAAGGGTATAAATCAGTACAGGGGTTGTTATACAATTGGCCATTTTTAACTGTAGCACAGAGGTCTAAATTATTTGGTTCTCCATCTGCCCAGATGATAAAACTGCTGTTTCCTCCATCACTCCACTGCCAATTGTTTGAGATCTGTTGCAGACCAATCCAGCTGTCTGGGTTTGAAGCACTAATCCCCCTTGCAGTGTTTAACGCTGTAATTTCCACCTGGCGATCAAGACTGGACAGGTCATCATAGTAGTCTCTGCAGTGCTTTTGAGCTTTTGTCCATGTTGTGGCATTACTAAAATGAAAGTGTTTTCTTTTCAGAGCTGTTGTCAGCTCACAATGAGCTGAGAGTAGAAGAGCAAACACGACAATCTTCATCTCTTCTGTGAAGGGCGAGTCAGTCAGTACTTTCCTAAAACACACTTTATATTTGAAGACCAGCTTTACATTTGTAAGTAATGTATGCAAATTTATGCTAAATAAATGGAAAAGGAAAACAAGCTCAGTGATAAGGTTTCATGACTAAATAAAGCCAGAAGTCATTATCATCCATTTCAGATGCTTTTACTCATCAACTTTAAAAGGTTTGTAATGCAAAGTGTGGATATTTATGTCATGTTGACATTTCTTTTTCTCAGTAAAATTTTGTCAGGTGTCCATTGCCTTAAATTACATTTTTTTTTTTACTTTACCTTCCTTTATTTTCATTTAACAACATATTAGGCCTCAAATTATAAAAAAAACACTTTAAATAATAATGTAAAAAATAATTGATGACATGACGTCGAAGTATTCGAAAATGATTTTTAATAATTCATTCATTAACCCATTAGACTAAAACATCAGCCCGTGGTACTGTATAAGAAACACAGCTAGTGATGTGAATTAGTATCACATTACACTGTAAAAAAAAGATATGAATGAAATGATGTAATTATCACCAAAATAAAAATTGAAGTAACTTAATAAAATCTGTTAATTTCACTTGGTGACTTTCTAAGTTAGACAAACCAAAATAAATCACTAAATTGAACAGATATTTTGTGTAAACTGTATCCTACATCAAATAAGTATTTAACTAACATATTATTTCTAATACAGTAGATTTTTATATTACAGTTACAATTACTTAATATTTTGCTTGACATTTTAATATATATATATATATATATATATATATATATATATATATATATATATATATATATATACACTGAAACTTTTGTGGAACATCAAGATTTAAGCATGATTATTGCACAGCATGATTATTGGTATGCCTTAGGCTCGCCACAATAAAAATGTGCTGTTTTATAAGACACAACAATGCCACAGATGTCACAAGTTTATAGTCCAGTATGAATTAAATTTAGTTTACATTAAGTAAATTCAACTATTTTTTAGTTAAATAATAATATAAATAAAAAAATCAGTTACATCTTAGTACAACATCACATTACTTATATTTGATATCTTATAAGATCTTTTTTATTTACTAAATTATTTTGTAGACGAGTAATAATGTCTATTTTTTGCTATACGAGCAAGTATGGTGGCACAAAATAAAACGTTGCGCTTTTAAGGGTAACTATATTGTATGGCGGAATAGCACTTTTGGGAGTACTTTGACTCGCCTGAAAAATCCGCTCCCCTTCTCCCTCTCATAATGAGAGGGAGAGGGAGAGTGTTAATGTGGCAAGTCGAAGTACTCCCGAAAGTGCTATATTTATTAAGATACAAAAAGTGTTTTGCAGGCAAAGTATTTCTTCATATGTTTTTTCTGAGTTTGGCAAGTCACTAAATGCAATCTTTTATTACAGTATCTTAATTATTAATTGGAACATTTGTTACAAATATTTACATATGAGGTGATAATTGTTTATCTTAAAGAACAAAATGTGTATTTTTTGAAAGGGCACTGCCCAAGGAAGAGCTTTTGTACATTTTTCCTGTGCTGTAAAAGCTTTTACTATGATTCATATTTTTGCATGAATTTGTTTTGCTCTCTAAAGAAGATCAGGGGCAAAACTAATGTTTTCTCTGAGCCCTGACTACATTTGCATTTTCAAGCTATGACAACATTTTCAGCACGCAACCCTTGACAGAGCTGCCAAATACAGTATTATACCTCAGTGTTTCCGCTACATAGCCAAGAAACATTCACCACAGCTGCAGCTTGCAAAATCAGCCTACCAAAATGTAGACTGTCTTAAATAGCTAAATAAATTTCTTCTTTGATTTGGGTTCTTCACTTTTTATAAATAAATCTCTTAAAAAATTATAAGATGAATCATATGTCACATGACACGTGTAGCACTTCTGTATCGTGAAAATTAATAATAAATTAAACAGGCCTACATGAAATATGTTTAACTTAAAGTGGACATATCATGAAGATCTGACTTTTTCATGTTTAAGTGCTATAATTGGGTCCTCAGTACTTCTATCAACATAGAAAATGTGAAAAAAATCAACCCAGTAACTGTTGGTTTTGGTAAACCATTCTCTGCAAGCAAGTAAAAAATAGGTCACTGAAATTTGGCTCTTCTTATGATGTCAGAAGGGGATAATACCACCCCTTTATATGTACTATCCAACAACATTTAGTGCAGAGATCAGCTCATTAGCATTTTAAAGGACACACCCAAAACAGCACATTTTTGCTCACACCTACAAAGTGGAAATTTAAACATCTTATAATAAATTATCTATGAGGTAAATTGAACTAGAACTTCACATATGTACTCTGGGTACAATAGAGTTTCTGTTTTTCTCTTCTTCAGCTCCTATTATTAGTGGTGTACCTCAGGGTTCTATCTTGGGCCCACTCCTCTTTATTTATATATGCGTCCATTAAGGAAATTTTATTAGAGAGCACAATGTTTTGTTTCATTTATACGCTGATGATACTCAGTTGTATATTCCATTAAAGCTGCTGATTCCATTCAACAGTTGTTGGACTGTCTTGATGTGGTCAAGAAATTGTTAAAAAGTAAATTTCTCCAAATGAATGAAGACACAACTAAAATGATTGTTTTTGGTCCACTGAGATTGAGAGATGGACACATTAAGGAACTTGGCAATCATTTCCTGCCACTTTCTTCTCAGATTAGGAACCTTGGTGTCATCTTAGACTCTGAATTATGGTTAACCAAGCAAATAAATTGGGTTTTGTTAAGAATAGTTTTGATCAATTACAGATTATTTCTAAACTTAAATCATTCTTCTCTTTTCAAGATTTGGAGAAGGTCATTCATGCTTTATCACATTGCCTTTAGATTACTGCAACTCATTGTATTTTAACAAAATTAAATGGACAAAAAATTGCCTTCTAAATATTTTAGATTGTATTTTTAAACAGACCGAATATTTTGAAAGTGAAAACTGAAATGTGGACTATTGAATTTTAAATGAGGAAAATGTGTTTGAAAGGTTTTGAAGTGAAATATTCACAGCTTAAATATAAAACCATGTTGAATTTCAGCCCTTAATGCAAGCCATAAAAATATAATGCATTAAGATAAAAGCACTGTTAATAAAAGGCATATTTTTCCAAGTACAATTCAACAGGCTGTTTTAATTTACTTTACCTACATTTTATTTAGCTGAAATAGCAAAATCTTAACAAAAACAACCATACCATGTTATGTTTCCATTCGCTGCCTCGCAGGTGGCATGAAGGCAGCTCTGGAAAACGCAATCGGACACACTTTATAGGCAGCGTAATGGAATTCTGTTTGAAAACAGAGAGCGCCTTTGTGATAACTAATCTCATGTTTGAAAACTACAAAACTAATTTCTCGCTAGAAATGCAATTAAAATGTGTAAAAATATAACTTTATTTACAGTAAATTTGTGCTCCAGCTGCTTTCTTGGCCGCCATTAAATTTCTTCGAACTCAACCAGGCTTGACCAATCACATTCAACGCATACACCCAACCAAAGAATTGTGGGACAAGACAATTAAGGTATCTCAGAAGACAGGTAGTAAAGCATGGATTCAGATGTGCCTTTCTGTCTTGGAATGCTGCCTTTGAACTTCAGCATTTTAGAACTTTTGGATACAACCCAAGATACCTTTGACTTGCTCTTAAGACTTTTCTGGCAAATGTCAGCATGACCTCAGAGCAAGACTGATGTAAATATTGACACTTTTCTAACCAGTGAAAAATTCTGCTCAGAATGATTTAATCTCAAGCAAGCCTATTCTCTGCCCTGAGAGAAACAAAGCTGCCCGCACTCCCCGGAGAGCAAGCAGTGGGAGGTTTTACAGTAAAAACATGCAGCCCTCTTAAGAGTGTATGTTCAGTTCCCAAACTCCTAATCTTATGTGACTTTCTGTTGCCTTCATATTCAAACACTGACGTTATACCTCACCATTGGTTGAATTTGGTATATGCACCTTTAAATGCACTCATGCCAGAGGTGTTCACAAGGTGATGCAGCGACGAGTTCCCTCTAAAGTGAACCAGGTAAACTGGGATCTAGAAATGTTTATTTATTTCAAAGCAAAAGGAACAATGATGTGAGTTGGTTAAAATGTAAATCCAATATTGGTAGTTTAATATATTTTTAAATATTAGGTCTGAGGTCAAGCAACTGAAGAACAATTAAAAATTTTGATAGAGGCTTTTATTGGTTAAAAAGAAAGGTTTACAGTAACTGTTTACAAACAAAGTTTTAATCAAAGGTGTATTTAGTATTATTTCTCAGTTTAAGCATTAAATAACTGCAATGAATTGTATGCATCATCACATACACAGCCATAAATCAAACTAAGCTTGGGTTAAATAAAGCACAATAAATGAAATTAAGCAAAATAATTGCACATGTTTTTATATTCATTAACAATGAAAGAAAATTAATATTCAGTTAAATTAATCACACATGCACTAACTATGAGTAAATTGTTGACACTTATTGATGTTTTACTATTTTGGCCTATGGTAAAAAAGCAGCACTTAATTTTATAAGTTATTTCAACACTCGTTTTTAAAGTTTTGACATAACTTATAAAAGAAAACAGAATAAAACATAACATAACGAGAAAAACATTTTGACTTAATTTGTTAAAGTACACAAAAAAATATATGTAGATATGATATCATTTTACAGTGTATTTTATTTTGAACAGAGTCAGTGGCTACCTAGACATAAGACATCATTTTTCTTCATTTTTCTTGATCTTCTTAAAGCCTTTGAAAAAAGACAAAAAACTTTAAATGTTATTTTTATAAACTAGTAAAAGATTAACATAGCTGACAAGAATATCAGTATTGAATAACATCATCCAATCATTGTATAGCAAACACTGAATATCCACACAGAGTGAAAGCATGACTTTATAAACATAATTGCTATAGCATGAGTCTATCCCCTTTGATACTTACCTTCCTCTCTAATAGCACACAAAGTTAAGTTTCTCCATACAGTTTCTGTTCTCCCAGCGCTGAGTTATCAGGTTTAGAGATCCACAGTAAGTGTAATTGGCAGGACAGGCTGGCAGCTGGACACTAAGAGATCCCAGATTCACACCACTTAACCAGAACCATGAGCCTGCCATGAACCGTAGACCTGTCCACACACTTGATGTATTACCAATGGTTTGTTTGGCTTGAATGAGATTTAAATCTGTTGCCAGACTGGCCAGATCAGTGTGATGAGTCCTGCAGTATTGTAACGCGTCCTCCCAGCTCTTATTCTCTTTAACCACAATCAGTTCAGTGTCCCACTTGTAGCAGAAGTAAGGGTATGAATTAGTACAGGGGTAGTTAGACAATTCGCCATTTTTAACTTGAGCGCAGAGGTTATTGGTTTTCTCATTTGGCTGGTTTGGTCCCCAGGGGATAAAACTTCTATTTCCTCCATCACTCCACTCCCAGATGTTTGCAGAAATCTTTTTCAGACCAACCCAGTTGTATCCATTTGAACCACTAAGCCCACTTGCATTAAATGCTGTAATTTCCTCCCAGCTGTCAACACTGGACAGGTCTGCATATGAGCTTCTGCAGTGACTTTGAGCCTTTATCCATGTTGTTTTATTACTAAAATGAAAGTGTTTTCTTCTCAAAGCTGCTGTCAGCTCACAATGAGCTGACAGGACGAAAACAAACACGACAATCTTCATCTCTTCTGTGAAGGGCGAGTCAGTCAACACTCAACTATATGTTAAGACCAACTTTACATTTGTTAGTAATGTATGCAAATGTATGCCCACTAAAATATCAATGGAAAAAATAAGGCACAACCAGGCTGGTACTGTATGAGGCACGACACAAACCGAATTTCCCAACCAATTAGACTAAAGCATTTGACAGTTCCGAGGTATGAGAAACAATAATGTTTTGAAACACAGCTAGTGATGTGAATTAGTATCCCATTACAATGTAAAAAATTATATTAATGAAATGATGTAAAATCACTAAAATTAATTTAATAAAATCTCTTAATGTCAGATAAGTGATTTTCTGAGTTGGAAAAACCAAACTAATGACTTAATATGGAACAGATATTTTTAGGTTTAAACATCAAATAAAATATGTTTTTAACATTTCTTATAGATATCCTTAATATTTCTTGTAAATTTTAAACAATATGATGGACTTGCTGAATAAAAAGACTGATAAAGTGATTTTCACAGACCATCAAAGAAACATTTTTAATTTACACCAGAGTTTAAGAGGCACAAACAACAGCCTATATATAATTTGAATAAAATAGAGTAAATAGAATAACACTTAAATAAAATATTATATAAAATAATAAATAGAACACTTAAATTTTTAAATTTTTCAAATAAACAACATTAACAATTATATCTAAAACACCACAAACAAGATTAAAAGTAGCTAACATTCGCTATAACAACCGCCTCAATATATAATATCTCTTACGTAAATAGCATAACAAAAGTTAATAGGCTTGTTTGAGATGAGCTAAATCTGCGCATAACCGATCACCGGTGATCAGCGCGAGATGCGTTTTTCAACTTGTTCTTGACTTATGACATTCATAATTTTTTATTAATTCCTTTAAACTTTTGTATTGGTGTTGAATAATTTGTACTCTGAGCTTTTTATATTTCACACAAAACCTATTTTATATAACAACTAGACTTAGATTACATCCCAACATTTACTAGCCTTTTCCAGTAATGAACAGTTCACCTTTGTTGATTCTCCTTATAAACATCTTAATGTAAATGCATTTGTTGGTATTTCAGTTGCATCTATTTAATCCATGATAAAATATGTGAACGCGATCTCTTCCATTGGTGACGTTTGCAGTCCACAACACAGCGAGATTCATGAAGCATCCGGCTTGTCTACAGTTTTTTCACTCCTCCCCTTACTGCAGCCGCCTGCTCTCGTCTAAATTCCAGGCAAGGCAAGCTGCATCTCAAACAAGCCTAGTCTGACAGACAATGATCAGGTGATGAGTGACATCATAGGGTCAGTCAGGGTCAAGATTAGCGGGGAACTTGACTAAATAAAGATCTAAATAAATAACAACTGTGCTCATCGTGATGCCTGATAAAGAGCGCTGTAGATCAATTTCTTTTATTTATTTTATGTTACTTTTGATGTATAATTTTTTTTTCAACCACTAGCTGGCAGTGACTCTATGGGGCCCTCTGCTGGCCACGGGGCCCTTTGCAATTGCAAGTGTCGTTTAGTGGCTGGGCCGGCTCTGTCCATGAATAGGCATGCTGACTGCAGGAAAGTCCACTAGAGCTTTTGCCCTGGAAAAAACATATGAAAAATGTACTTTGCCTTTAAAACACTCAAGTATCTTAATAAAAAAAACACATAAAAAATGTTTACATTCACCGAAGATCATCTCCTGACAGTAACAAACAATTATTACCAAGAGCACAGATCGCTCAGCCCTATCCTAAATATTATACCTCAGTGTTTCTGCTACATAGCCAAGAAACATTCTCCACAGCTGCAGCTTGCAAAATCAGGCTACCAAAATGTAGACTGTCTTAAATAGCTAAATACATTTCTTCTTTGATTTGGGTTCTTCACTTTTTAATAAATAAATCTCTTAAAAATTATAAGATGACTCATATGTCACATGACACCTGTAGCACTTCTGTATTGTGAAAATTAATAATAAAATTAACAGGCCTACATGAAATATGTTTCACTTAAAGTGGACATATCATGAAAATCTGACTTTTTCATGTTTAAGATGCGCTAATTGGGTCCCCAGAACTTCTATCAAGTTAGAAAAGGTGAAAAAGATCAACCCAGTAACTTAGTTTTGGTAAACCATTCTCTGCAAGCACGTAAAAAATAGGTCACTGAAATTTGGCTCTCCTTGTGATGTCAGAAGGGGATAAAACCACCACTTAATATGTACTATCCAACAACGTCACTGCCATATACACCAATCCGCCGCGAACTCTATGGTCGCCGCCATCTTGACTGCCGCCATTACTGCGTGCCTGCAGATTGTGACAGTAGCCGGTGCCCTCTAGTGGCATTTCAATTAAAGCGGATCCTGCTCATGAAAGAAAATGACAGGTGAAAGAGAACATTGGGTAGATGATGTCAGGCAGTGGCCAAAAATTACTGATGAAGGTAATTTATTGACAACATAATGTATTAGACGTGTATTAATTGATGACAACAATAAAACCGAACGCTGTCATTAATAGCTGTGTTGCTAATATGTTCACAAGCTGCAAATAATTATTAGTCATGACCAGTTGTGGCAGTAAAATACATGTGCTTACAGGTATTCAGGATTATTTTATTAATCGTCTGGCATGCGATGAGCTTCAGAATCTAAACTACAGGGCATTGATTGAAGGTCAGAATTACATGAGCTCTGGATGGATTGGCCAGATACTTCATGTCATCGCAGATGAGGTCATCACATTGAAAGGTGTTGTGAGGTTTTCACAGGCTGTGAACTCATACCATAATGTGTCAGTAACCATACAGAGAGAAGACGGCAAAGTTTTTGAAGTAATGTGTGACTGCATGGCCGGCCGAGGGAAGTGTTGTAGTCATACAGCAGGGCTACTGTACAAAATTAAAGATGCAACAGCAAGAGGGTTCACAGGCTTGGCCTGCACAGACACAGCTTGTGCCTGGAACCGGTCTACTTGTGACAATGTAGTGCCAGAGACAGTGGAAAATATGCAAACACAACGCAGTGGTCCCAGAAAATGTATAAGTGTCATTTCTACTGCATTTGAGACAGATGAAAATGTCATTGCACATTTTTCATCACCAGACATGGTTGGGTTATCTATGGTTCCTGGAACTATTTTACATCATGTGTTGACTGCTCAACCACAGACTGCACAAACTGTAGTAGGTCCACCCAAAGAGCACACAATGTGTGCAGAACAAAAATGCACACTTTGCAACACAACATTTCAAAATTATATAAAATGTGGGGAATATGACAGGCAGAGATTACAAATAGAGAACAAGGGCCAGAATAGTCAGCTGTGGCTGGACCAGAGAAAAATAAGAATCACCAGTAGTGAGGCATCTGAGGTACCAAAAAAGACAGACCCAACAAACTGGGTAGAAAGAAAACTTAACACAAGGTTTTCTGGAAATGAGGCTACTAGGTACGGTCAACAAGCTGAGCCTTTGGCTAGACAATGTTTCGAGCAGACAACAGGGCTTACGGTGGAGACTACAGGCCTGGTTGTACATGATGAAGAAAATTGGCTTGGTGCCAGTCTCGATGGAATTATTGACACACATACTATTCTTGAGATTAAGTGTCCCACACCAAAAAAGCTTGAAGCACATGGTGGCAGTCTAAAAAAAATGATAGATTCAAACAAATATGATGTTAGATTGAGTGATGGAAAGTACGTTCTGAGGGAAACAGCATCTGGGTTAGGGTACTACTATCAGGTCCAGGTGGCAATGCACTGTGCAAAAAAAAGGAACTGTCAGTTTATGGTGTGGACCCCAAATGAACATGTGATCATAGATGTACCCTACAACAAGGAGTGGACAATGAACAAAATCTGCCACCTGAAGAGGGTGTACTTTCAGCATCTGCTACCAGCAGTAGCAACAAGAATTGCACACGGGGTCATGACAATTTGTGGACTGAAGTAACTATTACACTTTAATGAGCTTTCCAATTACAACTTAGCGGTAATACACATATCAAGAGTTCAACATTTGTTCACAGTTTACAACTGCACATTTTAACTATATGCATTGCATTGTTATGGCAACTAAATACACATCTGAAATGTTTAACATTTGTTCACTGTTTACAAAGGTACATTGTAACCATTTACAATTGCTGTCTGAAATTGTTAGTTTGTTAGATTTTTCTGTTGAAATACAAAATTAATTAATGCAATGAAATTAATATTTGGTGTACCGTGACCATCTTAAACCTAAGGACATAATCTATACAAAATTAACCATATCACACTCACACTTTCCCATGACAGCTTAGCCCATGACACAGACACACACATCCATTTCAGGTATTTCTTTTTCATTCAGTACTGTTACGGATTAACTGAGGTTGCAAATTACATAACCCTGCACAAATACTTACAATCTCATCAACACTTTGCAACCTACCAGACATAACATTACACAAAATCTTGAAACCCTTTAGTCTTCGAATTGCACGTTCAATGTGGATCCTGACATTAGCTAGGCGACGTGTGGATGTCACCTCATGTTCAGACAGCTCCTTACGTCCACGTGTGAATGCAGGAAGAGCTAGACTCACTCCTGGAGGCAATATATCCATGATGGTGAATCCACGATCTGCTAAAATCTCATCACCTGGGATCAGGTGATGAACAAAACCACTATTCTTTGTAATAAAATTATCACTGGCCCTTCCACCAAAAAGCTTTGATACAAACATGACATAACCATTGGGGGCTATACAGTATAGCAGTTTGTATGTGTTATGATGTTTGTAATTGCTATAAGTTTGTGATCTTTTTCTTAAGTTCTTTGGCCTTTGTACAAAGACCTCTGTACAGTCAATGATGCATGTGGCTTTAGGATAGTTTTTGTGAAATGTCTTGGGCCTGATTCTGCTCAGCGTATCCCTGGGCAACCAAGCAATCACCTTTTCCCTCATGAATCTTGCAAGGATTGGTCTCCAAAATGTAAATATCTCAGATGCCGTGCTTCGACTCACCCCAAATCGTTTACCCAAGTCAGTAAACAATAAACCCAAACGGAGTCTCATTAAAACAAGCAAAATTTGTTCATGGACGGCCAATTTGGAATTAAGTGGTTGTGAGCAATAAGTCAACAAGACTTGCAAAAGTTGCCAGAAACTGTCAGCACATAAGCCTGTATAAAATATAAAGTCTTTGTTATTTAAATTATGTGCCGATACTGACAGTATTGGATCTGTTTGAGTGCCACTGTCCTTCATCTGCTTGTTACCACAGTTGAAACTGTAGTTGTGCTCTATGTGATCTGGCCACTGGGTTCCGACGTCACATGTCTGCAGAGGCATATTCTCCAAATTTCCAACATCCTCATCTGTTTCCATAGCTTCAGGTTGAGTAGTTGACTTCCGGTGTAATGGCTGAAGACATCTTCTTTTGGGGGGAGGTCTAGCTGGTGTTACCTAAAGGGGAAAAAAATAAGAGAGGTGTGCGTTAGTTAAACATGACAATCAATCATATTTAAATTAACAAAATGTAATGCAATAATATGGCTATCCAAGAAACCTACTTACACGACATTCATAACCCATGAACAACACAGGATATGGGTTTTCTCTTGTTGGTTGTCCGTCAGGAAAATGTATTCCACAAACCTTAGAGTAGTAGCAATAAATAAAAGATAAATACAGAATGAACGATACATTGGTGGTAAAAGTACTTCTCAAATTAGTGTGAACAAGACAGCACTTTAAATAGCACTCTGCACTTTCTCTCTTAGTAAACGTCAAACATGCACAATTGCCAAAACTGTTGTTTATCTGTCCTTTCCATCTTATTTGTTTTGTCTAGTGTCTTGTGATTAGTCTCCTGTTGTATCAGATGTACTATTTATTTACCACTATGTACATAGGAGTTTAATTAGTAAACATTACCCATCACACAATAATCAAACAATTACCAGTTGGATATGTACGTTTACCTATCCATCTAGCAGACGTTTATATCCGCGAGGACTAACTTTAACATTTAAGCTGATGCATAGAGAGGAACTACAGTTTACCAAGCAGTAACGTCTTGTGAAAGCTCCAGCTTTGTTTTCGCCTGTAGCTAACGAATTTGCTAGCAAACTTAGCTATCGCTGTATCACTGTGTGTTACACCCTATGCATGCAACGTGTAGCATTAACATATTGAACAGTCAAAGCCAAACTTACCACAGTATTCTTGTTCGGCTTGAAGCCATCTCGGTTTATGTGTTTCATCCACTTTTGACGCATATCTTGGTCCTCCGCTCGACCAGGAACTCTGTGTAGTCCGTATGGCCGTAAACATGGGCAGTCAATGTGCAACAAAGGTTTGTGAATTTCACAAACGGTTGTATTCCAGGCTTGTATTTTTTTGCTGTTGTTAAAACAGCCAACCACACAACACGCTCTTCCAGGCATCACTAGACAGAAAACGTACTAAAAAAATTAAGAAAGCTTCGCACAGCTAACATCTACGAAAGCAGCCTACAGGACAAACACGCTACTTCCGTATCCAGCAGAGCACCGCAGTAATGGCGGCGCTGCTTTACTTCCGTGTTTCGCCGGATTGGTGTATAGTGCAGAGATCAGCTCATTTGCATTTAAAAGGGCACACCCAAAACAGCACTTTTTTTTTGCTCACACCTACAAAGTGGAAATTTTTACATCTTATAATAAATTATCTATGGGGTATTTTGAACTAGAACTTCACATATGTACTCTGGGTACAACAGAGTTTCTGTTTTTCTCTTCTTCAGCCTCTATTATTAGTGGTGTACCTCAGGGTTCAATCTTGGGCCCGCTCTTCTTTAATTTATATATCCTTCCATTAAGGAAATATTATTAGAGAGCACAATGTTTTGTTTCATTTATACGCAGATGATACTCAGTTGTATATTCCATTGAAGCTGCTGATTCCATTTAAAAGTTGTTGGACTGTCTTGATGATGTCAAGAATTGGTTAAAGAGTAACTTTCTCCAAATTAATGAAGACACAACTAAAATGATTGTTTTTGGTCCACTGAAAGTGAGAGATGGACTCATTAAGGAACTTTGCAATCATTTCCCGCCAGTTTCTTTTCAGATTAGGAACCTTGGTGTCATCTTAGACTCTGAATTATGGTTAACCAAGCAATAAAATTGGGTAAATGGATTACTCATGAAGGACATTGGAGGCTTGTTTGAGATTAACAAATTCTTAGCAGAATCCTTTACCAGTAATCGCTGCAGTGATGCATGCCTTTTGTAAAAGTGTCTGAGGCTGTGTCCAAAAGACAAGGCAGCTGATTTGTTGCCTTGCTGCCTCATGAGGCATTGACTTCAGTGGCATGAATTAAGGCAGCTCTGGGAAACGCATTCAGACGGACTTCATAGGCAGCGTAATGGAATCCCGTTTGAAATATAAACAGAGGGCGCTTTTGTAATAACTAATTCCTGCAATACTGCTTTCTCGCTAGAAATGCAATCAAAAGGTGTAAAAAAATAACTTTATTTACAGTAATTTTGTGCTCTAGCCACTTTCATGGCCGCTATTTTATTTTTTTAACCCAACCATTCTCGACCAATCACATTCCCTATGCACACCCACACAAAGAATTATAGGACAAAGCAGTAAAGGTATCTCAGGAGACAGGAAGTAAAGCAAACATTGGATATGGACGTGCCTTGATGCCTTCCTGCCTTGGAAAGCTGCCTTTGAACTTCACCATTTTAGAGCTTTTGGACACAGCCCAAGATGCATCTTTGACTTGCTCTCGTGACGCCGAGGTGGGGTTGTCCGATTCCACAGTTAGGCGCAGTTGCTCTCCTCTGACTGCATTGATAAAACGCATGATGGGAAAGTACACACATTATATCATCTGTACACATTGCTTCTAAATGAATTTTAATCCTTTTCACCTTCCACACTCTGGGGAGAGCACCTGCACTGACTGTGGAATTCGATGGTGCTGCTTCACCATTGCAAGATTTTTTTGGCAAATGTCAGCATGACATCAGAGCAAGTCAGATGTAAATATGAACACTTTTGTAACCAGTGATCGATTCTGCTCAGAATTAGTAAATCTCAAGCAAGCCTATTCTCTGCCCCGAGAGACATAAAGCTGCCCGCCCTCCTCGAAGAGCAAGCAGTTGGAGGTTCAAACACTGACGTTATGCCTCACCATTGCTTGAATTTGATATGCACATTTAGATGCACTCACACCAGAGGCGTTACCAGAGTGACGCAGCGCTGAATCCCCTCTAAGGGAACCAGGTAAACTGGGATCTAGAAATGTTTATTTATTTCAAAGCAAAAGGAACAATGATGTGACTCGGTTTAAAAAGAAAACCTATATTTCTGTCAAGCAACTGAAGAACAATTAAAAGTCTTGATAGAGGCTTTTATTGGTTAAAAAGAAAGGTTTACAGTAACTGTTTACAAACAGTGTAAAAACTGTTTTAAACAAAGTATTATTTCTTAGTTTAAGCATTCAATAACTGCAATGAATTGTATTCATCATTACATACGCAGCCGTAAATCAGACAAAGCTTTGGTTAAATAAAAGCACAATAAATTAAATTAAGCAGAGTAATTGCACATGTTTTTATATTAATTAACAATTAAAGAAAATTAATATTCAGTCAAATTAACCACACATGCACTACTTAAATAAATAAATTAACTAAGTAAATTGTTGACACTTAATGATGTTTTGCTAATTTGGCCTACGGTAAAAAGTGCAGCACTTAATTTTACAAGTTATTTCAACACTCGTTTTTAAAGTTTTGACATAACTTATACAAGAAAACAGAATAAAACATAACAAAGAGAAAAACATGTTGACTTAATTTGTTAAAGTACACAATAAATATATGTAGATATGATATCATTTTACAGTGTATTTTATTTTGAATAGAGTCAGTGGCTACCTAGACATAAGACATCATTTTTCTTATTTTTTCTTGATCTTCTTAAAGCCTTTGAAAAAAGACAAAAAAAACTTTTAATGTTATTTTATAAACTAGTAAAAGATTAACATAGTTGACAAGAATATCAGTATTGAATAACATCATCCAATCATTGTATAGCAAACACTGAATATCCACACAGAGGAAAAACATAACTTTATAAACATAATTGCTATAGCATGAGTCTATCCCCTTTAATACTCACCCTCCTCTCTAATAGCACACAAAGTTAAGTTTCTCCATACAGTTTCTGTTCTCCCAGCTCTTAGTTGTCATGTTTAGAGATCCACAGTAAGTGTAATTGGCAGGACAGGCTGGCAGCTGGACACTAAGATATCCCAGACTCTCGCCACTTAACCAGAACCATGAGCCTGCCATGAACCGTAGACCTGTCCACACACTTGATGTATTACCAATGGTTTGGTTGGCTTGTATGCGATGTAAATATGTTGGTAGACTGGCCAGATCAGTGTGATGAGTCCTGCAGTATTGTAACGCGTCCTCCCAGCTCTTATTCTCTTTAACCACAATCAGTTCAGTGTCCCACTTGTAGCAGAAGTAAGGGTATGAATTAGTACAGGGGTAGTCATACAATTCACCTTTTTTAACTTCAGCGCAGACGTTATTGGTTTGCTCATTTGGCCGGTTTGGTCCCCAGGGGATAAAACTTCTATTTCCTCCATCACTCCACTCCCAGATGTATGCAGAAATCTTTATCAGTCCAACCCAGCTGGATCCATATGAACCATTTAGCCCAATTGCGTTGTTTAAGGCTGTAATTTCCTCCCAGCTGTCAAGACTGGACAGGTCTGCATAAGAACCTCTGCAGTGACTTTGAGCTTCTCTCCATGTCATGGCATTACTAAAATAAAAGTGTTTTCTGCTCAAAGCTGCTGTGAGCTCACAATGAGCTGTCAGGAAAAAAACAAACACGACAATCTTCATCTCTTCTGTGAAGGGCGAGTCAGTAAACACTCCACTATATATTAAGACCAGCTTTACATTTGTTAGTAATGTATGCAAATGTATGCCCACTAAAAATATCAATGGAAAAGAAAATAAGGAAAATAAGGCACAACCAGGCTGGTACTGTATGCGGCACGACACAAAGCGAATTTCCCAACCAATTAGACTAAAGCATTTGACAGTTCCGAGGTATAAGAAACAATAATGTGTTGAAACACAGCTAGTGATGTGAATTAGTATCCCATTACAATGTAAAAAATTATATTAATGAAATGATGTAAAATCACTAAAATTAATTTAATAAAATCTCTTAATGTCAGATAAGTGATTTTCTGAGTTGGACAAACCAAAATAAATGACTCACTATGGAACAGATATTTTTAGGTTTATACATCAAATAAAATATGTTTTTGACATTTCTTATAGATATCCTTAATATTTCTTGTAAATTTTAAACAATATATTAGAGAATACCACACTAATATATTTAAATTTTTTAAACAATTTAATATTTGGTCTATTTAACATTATCTTAAAAAATAAGATTAAAAGATTATTAACAGCTGCACGATTTTGAACCAGTTTGAAATGATTCGAGCTTTGTGACATGGTGCATTATCCTGCTGGAAGTAGCCATCAGAGGATGGGTACATGGTGGTCATAAAGGGATGGACATGGTCAGAAACAATGCTCAGGTAGGCTGTACCAATTGGCACTAAGGGGCCTAAAATGTGCCAAGAAAACATCCACCACACCATTGCAGCCAAAGTTAGCTGTTCAAAACCTTCTTTTTAGTAAACTTTGTGTACCCAAACAATGTTCTCAATGCTTGAGTTTGTGTAGAGACCTAGGTGATACTTCGAGCAAAGTATCATGTTGTGTGTAGCCTACTTAGTGTTGTAAAAATAACAATTTTGATGCTCACCACATTTTGAAAACATAGCTTATAGTTCTTTTGCGACCACTTCAGGTACTCAAAATGGCAGAAGACAAGTTTGAAATGTGAGTGACATCAGCTGATGTTCATAAATAGGCATGCTGACTGCAGGAAAGTCCACTTGAGCTCTTGCCCTGGAAAAAAACATATGAAGAAATGTACTTGCCTTCAAAACACTCAAGTATCTTAATAAAAAACACATCAAAAATGTTAACATTCACCGGACATCATCTCCTGACAGTAAAAAACAATTACCAAGAGCATAGATTGTTTAGCCTTATCCCAGTCGCCCCTACATTCTGTATTAATACGTTTTTTTTTTTTTTTTTTTTTTTTTTGAGAATGTAGTATCTCAGTGTTCTGGCTTGTTTAAACAAAAAAAAACATAAACTGGCTATGGTTTGCATAATGCACGATTTTCCTCTCAACAAGTTTTAAGTTTGCATGTCTATTGTGCAAATGAGTCAGATTTTGCTAATGTTATTGCATAATATACGTAAATGAACAACTCATGGAAATGTTGCTGTATCTTGGCATGACTATATACAGATCTTTTCACCATCAACAATGAAATGGATTTAAAATACAGTAACGAGGTTGATACATTAATAACACTACATATACATGCACAGCCTAGTTTTCAAGAATTCAGCAATAAAGGCCTGGTGCCAGTTGTTCCTCCATGTCTGGCTGCCGATGGTGTTGGAGGAGCTCAACAACGCTTGGTCGATTTTCCCCCTTACGACAATCCCAGTTATAGTCACAATCTTCTTCATGGTTGAACTGATTATCTTATCAGATTTTCCTGTGGTGCACCGTGTGTTAAGAGCGTCTGAATGTCCTCGGCAGCACATAGGCGCTTCGATCTCAAATGTTGAATATTTATTTCAGAAATCCTGTTGTGTGGGGAACATCAAGGAAAAATGCACATGCATGCTGTAGATTGTCACGTGAAACAAAATGATACCCAATCAGAAAGTGAGCTGACAAAAGACAAAACCATTACAACCATAGTTGGTCATTTATTTATTTGTATTTGTATGTATTTGCGCTTATATTTAATACTTTTGCTTTAGGATTTTCATACAGTTTGTTTACTCTCTCATAACTGGCAAAGTGATTTGTTTTTATCTGTACTTGAGGATTTTCTATTTAATTCGATAAGGTTCAATCATCTAGTACCTTTTTCTATGCTCGTAAATTTTAAGTTTAAAAAAGAAACCCTTACAACTAATCATAGTCCGACCTTTACTGTCAAATTTCCTGATTTGTCTTTGTGGTGCTTCTGGTCATATTTTTTGCATGAATTTGTTTGCTCACTAGGGGAGAGTTGGGGCAAAACTAATGTGTTCTCTGAACCCTGACTAGATTTGCATTTTAAGCCATGACAGCATGTTCAGCACGCAACCCTTGACAGATCTGACAAATATTATACCTCTGTGTTTCCACTACATAAGAAACATTCACCACAGCTGCAGCTGGCAAAATCAGCCTACATGTAGACTGTCTTAAATAGCTAAATACATTTCTTTTTTGTTCACTTTTTCAAAAATAATTCTCCTAATATAATGTTTTGATTTTTCACAGGGGTTTAGTTCACTCTTCTGCTGGGTTGTTTTTAACCTAATGCTGGGTAAATTTTGGATGGAAAACATGTTAAATTTATCCATAAATTATAATATACAGGCCCCTATTCTGTTTATAATGTATAATATATATTAGTTTAAGATATAAGATTTTAATGAAAACCACATAAAAATGGAATTTGGTAAAAAAAATTATAATCTATCTCTTTCTTTCTCCTCTATAAAAATGGTTTAATCTGATGCTATAAGAGTTTTTAAATTATTTCGTTCAGTCAGTGACAAACATCATCATTAATAGGTCTATTTGTGTATAGTTATCAGGTTCCATTTGTGCCGAAGGTAGGCTACTTGAATGGTGCAAAACAAAGCACACTTTAGCCTGTTTCATTAGCCCGTTCATGACGCTGTTGTGATGTTAAGAGAGGTACGAGATAAAAAATAAAGCACTTTAATTAGAATGATTTTCAATTGCTTGTTAACAAAAATTCATCATATTAGTCATACTGTTTTAGCCTTAAAGGAATAGTCTACCCTTTTGCCATATTAAACTATGTTATTACCTCAACTTAGACGAATTAATACATATCTATCTTTTTCAATGCGTGCACTGTACAGCGCGTCGTGAATGTGTTAGCATTTAGCCTAGCCACATTCATTCCTATGGTACCAAACAGGGAAGCCATCAAACACTTCCATGTTTTCCATATTTAAAGACTGTTACATGAGGAGTTATACCAGTAAGTAAGGTGCCACAAAATAAAACCTTTTTTTTGGTACCATAGGAAGGAATGGGGCTAGGCTAAATGCTAACACATTCACAACGGGCTGTACAGTGCACGCATTGAAAAAAGATAGATATTTATTAATTTGTCTAGGTTGAGGTAATAACATAGTTTAATATGGCAAAAGGGTAGACTATTCATTTAAGTTACTTTTTATTTAATTTATTTATCCATTATAATAGACTGACACTTCCGCTTTAGTGCAGTATATTTTCTTTGCATCCATTGATTAAACGAATCAGTTCACCATGATAATGTTGCTCATATGGGTCATAGTAGTAATGTATTACTGCAAGCTTAGAACTCAGACAAACTTACTGAGGTTTCCCTGCATTTCCATCATCCACAGAGTACATATGTAACTGTAAGGTGTTTGCAAATGCTGTTTAATCCTGTTGCAAATGTTGTTCAAATAAATCAATTTGCATTTAAATTAGCATGCTGCACTCAGGACAGGTGTAGTATTTTTTCACAATGCTAGTATTGATCAGTTCATTGCAGAGCCCTGCCATCACCCTTAAGAAAATTAACCATGGTTTTATTGGGGTCAAAGTGTAGTAACCATGTTTTTTTTTGGTGTATTGGTTATTATCAGTAAAACAAAACATAATAGATAACTGCATATAAATAATACACTACACACTACACATCTTGGTGTGATAAATAATATAAATTAACGCATTTCTTGACTATTAGAAAAATCTAATATGGGATCTATGAATGTTTATTCATTTCAAAGTGTAATAAACAATGATGTGAGTTGGTTGGTTAAAATGATCTCTTATATTGGTGATTTATATTTTTATATTGGTTAAAAAATATTGGGTCTGATGTCAAGCAACTGAAGAACGATTTAAACAGAAATTGTGATAGAATGATAAAAGGATGATAGAAGCTTTTTTGTTTGAAAAGAAAGGCTTACAGTAACTGTTCAAAACAGTTTTAAACAAAGGTGTTATAAGCTAGATTTATATGATTGAGAAGCATTATCTGTTCAAGAGGTCCTGTCGTTAGCTCTCTGTTTAGCTCTCCTTTGTTGAATTTGCCTTGCTTTTAACTGTAAAATATGCCTTTTCTACAATCTTCAATTTTTATAATACAAAACTGTTTTCAACTCAATAATAACAAGTCTTTATAGTATGGGTGTTTACACACATACTATTGTTTGCAGTTATATATATATAACTATATACAGTATATATGCACATTGTATTATTTCTCATTTTAAGCAATGAATTGTATGCATCATTACATACACAGGCATACAACAAACTAAGCTTGAGTTAAATAAAAGCACAATAAACTAAATTAAGCAGAATAATTGCATATGTTTTTATATTCATTAACAATATACAGAAAATTCATATTTGTTGACACAGGTTGCAGCATAAACTTAAGTCATTTCAACCCTCCTTTTTAAAGTTTTGACTTGTGTATATGACTTGACTGACATAACTTATAAAAGAAAGGAACATAAGCAAAACATAGCATAAAACGAAAAACAAGTTGACTTAATTTATTAAATTAAAGTAACATAAAATATATGTTGATATGATATAATTTTTACAGTGTATTTTTATTTTGAATAGAGTCAGTGGCTACCTAGACATAAGACATAATTTCTCCAGTTTTTAGATTTCTCTTGATCTTCTTAAAGCCTTTGAAAAAAGACAAACAATTTAAATGTTAGTAGAAAGTTAACATTGACAAGAATATCAGTATTGAATAACATCATGCAATCATTGTATAGCAAACACTGAATATCCACACAGAGTATGAAAGCATAACATATAGCATCAATCTATACTCTTTAATACTCACCCTCCTCTCTAATAGCAAACAAAGTTAAGTTCCTCCATACAGTTTCTGTTCTCCCAGCTCTGAGTTTTCATGTTTAAAGATCCACAGTAAGTGTAATTGGCAGGACAGGCTGGCAGCTGGACACTAAGAGATCCCAGATTCACACCACTTAACCAGAACCATGAGCCTGCCATGAACCGTAGACCTGTCCACACACTTGATGTCTCAGCAGTGGTTTGTTTGGCTTGGATGAGATGTAAATCTGTTGGCAGACTGGCCAGATCAGTGTGATGAGTCCTGCAGTATTGTAACGCGTCCTCCCAGCTCTTATTCTCTTTAACCACAATCAGTTCAGTGTCCCACTTGTAGCAGAAGTAAGGGTATGAATAACTACAGTAGTAGTCATACAAACTGCCATTTTGAACCCGACAGCAGATGTCAGTGCCTGGATCGTTTGGTTGGCCTTCTGCCCAGATGATAAAACTTCTCTGGCTTCCATCACTCCACTGCCAGGTGTTTGCAGAGATCAGGTGCAGACCAACCCAGATGTATTCTTTTAAAAAACTAAGCCCACTTGTAGCATTTAACGCTGTTATTTCCTCCCAGCTGTCAACACTGGACAGGTCTACATAGTAGTCTCTGCAGTGACTTTGAGCATGTATCCATGTCGTGGCATTACTAAAATAAAAGTGTTGTCTTTTCAGAGATGTTGTCAGCTCACAGTGAGCTGAGAGGAGAAGAGCAAACACGACAATCTTCATCTCTTCTGTGAAGGGCGAGTCAACACTCAACTAAAACGCACTTTATATGTCAACACCGACTTTACAATCGTTAGTCAGTAATGTATGCAAATGTATGCTCACTTAAAAAAAAATCAGTGGGAAAAGAATGTAATGTTAGTAATAAAGTTTCATGACTACAGTAAATAAAGCCAGAACACATTATCATCCATATGACATAAATATCTACACTTTGCAACAAAAAACATTTAATAAAGTTTGCTGAGTAAATGCATCTGAACATTTACTCAGCAAACTTTATTAAATGTTTTTTGTTGCAAAGTGTAGATATTTATGTCATGTTTTCATCTCTTTTCCTCAAGCTAAATTTGAGGTTATCATTGCCTGAAATTGCATTTCTGAGCTATCAATAGATTCCTTTATTTCCATTTAACAACATAGTAGGACTCAAATGATGAACACCTTTAAATAATAAGCTGCTTATATGAGAGCAGAAATATAAGAATTATTTGACGACGAGCGATTGAAGTATTCGAAAATAATGCACACTCAAGTTGGAAATGCGGCACGACGCAAAGTGAAGTGCTTTTAAACCACAGGTGTTCATTGTTTTCAAATGATTTATTTCTCAACCAATTAGATATAAGAAACAATAATGTGTTAATACACAGCTAGTGATGTGAATTGGTATCATCTTATAGTGTAAAATATTATATGAAAGATATGTTGTAAATATCACTAAAATAAAATATTAAAGTAACTTAAATTAAATCTAAAAAATGTCACTTATGAGTGACTTTCTGAGTTTCTCTGAGTTGGACAAACCAAAATAAATGACTTAATTGAACAGTTATTTTTGTGTAAAATATTCATTTATTATTTAGGTTTATACATCAAATAAAACGAGTATTTAACTAACATATTATTTCTAATAGAAATCCTTAGTATTTTTTGTAAATTTTAATCAATATATTCGAGAATGCCATACTTAAATTTGTATGTTTATAAAACTGTAATAATTGCTAATTTCAAATTAATATTTTGTTTTTTAAACATTAGCTTAAAAAATTCAGCAAGATTAAAAAAGAGCTTCACAATTGTTTACACTGTAAAACCTAAACGTTAACTCAACTCAAACCATTTAAGTAATTAGTTATTAAAAGTAATGCATTAGTAAAAGTTAAATATTAAATATAAGTGCATAATTGCACATGACTCAAGTTCACAGTACTTAAATGTATGTGTTTTAAAACTTAAATGGTCTAATGCAAACAGTTTACTTAAATGGTTTGAGTTAAGTTAACTGATTAGGTTTTACAGTGTATATATGCACTGATCAAAATATAAACGCAACACTTTTGTTTTGCCCCCATTTTTCATGAGCTGAACTCAAAGATCTAAGACTTTTTCTAAGTACACAAAAAGCCCATCTCTTTTAAATATTGTTCACAAATAAATCTGTGATAGTGAGCACTTACTGAGTTAATCCATCCACCTCACAGGTGTGGCATATGCTGATTAGACAGCATAATTATTGCACAGGTGTGCCTTAGGCTGGCCACAATAAAAGGCCACTCTATTTTGGCCTAAAGAGTGCACAATTGGCACCACAGATGTAGATATTGCTACCGAATGTTCCAATTGCGATTAAGATACTGTGATAAAAGATTGGATTTAGTGCCTTGCCTAACTCAGAATAAAAACATATAAAGAAATGTACTTTGCATCCAAAACACTCTTTGCCAACTATCTTAATAAAAAAAAACACATAAACACTTTTCAGAAATTCACAGGAGATCATCTTTTGACAATAACAAACAATAACCAAAAGCACAGATTGCTCGGCCCTATGTAGTATTCCATTTGCCTATACATACTATATTAAGACATTATTTCTGACACTATAGCATCTCAATGTTCTGACTTACAAACAAAAAAACTTAAAATGGTTACATGACTTAAGTCCTACGTTTCATCTCAATTGGTTTGCATAATGCATGTTTTTTAAAGTTTGCATGTCTACTTTGCTAATGGTATTGCATAATATGGGTATCTGCGTAAACGAACAACTCATGTAAATGTTGCTGTATCTTTGCATGACTTTATACAGATATTTTCATCATCAACAGTGAAGTGGATGTAGAATACAGTAAAAAGGTTGATACATAAAATCAATTTTCAAGACTTAAACAACACTGTTAAAAAAAGCAACATGAAGTTAAAACAACTTGGTTTTGCAAATCAATTTAACCCTTGTGTGGTGTTCTGGTCTGTGGGACCTGTTTTTAATGTTTACTTAAAGAAAAAATATGCAATTAATTGTTGTTTCAACCTCAGATTCATTGGCCTTGGCTCATTTTCTATAAAGAACATAAAAATAAACAACTTTATAATGACTGTACACTGTACACCCCCCTACACATTTATATTACATATGTGGTGTTCGGGTCCACTGGACCCGGGGGTAATAAGAGAGTGAAAATTGAATGTGCTATGTAACTATACTTTGTTATTCTCCTATCTGGGACTCCTGTGAGTGCATGAGTGTGTTTGTATATATGTCTGTACATATGTGATGGATGCATGGCAGAGTTTTGTCCTTCTGCACTTGCTGTAACAGCGCAAAGATACAACATGTTATATATCAAGCATGAACACTTGTCTGCCCCCCACTGTTCCAAAAACTTTACCTTTTGTCTAAAAGGAACAATTCTACATTTTACTATTATATTCCTTACAAAATATAACCATGGTTGTATTATAGTAAAAGTGTAGTAATCATGGTAAATTGGTGTATTGATTACCATTCCTTGCCTGAACACATGAGTTTACCACAAAACCTATGGTGTGTGTGTGTGTGTGTGTGTGTTTGTTTGTGTGTGTATGAATGTGTGAGAAAGAGTGAGAAATAGAGAAAGTATAATTTCATATCCAAGCATTTTCATCATTTTAGGTTGTAGCCAAAAGCAACACATTGTACTGCAGTGTGTGTGGACATAAGATGGACTGGAAGACACAGTATACGTCTATAAAATGCATATGCAACACAGCTACACAGTAAAAATCTGCTTCTTATGTGTTGTGTAGGCTGACATGAATAGGTTATGTGTTCAGTGTAGATAATGTGTTATAATACCGCATCTTTTCAGATGAGGCTTGTGCTGTGTAGACGGACACAAATGTGTACAATTTCAAACTAAGTTCAAATAATCTAATGTCAAAGTGATGAAAAACTTATATGAGATGAAAAAGTGATGAAAATACTTATTTTATATAAACATCTGGGGGAGAATAGAACTTTCTTCTCTTATTTCATATTATCACAAAAACGAATGGCACTTTAATCTATAAATAGTCCTGTACCAGTGGTAAATGACAAATATTAACCATAAATTATGTCTATATTACTTGCAATAAGGCTAAAGTAATAATCTGTAAACAGTTATACATAAATTAGTATGACTGCATTGGTTTAAGATACTAATAATACAGTGGGTCCACTAGACCCACAAACATTGTCTAAGTAACAGAAATATGAACACCACACGAGGGTTAACCTACTACTTTAAGTTTTTACCTGCAATAAGTTGACATAACTTATAAAAACAAGTTGAATTTTTTTACTTAATTTTTTAAGTTAAAGTAACATAACAATACATGTTGATTTGACAAAAATGCTGCATATTTTTTACAGTGAATGAAGGCCTGGGGCCAGTTGCTCCGCCATGTCTGGCTGCCGATGGCTTTGGAGGAGAAAGAGAGAGAGAGAGAGAGAGATAGTTTAACATACTTTATTAAACCACCTAAAAACACTATATTATACCTTAAAGCAAGGTATATGTATAAATATAAAAATGTGTCCAAATTCACCGCAAACAATGCATCGAATCGACATACAAATGTTTCTGAAAAAGAAGTGGTTTGTTCTAATCTGTACATGAGGATTTTCTTGTGTATTAATTTTATAAGGTTTTGTCATCAAGTATTGAGCCTTTTCCTATTCTCTTAAATGTTAAGTTTAAAGAGGAAAACCCCTTAAAACTAATAAACGTCTTACTGTCAAATTTCCTGATTTGTTTTTGTGGTGCTTCTGGTCATATTTTTGCATACATTTGTTTGCTCACTATGGGAGAGCAGGGGCAAAACTAATGTTTTCTCTGAGCCCTGACTACATTTGCCTTTTAGTCAGTCAGTCAGTCAGTCAGTCATATTTATTTATAAAGCACATTTAAAAAACAGCTGTTGGCCAAAGTGCTTTACAGAATTTAAGCATATAACAAAATGCAAAAGTCAACAGATATTACATTACAGTTATGACACTGTGCTTACTTATGACCATAAGCAACAGTAAATAAATACGTTTTAAGACGAGACTTAAAATCAGTGTATGTTGGTGCAGTTCTTATATAGAGTGGCAACTTGTTCCATAACTGTGGAGCAGCCACTGAAAAGGCACAATCTGGATATGATAAAAAATGGATATGATATTTAACTGGGAGCCAGTGGAGAGAGATTAACACTGGTGAAATGTGTCCCCTCTTCAATATTACAGTTAACAATCGAGCAGCAGCATTTCGAACAAGTTGAAGATGAGACAATATAGACTGGGAAACACCCAAGTACAATACATAACAATAATCTAACCTGGATAAAATAGAAGCATGTATTACAGTCTCCATGTCTCTTGATGTTAAAGGAACAGTATGTAGGATTGTGGCCAAAACTGGTATTGCAATCACAAAACTTGTGGTTAAAACTGGTACTGCAATCACACAACTGGTGGCCAATACACAAAATGACAACATAAACATCAGTTGAGGGCTGCAACTCCACTTTTTAAATGACAATATCCTGGCAGGACTGCTGTTGTCAGTGATTTAAGTATTTGAAATGAAAATGATTTCTTAATGTCTAGTGACATATAAGGCCAATTTTATGATTAATTAATATAAATTTCTTACATACTGTTCCTTTAAGAATGACTTCATCTTTGCAAAATTATTTAGCTGATAAAAACAACTTCTAACCACAGCATTGATCTGTATATCAAAAGTCAAAGCAGAGTCAAAAGTAATCGTTAAGTTTCTGACAAGTGAATGAACATTATCAGATAGAGGTCCCAGTTTACTGGCCACAACCTCCGTAGAAGCAGGGGAGCCAAAGATTAAGACCTCAGTCTTAGACTCATTTAACTGAAGGAAGTTGGCAGACATCCACTCTTTAAAATCTCTCAGACAATCAAACAGACACTGTAAACTAGATACATCATTTGGGTGCAAGGGAACATAACACTGAGTATCATTTGCGTAACAGTGGTGTGAAACACTGTGCCTTTTAAATATAGGAAGCATGTATAAAGAAAATAGAACAGGACCCAAAATTGAGCCCTGTGGAACCCCATACAAAACTGGTGCAGAAGATGATGAATATTTGCAGTCTCTACAGATAAGTTTATATCCTTTAAATAGGATACAAAACCAATCTAAAACATTTAATTGAATCCTGATATGCTGTAAGCGTTTAAAAAAAATGTCATGATCGAGAGTATCAAATGCTGCACTAAAGTCCAGCAGAATTAAAGCAGCACAAACAATTGCCAGAATTAGCAATCAACAATAAGTTATTTAAAACTTTTCAATGCAGATTATCTACTGTGTTGATGTCTGATGCCAGACTGATATTTATCGAAATTAACATTTTCCTGTAAAAAAGAAAAAAAAATTATTGTACACAAATAAAAGTTCAACATTTACAGTTAAAAATGATGTTTCAATTTAATCTGTATGACCAGGGCCGGGTGCCGCTAAAAATAAAATATTTGCACTAAACGCTGCACAAAAATCTTTCACTTGTTTAGAAAAAACACACTGGAAACAGACAACCAACACAGACACAGACACACACTAAAAATGAATATTTTTATAAATAGTTAGCCATGCTCATGTCTTGTATGGTATATGATATGGGCGGAGGCTGGAGGGGGTACACATCTATATTTTTTCTATCTACTGCCCTGTATATGACCATAAATGATGGAGAAATGCAGTATAAGGTCACTGGAGCATAGGCGAACTGAGCGCAGCACAATCAGGGTAGTGAGAAAGAGAAATTAAACTTTTTCTTTAAACACTAAGCAGACCGAAACAAATCAGATCACAGATCAGTGCATTTAGGGATGTAGACATGGTGAAGACAACTTGCTAAAGCGAGCATCAGAATGGGGAAGAAATGGGATTTAGGTGACTTTGAACGCATGGTTGTTGGTGCCAAAGAGGCTGGTCTGAGTTTTCACACACAACCACCTTTAGGGTTTACTATAGGCGGATAGGCTGCTTCATGGTTTTTAAATATGGTTTAAATTAATTCATACAATTTTAACGTTAAGTTACTTATTTTACCCATTAAAATATAAAAGATAAATTCTCATTGATAGCTCAAAAAAAATTCATAATTTGCTCTCGGAGAGGGCTTGTTTTGCAAAAGACGGACACTTCTGCTTTAGAGCAGTATATTTTCTTTGCATCCATTTATTAAACGAATCAGTTCACCACGATAATGTTGCTCATATGGGTCATAGCCATAATGTACTGCAAGCTTCCCTGCATTTCCATAATCCACAGAGTACACATTTAACTGTAAGGTCTTTGCAAATGCTGTTCAATCCTGTTGCAAATGTTGTTCAAATAAATGAATTTGCATTTAAATCAGTGAGCTTCCCTCAGGGCAGGTGAGTCTTTTTTCACTATGCTATTATTGAACAGTACAGTACAGAGCCCTGCCATCAGGTCAGTACTGTATATTATATTGCATTTCTGTCAAGAGATCCTTCTAAAAGTTACACAATGCACCTTTGATGGTTATATTGGGGACAGGAATGGCTTTAATGGAAACTTTAATTTCATATTTCAAATTAAATACTCAAATTAAATGCAAATTCATAACTCATTACTGTCACTATAGGATTTTCAGAATGAATAAAGGTCATAAACTGAGTCTTAACCCTTTTTAATAATGTATAGTTGTTTAATGTAAGTACATTTAAATTAATGAAATAATTAAATAAACTTTGAATTAATGTAAATAAAGAACGCTTCAAAACGTCAGCATCCTCGTGCAGATTAACAGGTTCAGGTGCTTGTAAAACTGCGTTGTTAAATGTGATGCGGTCAAATATTTGTATGCACCTGTGCAACCAGTGAAAAAAGTTAGTCTAGAGCCCTGTTGTTAATAAAATAAAATTATTAAATTAATTATTAATTAAATTATTTTATTAATTTTATTATCATTTTTATAATAAAATGCATATTTCAATATGTTCAGGAATTAATAATAATTAAAGGTGATGAAGATGGCATCTCTCATCATATGTTCATATTAACAATGAAGAGAAAATGACAATGAGCCAATGGTATTATTATAATTTTGTGATTCTTTTTTATCTTGTTCTTAGTATATTTATAAATCAAACAGGTATGAAGTCATATACACAGCACACAGTTAATTCTCCATATAAACATGCATAAACATTATAAGCTTACATACTATAATTTAAACCTTTAAAGTTGATGTAGGCTGTGTAAAATATAACAAAGCACATATCAGCAGCTGACCATACTAATCTTCCCATATTAGTGGATTTTATTTGTCAAAAAACATCATAGATAGAACTGCATAAAAATACTACACATCTTGGTGTGATATATAAATATTGTAAATGAATATTTCTTGACTATTAGAAAAATCTAAACTGGGATCTAGGAATGTTTATTCATTTCTAAGTATAAGGAAGAATGAGATCTGTTGGTTGGTTCAAATGAAATCTTATATTGGTGATTTATATATTTATATTGGTTAAAAAATATTGGGTCTAATGTAAAGCAACTAAAGAACGATTTAACCCTCAATTGGTCCTTGGGGTCTATATGACCCCAATGGACATTTCATTAGTTTAAAAAATTGTATAGAGATATACAGGGGCGTCATGCACCAATTTTTTTTAAGGGGGCACAGTGTCAACAGCTCACAGAAATTTGTGCATACACAGACATCAAACGAAATATTATAGAGCTTTCGGTCTTTTCCATGGCACTTACATTTCTAACAATCTGAAAACCCCTGCTTTCATGCAAAAACCTCCAAAATAAAAGTGATGACTAACTTTCATATCAAATACTATTCAATCGGAATAATGACACATTTGCATCATATTCACATCTGAAACGGCATGTTTTATTTAAGTCTTAATGGCTTGTTTAATTGTGTCATTAATGCATTTTGCACAACAACTACATTATCATATAAAATTAATGTAATTTTAAATCCATAAAGTATATAAACAACGAAAATGACATAAGCTATAGCCACGTGATTGATTTTAATGTTCAATAATGATTTTAAAAAATAAGTTTAGATAAAATTATTAGAGGAACGGATTTTTGCATTAAATTTTACCTCATGTGAGATTCCGCGCCCGCGTGGACTTTGGCGAACTTTGGCGTTGTGCCAAGAAGATGAATCTCTGCTAATATAACGTTGAGACGGTCACATTTAAAACCATACATTTTCTAGACAGAGACGGTTAACTGCACATTACCGTACTGGGGTTTGGAAATGTTGTGAGCGTTTCTAACACGTTTTAATTCCTCAGATAGCCAAATGCAGCAGCAAGCCAGCAACAGCAGAGAGCTCGTGAGCGCGCCCAGACACTGATGACGTCTGCGACTGCGCTCTGACTGCAGCGCCAGCTGCCGCCAGAATAAAAGTAATGTAACATGATCAAAACACGATCAAAACGGCGAAAATCTCCGAAAAGTGACAAGGATGCAGCACAGAATGTATAATATTGTGCATATTAACAGATTAAAAGTCAAATAACAGATTAATGGACGCTTATTTGATTTTGAGGTTGGATGCAAAATCCATTGGCTCAAAAAAACCAAGGGGGCAGGTGCCCCCTCAGTTTGAATGGGCATGACGCCTCTGGAGATATACAATTTTGTGACTTTTCCTAAATAACCTATCTATACATACACACAAAAAAACTGGGCTTGATTCGGTTGTTCTGAAGGTATATAAAAAATATTTATCTGGTCAATATGACCCCAATTGAAAATGAACTATTTTGTAAAAACAGACATTTCAAAATGCATCAAAAACTACAAAAATTCTACTATTTGAAACAATAATTATTTTTAATGTCCTTTCTAATGTTTTTATATACAGTGATGTGAGTAGTTGTCCATATGAAATTAATTGCTTTTTAAGGCCCTCTGCTGTTCAAAGTTATTACTTTAGCTTTATCTCTAACCAGCAAAAGGGATAATTCTACAACGAACACCTAGATCAATATCCAGAAACAATTAAATTAAATTTAGATAATCAGTAAGTGTTTTTCTTTTCATAAGAAATCTGTATTTTGTGGTAAATAGGTACAAAAGTACTTCAAATCTCTCAAAACACAGCTTTATTGTATAGATGAGAGTAAACAAAAAAAAATATATATTATTTGTATTATGGAAAATGTATATTTTTCTTACAATAAAGCTTTCAATTTTGGGGTCATATAGACCCATGGGCCAGTAGTGTAAACAGGAAACAAGGACCATTTGTGGGTTAAACAGAAATTGTGATAGAGGCTTTTTTGTTTGAAAAGAAAGGCTTACAGTAACAGTTTAAAAATAGTTTTAAACAAAGGTGTTATACTGTAAGCTAGATTTATATGATTGAGAAGCATTATCTGTTCAAGAGGTCCTGTTATCATCAATCTGTTACAGTTTATATCTGCAGTCAGATCCTCTTCAGATGCTTTTAACTGTAAAATATGCCTTTTTTTACATCTTCAATTTTTAAAGCATTTTTAATCTAATACAAAACAGTTTCCTACTCAACAATAACAAGTCTCCCTAATATGGGTTTAAACATGCACTATTGTTTGCAGTTAAATATATATAATAGCACATAGTATTATTTATCAGTTTAAACACTCAATAACAGCAATGAATTGTATGAATCATAACATACACAAGCATAAACCAAAGCTTAGGATAAATCCACTGATCTACTGGCCTTCCTTCAATGTGATGCCCAGCCAATGTCAGACCAACGACCACCAGCTGCCCCCATCTAATCTACTTATATATATATCAAGATTTACTTCCCATAAGATAAAATATAAAATAGTTTCTAATATATATGATATCTTCTGAAGAATCAGCTATGTCTGGCTTTCTCCTAGGTTTGTTTTTCAACCCGAGTCAGCTGACATCTTCTATATGTTACATTTTTACTAAGCTCCCTAGTACAGTTTAATCTCAGCCGCTGTATTCTGCTGTTTATGTTGTCCATCGATTTTTCTGTGTTTTCTTCTTCATCTATTAATGTAAAGCTGATTTAAAACAATTAAACAATTGTGAAAAGCGCTATATAAATAAAATTGAATTGAATTAAATAAAAGCACAATTAATTAAATTAGGCGAAACAAAAAAGCATGTTTTATATATACAGAAAATTCATATTCATTTAAATTATTCTCACATGCATTCCTTTTGTGTAAATTGTTGACACTTATTGATGTTTTGCTAATTGAGCCTACACTGTAAAGAATTAGCATAAAAACATAGCATAAAAAGAAAAATAAGTCTTAATTTAATAAATTAAAGTACAATAAAAATATACGTTGATATCATTTTTACAGTGTATTTTTATTTTGAGTAAGTGGCTACCTAGACATAAGACATAATTCCTTCAGTTTTCAGATTTCTCTTAATCTTCTTAAAGCCTTTGAAAAAAGACAAAAAACGTTCAGTGTTATTTTTATAAACTAGTAGAAGATTAACATATTCAACAAGAATTGAATAACATCATGTAATCAATGAACACTGAAAATCCACACAGAGTATAAAAGCATAACTTCATGATCATGACATAACTCTTCTCTTTAATACTCACCCTCCTCTCTAATAGCAGACAAAGTTCAGTTCCTCCATACAGTTTCTGTTCTCCCAGCTCTGAGTTTTCATGTTTAAAGATCCACAGTAAGTGTAATTGGCAGGACAGGCTGGCAGTTGGGAATTAAGGGATCCCAGATCCTCACCACTTAACCAGAACCATGAGCCTGCCAGGAACCGTAGACCTGTCCATACAGTTGATGTATTAGCAATGGTTTGTTTGGCTTGGAAGAGATGTAAATCTGTTGGCAGACTGGCCAGATCAGTGTGATGAGTCCTGCAGTATTGTAACGCGTCCTCCCAGCTCTTATTCTCTTTAACCACAATCAGTTTAGTGTCCCACTTGTAGCAGAAGTAAGGGTGTGAATCAGTACACTTCCTGTCATTTAATTGGCGATTCTTCATTATAGCGCAGATGTATTTGCCTTGTTCGTTTGGTTGTCCAGCTGCCCAGTTAATAAAATTGCTATTGCTTCCATCACTCCACTGCCAGTTGTTTACAGAGATCAGTCGCAAACCAATCCAGCTTTCTTCGTTTGTGCTTAAAGCTACAATTTCCGCCTGGCTGTCAACACTTACCAGGTCTACATAGTAGTCTCTGCAGTGCTTTTGAGCTTTTGTCCATGTCGTTGCATTACTTATATGAAAGTATTGCTTTTTCAGAGCTGTTGTCAACTCACAATGAGCTGAGAGGAGAAGAGCAAACACGACAATCTTCATCTCTTCTGTGAAGGGCGAGTCAGTCAACACTCTCCTTAAACACACTTTATATAGGCAAGAGTCACGACCATCTCTACATTTGTTAGTAATGTATGCAAATGTATGTTCACTTCAATCAATGCAAAAAAGCTCAGAAAAGATTTATGACTAAATGAAGCCAGAACTCATTATCATCAGTTTCCGCAACCCAGTCTCACACCCTATTCGTCACATACTGCCGTTTGGTCATGACCCCCTCACGTCCATAGCGGACGTTGAGGGTACCCCCTATTCGTCGCTTGAAAACGTAGAGGGTCGTCCTATAGATTTGAATGCAAACCCCTCATCTTTGAATTTTGACGAAATGGGTTTATCGGTTTGCCTGCGCAATATGGTTTTAGACGATTGATTTTATGCTGCAAATGTGCATTTTGCACAAGCGTGCGGCGCATAAACGGTTACTATTGATGCGGTGACCAAACATTTTCGTGGAGCGGAAACCCTTGTCTGAATCGGTGTATCACGACTTTTCTCTCTCTCTTTTTTATATAGATATATTAGGTATACAATAAAATGACATATTTACAGGGCTGTATTTGCTGTGTGTTTAAAACATGCCTTAATTAACGTAGGATATTTTATTATTTTCGATCACGCACAGTTGGTCATTCCCCCTCACGTCCATAAGCTGACGTTGAGGGTACCCCCCAATTCGTCGCATGACAACGTAGAAGGGTCGTCCGCGATATTTGAATCCAAATCCCTCATCTTTGGATTTTGGCGAAATGGGGGTATTCATGCCTGCGCTGCAAAGTATGTTTTAGGCGATTGATTTTATGGTTCAAATGTGTGTTTTGCAGTAGCGTGCGGCTGTTACATTCATTGGTGCGGTGACTACATTTTCGTGGGGCAGAATCCCTTGTCTAAAGCGGTATCACGACTTTCTCTCTCTTTAAGTTATATGCTCTACATTAAAATGACTGTATATTTGCTGTATGTTTAATTAAGATAGGACCCAGTCTCAAGGCAGTTCGTGTAATTTAATCTATTGATTCGTGTCCATGGACACGATTTTCCCCTTTCGTGCCAGTCAGAACGACTTTCAATCTAATGTATTTCAATAGGAAGTATTTTTCGTGCCTGGATCACGTTTTTTTTCCTATTATTTTTTTCGTGTTTATAAGCACGAATTTAATCTAATGTATTGCAATAGTATATACCAGGGAGCTGTGTTGTTTTACTTTATTTGTCATTAATTGATTACACTTTAAGCGCTACTTTACTCAACATTTAATCAGGAGATGTTTATCCTTTTTTATTTGTTTAATATTCTGCATGATTGTTGTAAACCATTGTAAACCATCGTCAGCGGTACAAAATTGTTAATTTACGAGAATGCAGAGTTTTTCTACTGCCATCGTTTACAAATGTTGCCGTTTTTTCTGAGAAATATTGATTTTTCGATCGGTTTCGTGTGTCAAATACAAGAGTAAATACTACAGTACCCATGAGCCTTATCGACATCTACTATGGTGAAGGCACCAGCTAAAACTACATGTGGGCCCGCTGCAGATCACAATATTTTCTCAACACATGAACACTAACGTGTGCTTGATAATTCAACAATACGATGTTATGGCCATCAATTTTGATTGTTTCTACTTTGATTGTAAAAAAAAATAAGTCAGTTTCGGACGCCTGCATTTCCCAGAATCCTCTCTGCCTCCGTTGCTATGGAATCTGAGCCAGTCCTCTTTGCTATTGGGTGATTTCTTCTTCGGTACTCGTGACAGGGATTCTCTCATTACGCGAAAATCACTGCCAGGTGTGTCACGATGCTTTCGTTTAAAGTTCACTATTTGTTTAAATGTTATAATTCACGCCTTTCTTTTGGCATTAGGCTGACATTGCCATACCCGTACGAAAATTAACCATGTTTTCGTGGTAAAAGTGTAGTAACTACGGTTTGTGTATCGATTATTTGCAAAATGGTTTTAGTAAACCAAACATGGTTTAACTTTTTTTTTTTTTTTCAAATTCATGGTTCTTTCTTAACTGTAGTAAAACAATGGTTAATTTTTGCAAGGGAAGTCTAATTAAAGTCCCATTAATAAGCTAACGTTAACCTAGTTTAAGTTATCAACCTTTAGGTTTAACTTAACGTGGTCATTGCTTTATTGTGTGAGCTTAATATAGTCTAAAGTTTTAATATTTGTCTTATAATATTTGAAAGAAAATAGGAATCCCCACTATTGGGGTACACTATTTAAGCCTTATATTAGAGCTAATTTACACTACATAATAAACATTTTCTGTTCTCCCTACAGATCCTACAGATCCGTCATTCGAATCACCTGTTACAACTTAGATTTATCGTTGCTTATTTTATAAACCCAAAGGCACTTTTAAGAGCCATCCATCCTCTCTTTCTTTATCATTTTCTGTCTATTTCTTGCAACCTATCTCTATATACTGCATTTGTTGTACCTGTCTGTCCAGCTGTGTGTTTGTCCTTCTGTCTTTGTCTGCTTTGCAATTGCCACCAGATATACCCCTCACAAACAGGATCCCCGCTACCAAGAGGGGAGGCTCATGGCTCTTGAGCTGAACCATGACCACATTCTAGCTGAAGCCAAGGTTAGAGTTTTTATTTACCTGTTAGTTTATACTTAAACATAATGGATGTGGGACAACTGAAAATAAAAATGATTAATATGGAAAAGAGATGAGTGTTGAAGATTTCATACGGTATATTGTAATAGCAACTTATTTAGCAACTAACATCCTATAATGCTCTGTGGCATGTTTTAATAAGGTAATATATTTTGGAAAAGAGAGGTTTCATCCCCTGAGTTTCAGAGACTTGGAGAATCTATGCCAAGGCTCATTTAGGTGTTTCAATACTTACACTATGCTGTGTTTCCTTTTAGTTGTTGCATGTCTTTCACGTCCTGTACCTTTATTAGTCTTACAAGAAATATTCACTTCAACACACAGAGAGCAGCTGTGGAGACGAAACGTTTATGCCCTAGAAGAGACCCTCCACAGACCTCTAAAAGGATCTTTGTTGGCTGGGGCATGCCGAGTCCTTGGGAGGCAAGGAGGGGTGACGCCAAGCCTCAGCTACAGGTTATGTCTGAATTATTTCAAAATTGTAGGAATTGAAATGTAAATGGTGGACCAAATCAAATTACGGAATAACATTGTAATTGTATTTGAGTATTAACAGTTTAAAACATTTCAATATGATAAAACACATAAAAAAAGAGTATAACACTTAAGTATACTATCATGTCAAGTACTTGGTAATGTCTTTACCAAATGCTTAACAGAAATACATCTGATTTCATAAACAGTTCTGTATATAAGTTGAAAAAGATCATTTATGTAGTGATAGCCTAACCTGTTCTGTGTACTGTTACAGTCAGTTTTACAGGTTGAGTGCTTCCTGTCATCCAGTGTGGAGTTTCCACTTAACTGTACCCTCAGCAAAACTAAATCCTCATGAGGAATTTGGTAAATCGCATTGATTAATTTGAGTTTAATATTATTTAGTCAATAATATTAAACTTTAATTACTTAAAGTATGCTTGCTAAGAATTAATGCACAGTGCCCTGCTATATGGTTTAAGATGCATGTTTTTGGGGGGATTTGAGAAACTTGGATAACCAGATAAAAACACATTTAAGAGAAAAGTAAATCTAGGACCTTCTTGCTGTGAGGTGATAGTGCTAAACATTGAGCCACTATGCAATCCTATACAAAAAAAAAAAATCAAACCTAGAATCCAACTAAATCTTGAATAGTCTGGGTTAGTGTATTATTTTTATATGAGTTATTCACCTAGAATAATGTTATTTTATTTTTCTCCCTAGGTGCAGAGAGTGGTTCTGTGGGGACCGTGGTGTATTACGTCACAAAAAACAGCCACTCCACAATAGGGAATGTGTAATTTAATAGGTTTTTTGAATCCATCCGTCCAACCAAATGCATCATTAAAGGGGAAGATGGATATTGCACTCAACACAAGGTATGTTCTCACAAAAGCCCTAATTTTGATGTTTTTATTTGTCTTCAGCCAGTAACAGGTAATCTAAACTAGTGGTTTTCTTTCTTTTTGGCAGTCGGCAAGATGACATACTGCTGTTGTAAACGCACAAACGTAATAATGCTTTCAGGCAAACCAATCATTTTAATTACCATCAATGGTAAAACCAATTCACAGTTTAGATTTCCATTTTAGATTTGATGTTTTTCACACTATGTTTTGATGTTTTCAATGCTGTGGCATTGTGCAGTAGAGTCAAAGTGCATTGTATAGCACATTACAATCCAAGTAGGGCATCGTGAGCAAGGCCTGTTGTGGGAGTCTAAACGGGGGTCAACTGCACACAATTTATGTTTAGTTATTATTTATTTATTTTGTGATTTTAGATATGTTCATCATTCACCAGTTCTCACTTCCCTGGACTTCAACCTTGCTACACACATGGTATCGTTATTAATCGAAACAAAGACAGATATCTTTATGTTTTTGTTCTCTGCAGACAAACAAAAAATATTAGCTGTTGCAAAGCAATTTGGTGAGTTAGCAAATGGTACTACTCGAGAAGTTAGGCAGAAGGAGTGCTATACTGGGATTATAGAAACTTATAAGATGTCTCTTAAACATTCACAATGTGCAGAATGAACTAACTGTTATAAAATATAGTACGTGATAAATGTTTTTTTTTTCCAAGGGCGTTTTGACTTGCATCAGCCACTGTATGTCTGTTAAACATGCAAACAGCAAAGGACCCCAGACCTGAAAGACCTTCTGAGGAGTGGATATTGACCAGCTTCAATAAACACCACCACACTTTACACACTGGACCTCCTGATCTCCTTTCAAGAACTCAAGGTCATCTCTCCAAGATTCTCCAGACAAGCCTTCGCAAAGCTGCTGGAGCATCGCACGAAGTGTGGAGGAAGAGTAAGTGTAAATGTTATCATTTTATTCAAAACTCAATAAGCAGACAATATCACAATTACTATTTCATTCTATATATCTTCCAGTCTGGATATATCAACGGCGATGCACTGCAACGCAGCTTCTTGGAGTTTTCATACGCTTCATTTGAAGCAGACCAGCTCTGGTGTGGTGCTCCTTTCACCTGCCCAGCCTGAACGCTAGAATTGTTGGCTGCATCAGCAGATCGAAACAGAAAGCTATATCACCTTTGCCCAAACAGAAGGTGGTCTTTATTCCAGTATTTTTATTGGTTTATTTATTTACTTGAATTGATGGATATTCTATTTTTCTTTCTTAGCTCTGGTGATCCTGTTTTTTGTTTTCTTTTTTGAGGGGCTTTTTGTGGCTGAAGACAGTGCGGTGTCTAGATTTGTCAACATCATACAAAAAGCACTGAAAATGCAATTTGAATCATAACTTGACAAAATAGTTGTTACACAAAAAAATCTTGTTCGGAGTTGATTTCTACTTTTGCCTACCAAATACTCCTAAATCAAATTAGGAATAAATGCCATATACTGTATTGTATGACACCATCACTTTAATTTGATTTGTTGTGTTTGTTGTGTGTTTCATAGACTGTGGCTTGCAAATATTGGCCATACTTGAAGAAGGTTGCTAGTGTCCTTCCTGATCTTCAGGAGCTGACCTCAATGAAACCTTTTCTTAATGTTATGCATGCTTGAGCCACGCTACAAAGTGTGAGGTATGTATAATATTTTTGCTTCATATGTACATGTGTAATATACATTCATAAGAAATAGAAGTTAATGGCTTGACTACATTATTTAGATTCTGTTTGGCATAACCATTTCTTGTACAGGTTGTAAAAGCCCTTTGAGGACAAATGTGATATTGGGCTATATAAATAAAATTTATTTGAATTGAATTAGTCTTGAATTCTTAAATTAGTCTTCCACCATTTATTCACAGATTAAATGAAGTGGTAGGAACAGGGACAACCACCGGTGTGTGGAACAAGTGAACAGCTGCCTATCACGTTGTGCCCGTACAACCAAATGTATGTCCACAGCAGGTGATCAGAGTGTTTGTAAGATTTTTGCATACTTTTTTATATTGAGCATCATACCCTCATTATTTTCTTTCAACGGCAGGGGTGGATGCTTACATGCTTACATGCTTACATTGCATGCAATGGGCTGGAACCATAAAAAGTATCTCTCTACATCAGGCACTTTCCACAATATATGTGAAAGTAAGTTTTTATTTTTTTATTTTTTTATAAATGTTTTGTGTGTCTTTTAGTTGTTGTGTGCATTTTGCCTGTTGTTAATTGTACAATGTACAACAATCCTGATTATTGAATAACACTGTTCATCAGACATCCAGCACGAGACTGCAAGGCTAGCAGAACTAAAAACAAAGCTACATCGCACAGATAAAGGGGCGTCACAATGGCTTTCTGATGTGAAAGAATGGGTAGCTCATGGTAAGTGAGACCAATATTCTTCCCACTACTATGTGAATTTTTTAGTTTGATATTAAACAAGTGCCAAAGATGGTAGGCTTATCATCTATTTCTTAACCTCCTAAGACCTGGTGGGTCCATATACATGGACATCACGTTTTTTGTTGTTTGCATCATAATACTTTATTCTGTGTAACTGGAACCTGGTACACAAACATGAACAATTACACTGCTTCATTTTCAGAAAAAAATATTTGGTTAATATATTTATAGATTTTTCCTGACCCCAAATAGCTGGAAGAAATCTAAAATGCAAGCCAAACCAAAGCTCGGGTCTTAGGAGGTTAAACAGTTGGTGACATCTCCTGCCACCAAAAACAAGCCAACTTCATCTCACCATCAGATGTTATTGCACATTTATGTTGTGTTTATGTTTATTATAGTTTCTTTGCAGGAACTATACATATCAAGTAAAGTTGTTTAAACCATTAAAATGGCTTTTATATACAAATGTATCCTCTGAAATGTTTGTGTGTTGTTTAAACAGTGAATTTGCTTTCATTATCACTTCTACAGAGACATCAGAAACATCTCATGCCAGTAAAGGCACCACACACAGAGAACTTCAGCAGTCAATTGAGGGGCTTTATCTTGGTGTGATGCTCTGCAAGCAAACTCTCTACCGTCAGAATGGTATAACTATTATAATTTAATAGCTTGATAAATTCAAGCTAATGTATGCATCCTACTTTCCAACAACAATTACATGGAATTAGCATTTAATTCTGAACTCTGTTCTTGAAAAGTCTAGTCTGTAGGATTTATGTAGCTGTAACATTTTAGCTTCCTCCCCTAAATGGATCTTTCAGTTACCTCTTTGTCAATCTAAATTGTAATTTTCACATAAAATTCAATTGCTGCTTTCCCTTTTGCTTGTAAAATTTTTTCTTGGTGAACAGTTCACAAACCCCTGTACTTGTCTTTCTAGACAGCAGCAAGCTTCCCTAACTGGAGAGAGCAGTGTGTCTCAGATATGGCCGCGGGACCTTCATGGCAGTGGTATGTCACTATTCAGGTACTTCACAAGAATTTATTTACAGTTTTGTTTTATAGAGTATTCTGAACAAAAGCATGCTACATAGTCAGTGTTAAAATATTCATTTAATTTATTGGTGTTTGCTTATTATGTATCATTTTGTAAAAAGTATGCATAATGCTATTATGCAATATTGTCTCAAAGTAACATCTAACTGTTATTGATTCTTAGCAAACATTTCAGTCAAGAAACGATTGCATGGCCAAGTGATGTTGACAATGCGACTGCAAGAGGAAAGGGGCATTGTGGTGTTGGAGATGGCACAACACTGCACATGGTTGCAGAGGCTGGCAGTGGCTCTCAAGAACAAGATGGCTTGAGGAGGGTAAGTTAAATAAAAATCCTGTCAATTCAAAGTATGAATAAAGAAGTCACCCTCAGTCTCCGAACTTGGATGGAGTAGAACGGTTATTGCTCTGTTTACCATGGTCATTTGGCTTGTACATAATAAAATAGGCATTATAGTTGTTCACAACAAATACAGCTTTGCTAGACTGTGATTTAGGTAGTACTAGTTTAACACAGGACAGAGTTAAATATTTAACACAATGCCAGTTTCTTTAACTCACAAAAGTGTTAAAGGGGTCATATTATGACATGTTTTATTGTGTGAAATAAATGTTTGGTGTCCCCAGAATGCATATGTGAAGTTTTAGCTTAAAATACCCCACAGATAATTTATTATAGCATGTTAAAATTGCCACTTTGTAAGTGCGAGCAAAAACGTGCCGTTTTGGAGTGTGTGCTTTAAAGGAAACAGCCAACATCTAAACCTGAGCTAAGAAAAAAACACATAGCACAGAGATGGTGATGGAGAGAATAAAGTAAAAGATTGCAGATCTTCATCAGTGTTACTTTTTAACACACTTTAAGATTGGGACTCTATATATATATATATAACCCACCAGTGTTCGTTTAACTAGAGTTCAAGGACAACGAACACAAAAAGTTTATAAAAGTTCATTACAGTTAAAATCGGAGCATTAAAAATTAGTTTAAATAATTTAGTTTCACTAAATGACAGGCGACCAGCCCAAACGGAAGACTGAAATGTGTGGGTGGACTGTAATTGCATCTCTAACTGTATGTTCACAACGCTGATGGAGACTGCTTAAAAAAATGCTCTGGCTGCCCTGCAAACGACGCTATAGAAAAAGAGTAGCAGACACTCGAATACATTCTCTGGAATCCTTTTCCACCTTGTGATTGGTTGCCGCCGAATGTTTTCTCTGACTTCCGGCCACATTAACGCTCTCGTCGGTGGCGGTGTGAACGCATAGTAAGGAAACTGGCATTATTTACTCTGTCAATGAACTCCAACTCTGAACAACAATTTACTCTGAATATGTTAAATTTACTCTTTAGGTGTTCAATTCAAGTCAGAAATGTTTAACACTGAAATTTTTACTTTCCAATTTTGCTGTGTACTTAAGCACAACTATATTAAAGAAGAAAACGGTTAACCAAAAGGACCTATCAGACATTGGCTGAAACACAAAATGCTTTTTTCTGCTTTTGGTCTTTCTGCATTAAATTACCTCAGTGAGCCATCATGTTGCCTCGGTTTATACAGAGTCATCTAGCCGGGTACCATTGCAACAATGCACAGAAAAATGACAGCCATTCTTGTATGTAGATTTGAATGGGTGAAATTTGTTACTCTATTGAAGTTCTTTGGCCTCAAAAAGCAAAATTAATATCAAGTTAGTTTGTCTTTAATGTAATCTCTTTTGTATTTTAGACAAGGGAAATGAAGGACTTTGCTGTCTCTTAAGAAGAAGATCGTCAGTGGTGACAGAAGGATTACAAGTCGTCCTTCAACAATACAAGACTCCATTAGGTCTTGAGGTCTCTGTCCTTCTACATGTTGAAGAAGAAGATCAAAGTGACCTCAGCAGTCCAGATACCAGTGAGGATGAAGAGGAAAACATAATTTAGGTATTTTATTTATTTATTTATTTATTTATTTATATATTGATTTGTTTGTTCTCAAAAATTGACCAGATGCTGTTCCATCAAAGTGGATAAAGGAAAAGATTTTTGATAAGTCTCACTAATTTAAGTGGGAGTTCTGTTCCATTACTGTGAATTAAGCCCAGTTCAGATCAAAGATTCACAACAAGACAAAGCTGTTTTAAAAGTTAACAGGGGGAAGTTGCAGCAACATGAACTGGCTCGTCTCAGCTCTACTCAAGCCAGCTAATGGGGTTGCTGCAACACAGCTTTTCAATTTGCCAGCTGCTGGTTTTAGAAGGTTTCAACACATAGTCAGCTTGTAACAGAGTCAACTGGTCAAGTCACTATTCAACTAAGTCAACTATTGGCTGGTTCAAGTTTTGGACGAAAGAAAGTGGGGAACAATTAGTTTATTTGTTTGAGGAACAGCTGTGTCTGTTTGCCTAAAAACGTAAAATGTACATAACTCTTCAGGGCACCTTATGTGCACTGTGCACGAGCACACTATATACCTATTCTGGCTCGGTTAAAGTCAACATGGACTTGTAATTGCTATATTACACTGACTTTCACTGTAGGCTCAAGCCATTTCACTGACAATGTTAATTTAAGCAAGGCGTTTTCAAGTGAGCACAGCTTTCCTTAGCTGAATTGATGGAATATCCCCATTACTGTTACATTAAATCACATTTTTGTGTAATTAATAATGCTTTACACACTTAAAACAGCTGAACTTAACCTTCTTTTCCTACCTCTTCCTTTCCCAGATAGAAACTGCACAAAGGACTGCGTTTAAGGAAATGGACTTGGCATATATCTGTGTAGTGTTAGTATGCTAACTACATTATTATCTGTATGCATCCTATATTGTTGAAATGTTCAACCTGTGTCTAGATTATCAAGCATGTTATTTAGCACGTTGATGCTCCTTAAATATGCACAAACATCTCAATATAGGTGCAACCATTGTATGATATTATCAGATGTAATAATTGAACTGATGTTATATTTGGCTAGTGTATTCATAATTTGTGTATTTAAAGTTGCTAATGGGCATTGTTAGCCACATCACAAACTCACTGTTAAAACACTGCTTATTGTGCCTTATTGTGTTTATGTACTTGCATTGGTGCAGTAATATCGATGTTATGCAGTAAGGTCATTGGTGTGTTTTACAATGGCTTTGAACAGAGCTCAACCAATCAGAATAATCATTGATAATAAAGTAAGTTTTATAATGGGTAAGTTGATATGAAATATTGTAAGCACATTCATCAGGATGACTTTGCTGACCTTGTGACCTTTATTACCACATTTAGGCCAAAATGTGAAAACTCTACTTGATTGAGTGTATTATAGGATTGTGCACCATTGAAGATAAACATCATAAATTCTTTCTTAAAGATGGATAATTTGTTGGCAATGTGTCTGTCACTATCAGTTCTGTTCTTATAAGCACATTGTACATTAAAGACTATAGTATGCAAAAGAAAAATACACTACATTTATATTTTATGATTATACTTATATTGTGTATTACTACATTTGATAGATAACTTTATTCCCTGTTCTGCTGGTGGTTTTCAAGTGAACTTCACAGTCTAGTGTTATTAAATTCAGCCTTATGGCTTGATTGACAAATTTGCATTTCATGTATTTTCACTGCTTTTATTGTGAAAGACAAAAAATAAAGTGTTTCTAAACATGAGCATATTATGTTTTTACTTGTTCATACATTTTTAGTTAAAAACAAAATGTGATTATGCATATTTATATGGGGGATCTTGGTTAATTTGACAACAGACTGCATTATATAATAAATGCATTACTTTAAAGCAGGGGTGGGCATTCCTGGTCCTGGAGGGCTACTGTCCTGCAATGTTTAGCGCCAACCTTAATCAAACCTTTGATTGCAGCCTTTGATTAGGGTTTTCAGGTGTGTTTGATTAAGGTTGGCGCTAAACTTTGCAGGACAGTAGCCCTCCAGAACCAGGAATGCCCACCCCTGCTTTAAAGCATTGGTCTCCAACAAGGTTGCCCTGTGAATTGTCTGCCAAAGCACACTCTGGACTATTTATTTATTACGTATTTTTATATTAGCTTGGCTTCTTTTATGTATGTTTACATTTTAAACAAGTATAAAACATCAAGTAAAATAAAATAAAAATCACCAAGTAAAACAAAAAAGTTTTAGTAGACTATTTAAAAAACGTGGCCCTGCAGAATTGTTTTATCCATTGTGGTAGCCCTTGCTCACAAAAAGGTTGGAGACCCATGCTTTAAGGCAGGGGTCAACAATCCTGCTCCCGATGGGTCGGTGTCTCTGCAGAGTTTAGCCCCAAACCTAATCAAACTCACCTGAAGGGCTGGAGCTAAACTCTGCAGAGACACCAGCCCTCCAGGAGCAAGATTGGTGACCCTTCCTTTAATGCATATATTTTACTTAACTTCAAACCGCTTGTTTTTGCTTATATTTGATGATGTAATGATTTTGTTTTAGTATTTATATATTTAACTTTTAGGGAAATGAGTGATGTGGTGGGTAGTGGTTAGACATTGGAGTGTTCTAGCAGTGGCAGAGCTCAAACTAGATCAGTAGGACCCACAGCTCTGCATATTTTGTATGTTTTCCTTAACTGATGCACCCAGAACCCAGATCTGTTCATGGATCTCTCCCTTAATGAGCTGATGATCTAAATCAGATAAGGGAGACATACAAAATGTGCAGAGCAGTGGATCACCTGGGAACAGTTTCAGATCATCAGCTCATTAAGGGAGATCCATAAACAGAAATTGGTTTGTCAGTTAAGGTAGACCTAGAAATTATGCAGAGCTGTGGGTCCCCTGGGACAAGATTGAAAACCACTGGTTAAGGCAGACAACAGATCTTGGATGTCATCATCCAAATAAGGTAATAATTCAGGCCATGTCAAACAATTTCTTTTCAAAGGGTTCTGTGAAGCTATGGATGCAAAGTCATGTCCAAGAAAGTATGAGAATTAAAACTTTGTCACATGACTAAACATATTAAAGAACTCAAACTAATTTGGGCACTATTTCTACATAAAATATCAAAATAAAAATGAAGCTTTGTGTTTATTTGTGTAAGTGCTCTCTAGGCCAGGGACAGCTTGAATCAGTGAAATATGGGAAAAAAAAACATTTTATCATAGAGCTATACCAAATGCATCCTTGGAAAGGTCTTGACCTGGGAAGTAACATATGTGGGTATAAAGATTCTACATGGCATGCATTAATTGATAAAGCAAGCAAACAGAAGATTACATACCAAACTGGACAGGGATCCCAGTCCACCAAAATGTCTGCTTTTTTTCCTATTAAGGAAACAACAAAACAAAAAAGCAAACACATGAATTTCATTTTTAGCATGATGTTTAGATTATGTTTGGCTATAGGCATTAAGTTTAACTAACACAGTGGGTCACTGTTGATATTTACAGCATCTGATCATGGATTTTTCTGTTCCTTCTTAGCCTGTAATTCAAAAAGACTAAACACAGAAAGTATCCATCTAACAATTATGATATCAATGTTATTTATTACCCACAAGGAAGTATTTGAATCCTATATTAGACTCTGCAAATGGTCTACACTATACATTTCTTTTATGACTGTCTAACCTTTGTGACTGTTGTAAGTAGTTAGAGAAATAGACAATAGAACTATAACAAATAACCAGGGGAAAAAATAGCAATGTCAACACACTGATAAAAGCATCAATCAATGTTTATGTACACTTACTCCTTTGAAGCTTTTTCTTATCAGGCATAAGCTTTGGTCCACCTGTAGGATAGAAGATTACAGTCCAGTCATATATCCATTTAAAAACTCATTAATAAAAAATGACAAAATGCTTAGTTGTAATTTGTGCCTAGTACTAAACATGGGCATCAGAAACAAAAATGTGGGTGGGTCTAAAATATTTACTGGGGTAGATACCATTTTCTTGTATTCTAGTGCATTTTAATAAAAATAAAAAAAATCCTTTTATAACCTAAAAGCTTTGTTTAGCGTGTTGTGTTGTGGAAGTGCATCATGCAAAGTAGTAAAAACAAAAACAAAATGGAGTTTAATTTATAGGGACTCTAAATTAGACAAGGGAAACGTATTTGAAGAAGCAGCAACTAAAACGTGGAACGCAGTTGAATTTATTAAGGCATTACTCTAGTGCAGTGTTCTTCAACCCTGGTCCTGGAGGACCTCCTTCCAGAATGTTTTAGATGTCTACTTAATCAACACACCTGTTTTAACTTATCAGCTTGTTAGGGAGACATTCTGGAAGGAGGCTGATGAGTTGGTTCAGGTGTTTTAAATAAGGAGACATCAAAAACTTAGGCCCTGTCCCAAATGGCACACTCCGGACTTGTGGTCCTCCTCAAAGTCCACAATTTGATGACATCATGTAGTCCAGACTTTAGGGACCCTTGATGCGAGTCCACGTGGGTGCACAGGAGTTGTATTTTGGGACAGACTCGAGCATCACACCGGAAATAGGTAGAGAAGTTGCTTGTCAGTGTGAACTCCCTTCCGTCGTCTGATTGGTCTGATTACTCTTTCGCTAGGACTTCAGGGTTGGTAAAGTGCGCAAAGCCTGCTGCAGTGCGGGCTTCAATGAAGACCGCATCAAGGGGGGAAAGGATGAGCACACTTCAAAGCGTAAAAATGACATATGGGACACACTACGGCCTCGTAGACTAAGCGAGCACGCGCAATTTAAGCCCACAAGACCGAAGGTCCACATGCAGTGCGCCATTTGGGACAGGGTCTTTCTGGAAGGGGGTCCTCCAGGACCAGGGTTGAAGAACACTGATATAGTGATATAGACTTGATCGACGGTGCTCTGACAAGTGAAAAGACTAAAGGTACATTCACATAAGCTATTTTGTCGCTGTGTGTCGCTCGTCTCTTCAAGAGGTCGTTTGGGGGTGTTTCTAAATCTGGTTGTCATAAACAAATGAGTAACATCCACTCCAGTAACTGATAAGAGACAGATGACATGAACTCCACTGCTTTGCTCTCACTGGTAGTTGCTCCAGAAAATCGCTCATCATTTGCACAAAGTTAAGCTGCATTCAGACTAGCAGTAGCAGTGCGACGCGATTTCATTGATTTCAATGGAAGCTTGCTGACTTCTGGCGACACGACCAACAATGACTGTTGGCTTCTGAATGGGTGTGTCAAAGTTGAGACAAAGTTGAGAAAAGTTTAACTTTATACAAATGATGAGCTACTTTCTGGAGTGACTACCAATGAGAGCAAAGCAGTTGAGTTCCTGTCATCCATCTGTAGTCAGTTACTGGAGTGGACGTTAATGACAACTAGATTTAGACACTCCCCTAACGACCTATTTGAAAGAGACAAGCGGCACATAGTAACAAAGTCACACGTACTATGTATGAGGCTTTAAACTTTTCTTAAATTTGTCGTCCGCTGGACATGCCCAATCTGGTCGCCAAAGGTCACTGTTGCTCGTGTCATCGAGCTGGCATTGAAATGAATGAGATCGCGTCGCTCTGCGCTAGTCACTGCTAGTCTGAATGCAGCTATATGCACTAAGTTTAAGATTTAAGATGCATTCTGGTCAATCGGATTACAAGTGGACTACACTAAACACAGGTTTAAACAGTGTTCAAAACGTTTTGGGCTCATCCACTTTCGACCACATTCAGAGGTAGGCTTTCATTTTGTGAGCATGTAAAAGTTGTGCAAACTTATTTCATCAATGGCTCTGAAATATCAGAGAAAGCTCTTACATAAACATGTACAAAACACTGTGCAGCATGTTTACTAACACCAAAAGCAGTGACTTTGACATAATATTAGTTTGCGTCAATTTAAACCCGCCAATTCTCCCGCTCACTTTTAAACGAAAGCAGAGGGACTCGCTCAGTTTCTCACAGTAATTAGGATGAAGTGGTCGAAAGTGGACAAAACAGATCAAGTCAAGTCAGATTTAACACAACTGTAGTGTGTTAATCCATCTGTAAAACAGATCAATTTAAATACCAACAATAATAACTCTACAAACATTATTTACATACCTGGCTTTTTCTTTTTGCGACAGAGTGCAAGATTTGTGACTGTGGCTGACCATGTGTAGACACCTGTGGGTTTGAAGAAAGAAAATTACTCATTAACCAAATAAACCTTTAACTTCTTATTTCAAATACTGGACAATCACAACATCACTGTGCAGCAGTACATGTATAAGTGTGAAGTACATGTATAGTTATTGTGATTTAAAGTTTTAAGTTAAGTGTTTATAAACAAGGACATTAAGGATCTACTGTATATATGATACTTAATATCTTCTGTTACTGGATTTAAAAAAAAATAGCCTTTTGTTATGGGTGATCTATAAGCAATATAACTGTGTTTCAGCTGGTGCCAAGAGTTTGCTTTACTTTTAAAAATGTCTATAGTGTATTGCATGCACAAAAAATGAAGCATGACCAAAATCAAATCTACTTTATGGTTGATCTGAGTGGCAAAATATTCTGGTGCGGCTGAACAGATTTATACAACGTTACATGTCATCTTGTAAATACAGATTAGTGCTGTCAATCTTCCTTTGTTATCCCATTCAAAGTACATTTCATAGTATTTTTAATATTCAAATTATCCCAATATATTGAAATCTTAAAATGTAGCCTAGTCACAGGCCTGTAATAAGCACATCTAATCATTCAATTGTGTCTTTATGAAACAAGAAAAAGAAGACTATGACCATATTTAACACCTACAGCTACAAGTATAATTGTAATAATTGACTCCGGTCTTTGAATTATTTGAAAATAATGTACACCTGCGGTGTGATACTTCACTTTGCATCATGCCACATTACCACCTTGAATGTGCATTATTTTTTAATATTCAACTGCCCGTCATCAATTATTTTTAACGTAAAACGCATAGGAATAGTAATTGTGCACTTAAGATTTTTTGCACTTACAAATGACAAACCACATTGTGTGTTTTTTGATGTCTTGATGACACATGACAAAGACACCTATTTTAATGTCAGAAAACCCTATAACATGACATGTTTGAGTTCATTTTTGCAACTTGATTTCATGTGTCCTGCAATGTGACCATTTCACATGCACACAATGCAATGTTGGTGCTGAAAATATATCAGCCTTAACCTGAATAAAGCTCTATGGGAAAAACACTGGACAACAGGTAGCGTTAAGGTAACCCATAGGTTAAATACTTGAAACCCAGATATAAATGGCAACTCTTAATATCTTAATTACTTAATTACCTTGGCCCTTTGTAGTGGTTGCCTGCTCCAGCTGCCCTTCCATAGTGTTCGCTGCCTCCACCTGTCCCTCTATAGTGGTCGCCTGCTCCACCATGTTTGTCATCTCTTCCAGTTGTTTGCATTCTCCAGTGGGTCACAGGGTGTGAGGTGCAGTGTAACCAGCTGATCATAATGCCACTGGAATCCTGGGTCCAACCTGTGCAGGTTAAATCATATGGATGTTTTAAAACATAAGACTTTAAAGGGATAGTTGACCAAAAAATTAAAATTCTGTTATAATTTTTGATCCTCATGTTGTTCTAAACCTGTATGAATTTGATTTCTTCTGTTAAACACAAACAGATATTTTGACAAAATATTTTCTTTGTGTTCATTAGAAAAAAAAGAATCCTTTAACCATGGGATTGGGCTGTAACTCTTAAGTGTTTGAATCATATAGTCTAATTTTTCCAAACCAGATTTATTGGCACTTTAGATTAGAGCTGAGGTAATGATAGACTACTGGATGTATTAGATATGTGCAAATCTATATTTGATTGATTCCATAAGACTATAACAAATACAATATATCTTTTGATCAGGAAAAAACAGAGTGCTTATATTATCAATTCTAAGAATAACACCAAGTGTGATGTTTGTTTAAAGAAAAATGTATACTTTACGCTTTCAAGTTAGCAGCAGCGCAAGTGTATGATGTCTCCAGCCAACATTTGATGGTTTCCTTTTTTGTGTTATTTCTGCTAATGGTCCATCTGCATTGTAAGCTCTACATTTCATATACAAGAGTATAATGATATTCATTTTCATTTGATTCAGTAACTGAGTGACCTAAAAAAGGACTTTACAAATTTCATGGGTCTAATTGATGTGTGTCCCTACAAAAAAGTGTTTAAGTCAGTGTGCCTAAACATTAAAAATAGTGTTGTATGTGGGCAGAAAACAAATAAAATATGGCTTCTACAAAAAATAAAACATTCCAAACATAATAATTCCAAAGTTAACATAGTATGAATTCAGGTATATGCTTGAACCAAGTTAACTATGGGTACCAAATCCCATCCGCTTGTTTGTCTGACATCACATAGCACCGCTTCCGGGTCCAAAAGCTCATCAGATGCTGAGGAACCAACAAAAATACTGATATACAATCACAATTCTAACCTCTCTCTCTATGTGGACATCCCAGATGATCATTCAGTCATTGCAATGGTAGTGCTGCTAGCCTGGAGAATGTAGTGCACAGTGTGATTTTATAAAAGCTTAGCTTAAATGCGTGAAATCAATAAACTACTTTGTTGTAAATGTCTGTTTAGATTTCACTCAAAATAAGTTTTTTTACATTTTCTAGGTTGATAGAAGCACGGGGGACCCAATTATAGCACTTATACATGGAAAAAGTCAGATTTTCATGATATGTCCCCTTTAAGATTTTAATATTGATCAAATCTTTTGCCTACTCAACACAAGCTGTGAACTGTGACTTTAAAAATACAGTGCATGCATCTCACCTTCACAAAGGTATTCATAAAAAGAACCAATCTTCTGAAGGTAGTCCTGGGCATAGGCGATAATCTCTCACACTTAATATTTTGCTTCTTGGTCTCCTTTTTACGAAGAAGAACTGGCTTGTATCCAGTAGCATGGAGTTTTTCAAGCTGCAATGACAACATTGTGTATTTACTGAATGGAATATTGGTTAATGTCATTCAGGATATTTTTTACTTCATGGTGAGTTTAGCTTTTGCATAACCAAGTATGTGAAAACAGGAAAGAGTCATACATTAAAAGAAAACAGCAAAAACATAAATGACATCATAAGGTTATAATAGAACTTTCTGTAACATTAGTAGGTTTGGCTGGTACTATGGTAACTATTGTGCAATTGGACAGTGACAATCTACTGTATAGATTTATTCAAAATAAAGGCCAAACGTTAATCATTAAAGGCTCTCTAAGCGAATCGCTGTGTTGATTTTTGAAATGTGTTTTCAAACAAACTGAGCGTAGTTAACTCCTCCCCCTTCCCCTCCCTTCTGTGCTTTCATGAACGCGCCCAAACTCAACCCCCAAATCCTTCTTGGTGTTTATTGGCTGGAACACTTTTTGTTTTGTGGTGCAGGTTTGGCCACTGTGCTTACATTGAAGTTTGTAGAGGGGCTGTCTACAGAGATCGCTTTTTTACAGTTTGATCAGCGGACAGGCAGCAAGCAGATAGTGAGGAGATGTTTGCTATATGTAACAAAAAATGTTTTATGGTCTAAAACGCGTGAATTCGCTTAGAGAGCCTTTAAATGGGTTGCTTTGGATGAACTACAGAATCTACAATAGTAGTATGAATGCAGTCTATTTGTTAATTGTCATTCACAGAATTCCCGAGTGTCACTTATATTTTGTTGTGGTAGATAATTTAGGACTGTGATGTGTTAAAGTGAAAATGTGGTTACTGAAGAGAATTGCCACTAAAAAAAAAACAATATATTAAAAGAGATATATAAGAATATGTAAGAAATTCTACTTACTAGGGCTGCACGATAAATCACATGTGATTTTCATGCGCATCTCGTCAGTAAAGCCGGTTCTTTGATTAGTAGTACACCAACATCACCTGCTTTCAGATGGATCAGCATTTACTACACAAAGCCAAAGTTCACTGACAACCAGGGCAATTTCGCATTAATTATCGCCTGCGATATGGCCCAGCTTGTCAGTGAACTATGGCTTTGTGTAGTAAGTAAATGATAGCTCTTAAAAGTGCCTTTGGGTTTATAAAATAAGCAACGATAAATCTAAGTTGTAACAGGTGATTCGAATGACAGGATCTGCAGGGAGAAAAGAAAATGTTTATTATGTAGTGTAAATTAGCTCTAATATAAGGCTTAAATAGTGTACCCCAATAGTGGGGATTCCTATTTTCTTACAAATATTATAAGACAAATATTTAAACTTTAGACTATATTAAGCTTACACAATAAAGCAATGACCACTTTAAGTTACCCTAAAGGTTGATAACTTAAACTAGGTAAACGTTAGCCTATTAATGGGACTTTAATTAGACTTCCCTTGCAAAAATTAACCATTGTTTTACTACAGTTAAGAAAGAACCATGAATTTGAAAAAAAAAAAAGTTAAACCATGTTTGGTTTACTAAAACCATTTTGCAAATAATCGATACACAAACCGTAGTTACTACACTTTTACCACAAAAAACATGGTTCATTTTCGTACGGGTATGGCAATGTCAGCCTAATGCCAAAAGAAAGGCGTGAATTATAACATTTAAACAAATAGTGAACTTTAAACGAAAGCATCGTGACACACCTGGCAGTGATTTTCGCGTAATGAGAGAATCCCTGTCACGAGTACCGAAGAAGAAATCACCCAATAGCAAAGAGGACTGGCTCAGATTCCATAGCAACGGAGGCAGAGAGGATTCTGGGAAATGCAGGCGTCCGAAACTGACTTATTTTTTTTTACAATCAAAGTAGAAACAATCAAAATTGATGGCCATAACATCGTATTGTTGAATTATCAAGCACACGTTAGTGTTCATGTGTTGAGAAAATATTGTGATCTGCAGCGGGCCCACATGTAGTTTTAGCTGGTGCCTTCACCATAGTAGATGTCGATAAGGCTCATGGGTACTGTAGTATTTACTCTTGTATTTGACACACGAAACCGATCGAAAAATCAATATTTCTCAGAAAAAACGGCAACATTTGTAAACGATGGCAGTAGAAAAACTCTGCATTCTCGTAAATTAACAATTTTGTACCGCTGACGATGGTTTACAATGGTTTACAACAATCATGCAGAATATTAAACAAATAAAAAAGGATAAACATCTCCTGATTAAATGTTGAGTAAAGTAGCGCTTAAAGTGTAATCAATTAATGACAAATAAAGTAAAACAACACAGCTCCCTGGTATATACTATTGCAATACATTAGATTAAATTCGTGCTTATAAACACGAAAAAAAATAGGAAAAAAAACGTGATGCAGGCACGAAAAATACTTCCTATTGAAATACATTAGATTGAAAGTCGTTCTGACTGGCACGAAAAAAGGGGAAAATCGTGTCCATGGACACGAATCAATAGATTAAATTACACGAACTGCCTTGAGACTGGGTCCTATCTTAATTAAACATACAGCAAATATACAGTCATTTTAATGTAGAGCATATAACTTAAAGAGAGAGAAAGTCGTGATACCGCTTTAGACAAGGGATTCTGCCCCACGAAAATGTAGTCACCGCACCAATGAATGTAACAGCCGCACGCTACTGCAAAACACACATTTGAACCATAAAATCAATCGCCTAAAACATACTTTGCAGCGCAGGCATGAATACCCCCATTTCGCCAAAATCCAAAGATGAGGGATTTGGATTCAAATATCGCGGACGACCCTTCTACGTTGTCATGCGACGAATTGGGGGGTACCCTCAACGTCAGCTTATGGACGTGAGGGGGAATGACCAACTGTGCGTGATCGAAAATAATAAAATATCCTACGTTAATTAAGGCATGTTTTAAACACACAGCAAATACAGCCCTGTAAATATGTCATTTTATTTTATACCAAATATATCTATATAAAAAAGAGAGAGAGAAAAGTCGTGATACACCGATTCAGACAAGGGTTTCCGCTCCACGAAAATGTTTGGTCACCGCATCAATAGTAACCGTTTATGCGCCGCACGCTTGTGCAAAATGCACATTTGCAGCATAAAATCAATCGTCTAAAACCATATTGCGCAGGCAAACCGATAAACCCATTTCGTCAAAATTCAAAGATGAGGGGTTTGCATTCAAATCTATAGGACGACCCTCTACGTTTTCAAGCGACGAATAGGGGGTACCCTCAACGTCCGCTATGGACGTGAGGGGGTCATGACCAAACGGCAGTATGTGACGAATAGGGTGTGAGACTGTGTTGACATAACTTATAAAAGAAGGGAACATAAAACATAGCATAAAAAGAAAAACAAGTTGACTTAATTTGTCAAATTAAAGAACAATAAATTAAAGTGGCTACCTAGACATAAGACATAATTCTCTTGATCTTCTTAAAGCCTTTGAAAAAAGACAAACAAAAATAAAATATTATTTTTATAAACTAGTAGAGGATTAACATATTTAATCCAAGAATTGAATAACATCATGCAATCAATGAACACTGAATATCCACACAGAGTATAAAAGCATAACTTCATGATCATAACATAAAGCATAACTCTTCTCTTTGATACTCACCCTCCTCTCTAATAGCACACAAAGTTAAGTTTATCCATACAGTTTCTGTTCTCCCAGCTCTGAGTTGTCATGTTTAGAGATCCACAGTAAGTGTAATTGGCAGGACAGGCTGGCAGCTGGACACTAAGACATCCCAGATCCTAACCACTTAACCAGAACCATGAGCCTGCCAGGAACCGTAGACCTGTCCACACAATTGATGTATTACCAATGGTTTGGTTGGCTTGGATGAGATGTAAATATGTTGGCAGACTGGCCAGATCAGTGTGATGAGTCCTGCAGTATTGTAACGCGTCCTCCCAGCTCTTATTCTCTTTAACCACAATCAGTTCAGGGTCCCATTTGTAGCAGAAGTAAGGGTGTGACTCAGTACACTGCCTGTCTTTGAAATTGTCATTGTTCATTATAGCACAGATGTCATTCCCTTGTTCGTTTGGTCTTCCAGCTGCCCAGTTAATAAAATTGCTATTGCTTCCATCACTCCACTGCCAGTTGTTTGCAGAGATCAGTCGCAAACCAATCCAGCTTTCTTCGTTCGTTCTTAAAGCTAAAATTTCCGCCTGGCTGTCAACAGTTAACAGGTCTACAAAGTAGTCTCTGCAGTGCTTTTGAGCTTTTGTCCATGTCGTTACATTAACAAAATGAAAGTATTGTTTTTTCAGAGCTGTTGTCAACTCACAATGAGCTGTCAGGAGAAGAGCAAACACGACAATCTTCATCTCTTCTGTGAAGGGCGAGTCAGTCAACTCTCCTAAAGCACACCTCATATAGGCAAGAGTCACGACCATCTCTACATTTGTTAGTAATGTATGTAAATGTATCTCCACTTAAAAAAATAAATGCAAAAAAGCTCAGAAAAGATTTGTGACTAAATGAAGCCAAAACTCATTATCACATCAGTCTCCTGCTTTACTCACCAACTTTTATTAAATGGTTTGTTAATATTTATGTCATGTTTGCATTTCTTTTCCCTAAGCTAAAATTTTATCAGGTGTCCATCGCCTTAAATGATATTTCTGAATAGCTTTATGTTCCTTTATTTTCATTTAATGACATGTTAGTACTCAAATAATAAAAACCTTTAAATAACAAGCTGATTATATGAAAGCAGATATGTAAGGAATAATTGACACGCAATAGCACAATGCAAAGCATGATTTTGTTATATTTATAATTTTCTCTTCAGTCTTTCTTTTGCTCATCCCAAAGACTTTTCTATGATCTATCGCTCTCTGCACCTCATGTACTGAAACTACATGACTTCACCTATTTAATATGATCTGATTAGATTAAAGTTTGAAGTGTTGTCCATCATGGAAAAATGGACACAAAAGCTTTTTGGTGAACATATTTTTTTTAATTGGAATAGCGAAAAGAAAATAGAAAGAGCATTTGTATCAAATGGCAGTGGCGTCGCCAGCCGATTTTACCAGGGCTTCAGCCAAGTAAAATCCGTTTTTGTTTTAACATTTAAACAGACTCACGGTTCTCACCAAAACTCGTGCTACGCATATTGCATACATTATTCCAGAACAGTGTTGGGCAAGTTACTTCCAAAGCATAATACATTATATATAACAAATTACTGTCATTTGAAAGTAATTAGTTACATTACAATATTACAGACTCTGAAATGTAATGAGTTACACTGTTTTTGCGTTACTTTTGAGTTACTTTCATCAAAATAACAGAAGTATGACGTGGCATTATAAAATATTAAAATGTAGTTTATCGAAGCTTATAAATCTAAAAGTTATGTGTTGGCCCTCGAGCTTTGAATAGGCACAGTGAAGACTTATGGCAAAATACAGTAACAATCACTGTCAGAATCATAAACATAGACAAATGATCTGGTAAAAGTCTGGTAAATTATGGTACACAACATACCAAACACAATAGAGCCCACTATAATGCAACCTATAGACTAATAACATGGCAAGACACGCAACCTCTTTTCATTTCTATTCTTCACTTTTGATTCAGATTCACAGCACAAACCTGGCATGCACTGGGTTGACACAACTTATCAAAAAGTGCTATTGGAGGATCAGGCCTCAAGGAATACAGCTCATTTCAGTACAATATAAGGATTACATGTAGACTAACATATAAAACATAGACAAACAGAGGAACACTGCTTTTTGCCAAACAATGAATATAGGTTCCCATACAAAGGCTGGTAAAAACTTTAAACAGTCATGTTTAAATGTGCTATTTAGATAACCATGTTTAAGTCTACACTACATTGTAGTTTTGGTTGCTGTTTGTTATAAAACTGTAGATAGCATAGTAATAGCCTAGCTATCTATTATGTATATGGACTGTAACCATAGCAACGTTAACTTACCTTGTCATTGCTGGTGTGATATGGATTTTACTTAGCCTGGTTAGCCAGACCTACATCAAGATGTAAGGTCTGGCAACTCTTCACACAAACGGCTCAATGCAAGGGGCGGGATATAAGGTTGTCCCTCAAAATGCCTCTGCACGCAATAGGATAGCGCTATGACGGATCAGAGCAACGAAGAAGGTGACGTAGTTACCGTAACCAGTCGGCAAAACTCCAAACACATCTTTCTTGCTTAAAAAGGACTTCAGTAGGGTTTATTTGCTCTTCTCTCAAAGAAAAACATAAGTCTAAGTCCTCCAGAGTCGCGGCCAAAGCCGCTTCAAAAGATAGCTGTTCGCCAGCAGCAGCAGCCATTCTCTGTTTTCAAGTAGGAACCGTTGCAGCTCTGTCGTCATCATGTTAAGCCCGCCCCACAGACGCTACACACGATGTGATTGGCCTGACCAAATTTTGGTTTTTGGACCGGTTAAGTGTATTGTGAGTGCCTAGACTAAACCCTGGCAGCAAATATATTTTGCGGCCGCTAGGGTGCGTCTAGATTTCTAGGCTAGATTTTACTGGCAAGATTTCTAAAAGCCTCTTTACTTCTGAGGTTCAAGCAGCATGGGAGACCGATAGAAACTTTATGTTGCTTTTACTTAGTGCTCTCAGTCGCAGTATTATGCATGTGCGACGCTACCGGACCTGATTGCGACCACTTTAGTCAATGCTTATACAGCCGCGGACTTCCCAGATTCGGCTCTTTAAGAAACGCGTCTATATTTAACGCGCACCGCGTCCAAATCGCATTTTAAATACAAAATTAAAGTAAAAATGAACATGCTGCAGCACCTGGAAACGGCCATACGCTGCTGCGTCACAAACCCCCTACTTCCATTCTATATAGTAGGCAAAGAGTACGAGAAGTAGTGCTTTTCGCCTACTATATAGTATGGAAGTATGCGGTTTGGGACGCAGATTTTTCCTGTGTGGATGCTGGTCGCGCGCATTGGTCTAATATATAAAAAAAAATAACACGGTCTATTTTTGAAATGCATTGTTGTAACGTGCGCGTTACTAAGACTGTAACGAGTAAAATATTACCAAAATTTTATTAGTAATGCGTTATATTACTGCGTTACAGCAAAAACTAATATATTACTGTAATTTATTATATTTTGTAATGCGTTACTCCCATCACTGTTCCAGAAGTAATATGATTTGTTCTCTATGAATAAATAAACTTGTTCTCTTCCACTGGGAATTGTAGCACAGTCGAAGTGAAATGTATTAATTATTTGCGCGCATTTTTAATATGGCCACTTGTGGAATAAAACCTGCTCAACGACAAAAGGTAAGACTTGTTTTTGCAATTAGCACTGTTTTACTTAGTTTTATTTAGTGTTTTAGTAGGTTATCATTTAACACATCATTTAAAAGTCTTTATTGTGTGTTTATAAGCGTTTATTGGGGATTGTCATGACAAGATTTGTGACAGTATGTTTTGTTTTGATATTATCTTGTTTTAGTTTATCTGTTGTTGGAGTTGCACTTAGTTAAGAATTACAACATTTGAAAAGCATTTTAAACAACCATGATTTCTATTTTTGTTTTTCATTTGTATTGCTTCCGTATTGTTGTCAGCCCTGCTGAAAAAAACAGCATCAAACCGGCATGGGAATTATGCTGGTCTATGCTGGTTTGATGCTGGTTTAGCTGGTGGTCATCAGCATACCAGCACCAAAACACAACATATGCTGGTCTTGCTGTTTTTTCAGCAGGGAGTAAGTGTACATTCTTGCAATCTTATGATTTTGTACAGGATGGTGGAGTATGTACACATACAATGTGGTTTCATAGATTCGTTATTTGAGAATGGACTTCTTGTACGAAATTTACATCAGGTCCAGCCGGGCTAAGCCCAGGTTGTCCTTAAAGTCTAGAAACGCCCCGGTGAAATGGTAAAAATTCCAATACTGAAATGTTTTGACCCAATCTGCAAATTTTCTACATAAATTCATCCTACAAAAGTAAAAGATTTATAATGGGCAATTTGTGGTAACACAGTTGGATTGTGAATTCTGCATTTAACCCCTTTAGGGAGCTGAACACTTCCAAATATTTACAGTACAGGAAGCAATCTGATTAATGTCCTGACTGTGAACAACAACAGAGCTCCTATATATCTCCCACTGATCTGGGGTCTGTGATGACCTCCTCAGTTTTATTAACATTGATCTGAAAGTATTTTTATCACAACAGCCAACAAATCTTTCCACTGCAGTTTTATAGACATCAATTCAATTACTTAAGCTGGGTTTTCAAAGACTGGATCACATATATTGAAGATAAAACCACAACAGTTTGGTGGCCATAAGAACAAATGATACAGTGCGAAAGTCTGGTGTGAATGACACGACTGTGTGTTTGGCTTGATATACAGATTCACACGTATACATATGTTATATATGTTTATTAAAATTAAACACATAACTGTATAATAGCTTTACAATGGAGTCTCTTCAAATGGGTTTGATATACTCTCCAGAGAGGATTTATATTTTTAGATCAGATATTTATCAGATCTCATGAGAGATCACTGCAGATGATGAGTGGTGCTTTTGAGGAGTTTTTAGAATAAACATAACCTAAAGAAACAACAGGATGTAGTTTCGCATTAAAAGATTGCTCAGTAAAAGAGTAGATATGACACATAGACTCCACATCATAAAAAGAGACTCGACCCTCCTCATAATCCACAAACACCCCAACTCTCTGAGGCTTCACACTCAGGGAAAGAGGAACATATGAAGAACCCTCACTAGCCTGATACTTTCCTCCTCTCAAACCAGCCATCCAGTATCCACTCACAGGATTCAGACTGATCCACCCCTTTCTCTCAGCAGATTCTCTGGCCACACCCACAAACCACCTACTTAACTTCTTCACCTGCACCTCATAGTAAAAACACCCTGAGGTGAATCCTTCATTTCCAAGAACACAGAGCTCTCTATCAAACTTGTTATTTGACTTTTGATCTTCATCCTTCACTGTTCCTGATTGCTGTCCACATCTCACTTGTTTCCCATCATCAGACACAATTAGATCTGGATGAGCTGAATCAGGATCCAGAGTCACATTCACTGTTAAAATATTGAGATTTCTGCTTTACAGATGAATGTTGTAATAATGATGATAATAATATTATTAGTTTGTGTCTTTCTATAAAACAACATCACTTTACAGAGAAATAAACAAACATAAACAAACTACATAGAGAAAATTAACTGAAACAAAACAAGACAAATCTGAACAATAAATAACAATAAATGAACACAGATGAAAAATATAAAGAGGATAACAAACAAATTCAATGTGTCAATAAAATCACATACAGTCTCATCTAACAGCTGTAGATCTATAACACTTTAATGATGACATCAAACTTTAACTTACCTGCATATTTTCCTAACAGTGATTTCACTAAAAACAGACAGACAGTAAAGAGTTAAACAGAAATCATAACAGAAGTATACTTAAGATTGAGAATAAGATTAAACATTCACAGTAAAATCTAATAAATCTGTTTTACTTACATATGATATAACACACAGTGTGTTAAATTATATTGCAAATTAAAGTTTGTCTTATAATGAATAATTTAATAAAGACATGATAAAAATAAACTCACAATCTTTTACAGTCCTGTTCTCTATGATTGAAAGTCTCTCACGTACTAAAGAGTTCATGTGTTAAAGAGAAAACAGATTAAGTAAAATAACACAACACATTAAAATGAATTTAAAAACAAACATAAACATAAATATTTGGTCATGGTTAATACATGATTTTATGTTTATTTTGTTTATCAGAATTTGATCTGATCATCTAAACTTAAATCAAACAACATACACACAGATGTTTGTGTAAACATTTACAGTGCAGGTGGATAAAGTTTGTGAACTCTTGATCATAATGACTGAGTTTCTCTCTTTTATCAGCAGTAACATCCACTGAGTGTTTCATGTATTGAGTGATTATTTCAGCTTCAGATCAACACAAGAGTCAATAATATTTCTGCACTGATCCTTTACATTTTAAACTCTTTGGGCTCTGTCTTACACCCGTCGCAATGCAGCGCAATGCGCGACGCAAGTGTCTTTTGCTAGTTTCCACCCTGCACAATTATCATTTTCACATTTAGCGTCACGTTGTTTAAATAACAAATGCATTTGCGCCCCCTTTTGCGCTCATGGGCGTTCTGGTCTGAAAACGATGTGTGTTCAGGCGCATTGTTGGCGCGTTGCTATTTTGAGATAACTAAAATAGACTATGCCATTGACAAACAAAAACCTGGTCTATAGTCTAAAGTCAATGGCGCAATATGTTTTTTGTTATTTAAAGAGCGCATTAGTAATATGCGCCTATAAACGGGACGAATACACGGGTTTGCTCATCACAAACATGAATGCGCAGCAGCACAAAAACGCTTTTAAATATGAAAGATTAAAGGATTGTAGCCTGGTAAGTAAATAAATGCTTTGCTTTAAACAAATGCATCTGTTTTGAAATGTTTTTTTAAATGCTACCTCACGGATTTATTGTATATGATGACTCTGTACCTGTGGATATGGTGAGATGATAAACATTTTTAAGTAATGCTTAAAAAACTGACGCTGTCCAAGTGCTGAACCTTGCGGAGAGCCGTTTGTAAATTCTTTATCTCCTGTTTGTTACAAATAAAGTATTTTTAGAGTACAAACCTTTTCTTACATACTTGTAAATTATTTGAAGATATTGGATAGCCATACATTTAAAGCAATTAAAAGCCTGCTTTTTTACTTCTGTGACTAAAAGAAAACGGGATGTAAAGGTTTTAATAAAAAAATAACAATTTCAATACAAGTGAAAAACAACACAATTATTTAACATTTATCTTAAACTGGGGTTCCCTTTCAGTCGGTCACTACGACGTCACGTCATGACCGACGAATTGGGAACTCGCTTAGAGAGACCAATCTGCTTCGTATACTACTAAAACGCCAATGAACTTGGCATTGAGTTATTTGCATAATGCTGGCGCCGCCCCGCCAGGTGCCTTTATAAGCAGCAGGTGCAAATATGGAAATTAGCTTTTTCGCTTCGAAAGCCGGCATTATCTGCTACTGAGAAGCTACTTGCTCTTCTGGGAACGGTTGCTGAAGTTGATTGACAAGCAGTACTAACACAGCGGACGCTCGCAGTATTCCACTGCTCTGCATATTTTTGTTTTGAGTTTTGTGTGTGCGTTGCCTCTCCCTGTGCGCATCATCAGCTGAGCACCTAAAGAGTGATTTCCCTAATAGAGTGATACGTGAGAGCTCTGTGTCTTTTTAAAGACAGCCACTCTCTCGTATATTCGGAGATCAGCGTCCTGTTCAGGATTGCTCTTCGTCCGTGCGATCTTGGATGCGAGAGGTACAGTATAAGGGTTCCAGTGACGGTCACGAGCACTGTCCTCGTGCTTAGGCATCAAGCACTCCAAGGCTGCGTTCGTGGAGAGTTTTTGTTCTCTCTGTGAGAGCGTAACCCTCTTGGATTGCGGAGACGACTGACGTTTCTACGGGAATGCTGTCCGCGCCTTTGCAGTGCTGACGCTGCCATGGTGCGGCTGTCAAGCGCTCGCAGGACGCTCTTCGCATCACTACGCTTAGTAGGACGGAGGATGCGTCCTCCACCTACCGGCCTTCTCATCCTCAGCCGGTTGAGGCTCCGGTGGAGATTGCAGAGTCGTGTTCTACGATTTCTGCCGAATCCATTGGACCTCCTTCTGGTCCCGTCACGCAAGGCAAGGCAAGGCAAGGCAAGGCAAGGCAAGGCAAGGCAAGTTTATTTGTATAGCACATTTCATACACAGAGGTCATTCAAAGTGCTTTACACAGAAATGAGAAAACAATATATAAAAAAGAAAAAGAAAATGTAAAAATAAGATTTACACGATAAGATCACAATAAAGACAAAGATACATGAGAATTTAAAATAACAATTAAAGAAAATAAATGTGATTTTAATAAAACAGTTTAAAATGTTAAAAAGAATAAAACAGGAGTAAAAGTGACTTGAGTTAAAGGTGCAGTCAGTGTGAAGCAGCACAGTGCTCATTCAGTAAATGCAGAGTTAAACAGATGTGTTTTTAATCTAGATTTAAAAGTGTTTACTGTTGAAGCACATCTGATCTCTTCTGGAAGTTGATTCCAGCTAGAGGTGGCATAAAAGCTAAATGCTGACGCACCTTGTTTTGAGTGAACCCTTGGTATTTCTAACTGACCTGATCCTAATGATCTGAGTAATCTGTTAGGTTTATATTCAGTTAGCATATCGGTCATGTATTTGGGTCCTAAGCCATGAAGTGATTTATAAACGAGTAACAATACTTTAAAATCTATTCTAAATGTAACAGGAAGCCAGTGTAAGGACCTGAGGACTGGAGTGATGTGCTCAGATTTTTTGGTTCTGGTCAGATTTCTGGCAGCAGCGTTCTGTATGAGCTGCAGCTGTCTAATGGTCTTTTTGGGGATCCCAGTAAGGAGTCCATTGCAGTAATCCACCCTGCTGGTGATGAAAGCATGAACAAGTTTCTCTAAGTCCTGTCTTGAGACAAAACATCTAATTCTGGCAATATTTCTGAGATGGTAGTAAGCTGATTTGCTTATCGCTTTCACGTGACTACTGAAATTAAGGTCAGACTCTAAAATTACACCAAGATTTCTGACTTTATTTTGTGTCTTTAGACCCCTAGAGTCAAGGTATGTGTTAACTTTGAGAGTTTCATCTTTATTTCCAAATACAATGACTTCGGTTTTGTCTTTGTTTAACTGGAGGAAGTTTTGACGCATCCAACAGTTAATTTCATCAATGCATTTACATAGAGAGTCAATGGGGCTGTAGTCATTGGGTGACAGGGCTAAGTATATCTGGGTGTCATCTGCATAGCTGTGGTAAGCAATTTGGTTCTTTTTCATTATTTGACCAAGTGGGAGCATATACAAATTAAACAGAAGGGGTGCAAGAATTGAACCCTGTGGGACTCCACATGTCATGGATGTCCACTCAGATTTATGGTTACCTATGTTCACATAGTAACCTCTTCCTTGTAGGTATGTTTTAAACCATTTGAGAACCATCCCAGAGAGCCCTACCCAGTTTTCCAGTCTATGTAAGAGTATGGTGTGATCTACTGTGTCAAAGGCAGCACTAAGATCTAGTAGCACCAGCACTGATATTTTACCTGAATCAGAGTTTAAGCGAATATCATTTATTATCTTTATGAGCACTGTCTCTGTGCTGTGATGCTGACGGAAACCAGATTGAAAGTTGTCCAGATAGCCATTTGAGTTTAAGAATTTGTTCAGCTGATTGAAAACAACCTTTTCAACGATCTTGCTTATAAACGGAAGATTTGAGATAGGTCTGTAGTTGCTAAGTATGGTTTTGTCTAGGTTACTCTTTTTTAGGAGAGGCTTTACAACTGCTGTTTTTAATGACTCTGGAAAAGTGCCTGTGATCAGAGAGGTGTTTACTATTTTTAAGAGGTCAGTTTCTAAGCAGTTAAGCACCTTTTTGAGAAAAGATGTGGGGAGAGTGTCAAGGCTGCAAGTTGATGCTTTAAGATGTTGTACTGTTTCTTCCAAGGTTTTTATATCAATTATGTCAAATTCTGAGAGAATGGCTAATTTCTGAGGTTGTTGCAATGATATCTGACTGACCACAGTACAATTTGAGGTCGTATTGATTGCCATTCTGATATTACTGATCTTCTCAGAGAAAAACTTGGCAAACTCATTGCATTTGTTGTCAGAGAGCATTTCACTAGGAACTTGATTTGGGGGGTTTGTTAGTCTCTCTACAGTAGCAAAAAGAGTGCGAGTGTGGTTTATGTTGTTATTTATAATATTGGAGAAGAAGGTCTGTCTAGCTGTGCCTAGTTCTACATTGAAAGCACGAAGACTGTCCTTATAGATGCTATAATGTACTTCAAGTTTTGTTTTCCGCCACATACGTTCAGCTTTTCTGCATGTTCTTTTCATGTGCTGTACTGCTGTTGTGTTTCTCCAGGGTGCTTTACGTCTGCCAGTGATCATCCTGACCTTTACTGGAGCTATATCATCAATAGCATCTTTAACTTTTATGTTAAAGTTTTCAAGGAGAACATCAACAGAGTCTGCGGATATGTTTGGCAACATTGACATAGCATTCATAAATACCTCACTGGTGTTCTCGTTTATGAACCTTTTTTTGATATAGACAGATCTAGCATCAGTGGCAGGACAGATCAATAAATCAAAGTAAACACAGAAATGGTCAGATAGCGCTTCATCCTTGATTACAGTGGATGAAATGTTTAGACCCTTGCTAATGAGCAGATCAAGAGTGTGTCCCCGATTGTGTGTAGGACCTTGCACGTGCTGGGTCAGATCAAAAGTGTTTAAAACATTTAACAGTTCAATCGCAGTATTGTTTTCTGAATTGTCTATATGAATATTGAAATCTCCAGCAATAACAAAATAATCAAATTCAGAGGAAATTGTTGACAAAAGTTCTGTGAATTCATCAACAAATGCTGAGGTGTATTTGGGAGGTCTATAAATAATTGTAAACAGAATGCGTGGTGTACCTTTTAGAGCAATACACAAATATTCAAAAGACTGGTAATCACCAAGTAACACTTGCTTGCATTGAAAGGCATCTTTGAATAAAGCAGCTATTCCTCCACCCCTTCTAACAGCTCTACATACACTTATAAAGGTAAAGTTGGGTGGGGCTGATTCATTGAGGACTGTAGCACTGCAGCTGTCATCTAACCAAGTTTCATTTAGAAACATAAAGTCCAGGTTGTTAGTGGTGATAAGATCATTAACTAAAAAGGATTTGTTCTTTAGTGAACGGATGTTCAGAAGTGCTAACTTAACAGTAACTGGTTTTGGAACTGTATCAATCTCAGAATGACGTATAATAGGCAGTAGATTAGATAGAATTGCTGTGCGGCTGGAGACAGCCTTCATCTTTCTATCACATGTCAGGACAGAGATAGGGAAAGCTAAAGGGACATCGGGCGCCCGCTTGTTCTTAAAATATTTATGATTGTTACTGCTGACGTAGCGGGAACCCAACACACATCAGTTACCAGTGCTGTTTGCAGATGAGGGCTGGTGTGATCCCTGACGTTGAGGCAGAGGTCGGAGTGCTCTCTGAGATGGAGGGGGAGGGCGGGCTGGGCCCGAAGGCTTTGGTGGTTGAGGAGCCCGCCGTTTCTTGGTTGATATTTGGGGATTCGCAGCAATAGAGTGGGAGAGCTTTGTTCCAGCAGATACCAGTTTCTCCATTTTCTCTGAAAAGCCCAGAAGTGGTGATGTTGGAGAGAGGGAGAGAGAGTGTGACGACATCAGCTGTGATTCTGGTGTTCCTGAAGGCTGGGAGGGAGTGTTATCATTCCTCTGGTCATTATCAACAGAAACGTCCTTGGGTGTTGATTCACAATCCAGCTGTAGCGAGTTCTGTGGGCAGGGCTCAGCCTGAGCTGTGTCTGTGAACAGTAGTTGTGAATGCAGAGTTTTATCCTTGTCATCTGAATGTCCATCCAGGTGCTGGTGTAAAATCCTGTGGTCATTTCCGCTGTTCAGTAGTGGACTGGCACACTCAGCTGATGGATGATGCATGGAGAAAAAGATATTGTCTTTAAGCAACCTAGCACCTAGTTTGTTTGGGTGAATACCATCTGTGTTAAAAAGTTGCCTTTGACTCCAAAAGATATTGAAATTGTCAATGTAATTCAGTCCTCTCATGTTGCAGGTTTTTTGCAGCCATGAATTTAAGCTTAGTAGACGAGAAAACATATTTGTTCCTCGGGCTGGAAGAGGTCCACTGATGAAAAATTGAACTTTCAGTCTTGTAAGTGTTTCAAAAAGTTCATTGAAATCCCCCTTAAGGAGCTCAGACTGCTCTTTCCGAATATCATTCTTTCCCACATGTATGACAATCCGACTGACAGACTTATGTTTCATCAGAATGTTGCAAAGTTCCTTGTTAACATCAGAAACCGTTGCCCGAGGAAAACAGTATGTACGGGTAGCCTTGCTTTCAAAGTTTCTGATAATATTGTCACCCACTATCAGCGTGTTTGGCTCGGCTGCTGTCTGAGCGGAGCGCCGCTGCCTATATGATGTTGAGCGTCTGTTAGCTCTGTAAGCTACTGGCTGACATGATCTGTGTCCATTAACATTTGGGGATTCTTCACCCAAACTCATTAGTGCTTCAAATCTATTTTCAAGCCGTACAGGGGGTGGTAGAAAACCAATATTGGCTACTCGAGTTGTACACATATCTGGGGTAGATGATGCTAATGCAGCAATTTGTGACACTCGTGACAGTCTAATGTCTTGAGCACTTTTGGGTCTCGCACCCTGTTTATGCCATCGGTTTGTGTCCTCAATTTCTTTAGGTTTCTCTGAGCTCACTATGACCTGTTTAAAAGCATTAGGTTCACAGGACTCACCAGCTTTATGTTGAGAAGGACCACGATGAAGCTCCGCTGTATGTTCTGGCAGGGTCGGCAGCGCCACAAGTAACTTTGTTTCGAGAACTGCAATCTTTTGTAAAAGTCTGTGGCAATTTGAGCAGCAGGTGGATTTAGATCCAGAAGAAGGCATTCTTTCTTCTTTTCTTCTGTTTGAGTGTGGGCAGCTGTGTTGTCCTGTTTTAGGATTGTCAGCTGCCGGCAATAGCAGGCTGGTAGACCGCTTTGACAAATTCCCCAAGTTGTTGAATGTTCCAAATATCAATATAGTTCCAGGAATTTGTAGTTTTAGTGTGAGTGCCCAATTGTTTAGTTTGAGCACTGTGCTGAACTGCTGGTAGTTGAATCAAAAGATAAAAGCGAAAAAGCCTTTGCAGCATCAGAGGGGTGTCCATTTTTCCTCCAAGACAGAGTCGTCCCGGAGATGGCGGCCGTGCCCGATCGAGCGGCGGAAACGGTAGAGTTGGAGAGGTTAACCCCTCTCCGCCCGAACCGTACCGCCCACATGATTGGTACTTCGGAGCTGTTCGGGCCTCTCGGTCCTCTCCTCCTGTGCCTTTCTTTCCCGATGGCACGAAGAGCTGACGTGATTTGCAGCCGTCTCGGCCATTCAGCTTTCACCCCTCACCTCCCTCACCAACGGAGCCGCTAAGGGCGGGGACCCCTTCAGTGGGGCGGGGGGTTGCGATGCAGCTGCGTTCCTGGAGGGACCACCCAACCCTTCCCTCCCGTGTTTGTAGACAGTCGTCCGGTTACGGGCTCTGCCCATCAGGCATGCGGAGAGACGGCTTCAGCCCTGCACGCAATAACGTTGCTGCAGGTTTACCAAGGATTTACGAGGGAGGCCGCAACCTTCAGTCGTGCGATGTCCACCGCAGTGGTTCAAGATCCCCACCTTTGGCTGTGTCTAGCTGACATGATGGACGCAGACGAGAACAACTTCTTGAATGCTCCTGTCTCACAGACCAGTCGTACAGCTCCGCTGCGCAGACTGAGGCGATCTCCTAGGTCATGCCCCAGCGAAAGAGAGCTGCCCTTGGTCCACCACGCTGGCTCCTCAGTCTGCCTCTCGCCGTCGGCGTCCTGCGGCGGCCACCTCCGTTCCCCTCCTCGGACCCCATCTCGGCAGCGCAGGGGAACCGGTCGTCAGCAGCTCGCCCTGCCCGCTTAGCCGCTTCCCGTGAAAATCGGGAGTTTAAGTGGCCAGTGACGGGTGACCGGGATTGGCAGAGGATCTATGGGGGTAATTTGATGCCCAATATTATTGAAAATGGACAGACTAAAAGTCACAAATAGATATTACAATTTGGAAACACAAAACGCAATCTACAAATAGATTAAAAATCCACAAACACAGTCCTCGTGATCTGCAAATGTAAAACAAGATCTACGAATCGTCTTTCTGATCCACAAATATAAAGCATGATTTACAAAAAGAAATCAGTGACTTGTACTTGAAAACCAGAATTTGAATTAATGTAAAGTGAATTCTTTGCAGATGAATATCATTTTCTATTTGTAGATTGTGTCACATTTGTTTTCAGATTTCTGACACTATTGTTTCGCTTTTGTGACAAAATAATGCCATAATCGTTGAAAATGAAGAGACTAGGAGTCAAAAATGCATATTACAATTTGTAAACACAAAACAAATCTGCAAATACGTTCCAAATCTGCAAACAAACTCCTCATGATCCGCAAATGTAAAACGAGATCTACAAATATATATAAAAACCACGAACAGACTCTTCATGACATACAAATATAAAATGCGATTTACAAATAGATTTAAAATCCGCAAACCAACTCTTTATGATTCACAAATAGAAATCATCGACTTGTACTTGACAAACAGAATTTAAATGAATGCAAAGTGATTTGTCTGCGCATGAGGGTCATTATTTGTTTGTAGATTGTGTTGCATTTGTTTTCAGAATTTTGGCACAACTGTTTAGCTGTTTTCCATTAAAAAATCTACAAATGCCCTCCTCACAATTTGCAAACAAACACAGTCTAACTTGTATTTTCCAACCATTGTAAAAAGACATTCTTACACATTCTGTGCAAAGTTCAGCATGCAAGTGTTGAATCTGTGTGTGCAGATCAGAGGGCATTCACGAATCCTTCTGCACAAGTCTACAGATCTTTTTGGCACTATCTTTCGCAGAGTTTGTCACTACGATCCACGCGTGTAGTCAGCCAATCAGGGATATTGCTTCAAAGTGATGCCACGCCCCCTCAATAAGCTCTTTTCAAAATAAAACCTGGGCTCACTGCCATTTACCTGCCGGTGTTACAGCGCTGAAAGGCAGCCAGACAGGGTTATCGATATGATGTTAATGATATTAAAGCATTTTTGTATAGCATGGCAAATATGTAGCATTAACGTGAACTAGAACAACCCCGGTTGACTGTATGCAAGTCTATTATTTTTCCATGAAATTGCTTTTGTGAACAACAAATCCGTGTTGGAAATAACATAGCTAGCAAGCGGCGTGCAGCTAATGTAGTGTGTGTTTACAACTAAGAGTTACCTCCGGTTGGTCGTTAAATCGTTAAAAACACTGCATGAAGCGGTTTTATCCTTAAAACGTCAGTGTCTCTTCAACGAACATTTGCCGAGCGTCAGCGAGCCAGCTGGATGGAGTGGAGCTGCTAAGGTGACGCAGCTAAAATAAAGCAAGCGGGTGCAACGATAATATTGGATGTAACTTGCCGTAATTAACAAAAACATGAGCCTAATTTGACAGCAGCACTAATTGAACTATTTGACCATATTCCGTGACCGGAATGCACTTACAAATCGCTCTGTTATTAGAAACATTTAAATGTTTCCAGACTGAGCATGGAGACAAACAAGCACAAGCCGTTTATAAAAGCAGCTGCCTGTCATCGTGTACGGAATGAAGTCAAAACGGTCTCGGTTTTTAGACCGGCAGTCTGCCTGTGCCATTCCACCCTAATCCGGACTGCAAATTACATGTTAATATTATATCCACCATTTACAATCCTTCCTTTAAGGTCTGTTCTGCTTTTAACAGCTCAAAGCTATTACTCTCTTTAGCTTTCGAGTCCGTTGTAGGCTACAGGTAAATTTTGCAGTTGTTTTAGTTAACTTTGCAGCGCATTTTATTGTCGGAAATGGTCCTGGGCTGGGTTTCCCGATAACGATTGAACTTAGCACTCAAGAGCGCTTTCTACGAGCTAAAACGATAGCTTGCAGCTGGGTTTTAAGTGCTACTAACAAGTCGCTATCCGTTTGTCAAGTGCTGAAATGTCACTTACTGAATGACTCGTAATTGTAGCAGAAGCTTGTTTAGGCTAATGATCTTCAGCCGATGTGCACTAATATTTTTTAAAATATTATTAATTATTTTTCAATGACTTAATAAATGTTTTAATTTGTGCATCATGAAATATTCTTTTTTCATATTTAGTTAGGACTCGTCCCACTGCGCAATGCCTTCTGCATTTTATAATATAGTTTAGATTATTCTTTTTATTTGTTGTTTATTATCTATGTTTATGTATTATTAAGGATTATTGCATTACCCAGTTGCGAGCGATCCTTATACGTGCATCTTTGGGAAACGCACGTAAATGAACGACGAATGTTCGTTAAGTAGCTCGTAGAAAGCGCTCTTAAGTGCTAAGTTCAATCGTTATCGGGAAACCCGGCCCTGACTAGAGCTGTGCGCCAGGCAAATTCCAAACGAACAGGGCTGCTTTCCCCGAAACCTTCTTAGCTTTACGTCGTTCTTAAGTTGTACCTTAAGCTGTACCTTATCGTTAATACGTGTTTCCCGAAAAGTTCTTAGTTACGTATCCCTTCTGTAAGTCATTCGTTCGGAAGGTTGGTCTGGAGCACTCTTAGCTATACCTTATCCCACTTGACTCCACTAGGCATGGGCGTAGATTTAGGGTGGGATGCTAGGGACATGTCCCTAGCAATATTCAGGGAAGACTGAATTGTCCCTAGCAAAAATTTCGATCAAACAATTAATCTGTATTTATATATAACCACTAATGTCCTTCTTATTCTTGTGTTTTCTATTTTTTACTTATTATATTTTTTTTCAGGAATCAATTAAATGAGACTAGAAATCTTTTGCAATCCCGTTCTGTAAAAATGACGCTCTATGTGGTACACAAACGGTTAACAGCTTTCGTTCTCTGCAATGCCCGCCTCCGTAACTCACATCGCTAATATGATTGCTAACTCACATCGCTTTACTTGCTACGTGTGATAGGATGGTTTCACTTTGTACAAAGCTCCAAAGTTCACTCTACAAGACGCGCGTGATTATTCGGGCTACAGGTAAGTGAGGAAGAAAGTATTATTATACCCACTGTAACTGTTTCATTCACAAAATACGGAACAAGTTGTGTCACATAATGATTCAAGGACAGTGTTTTCACCAATTCACGACAATCCCATGTTAACCTGAGGAGTTGCAAACTTTTGTCAACCTTTTATAAATGGGGTAGCAAGGTTATTTAGGGGGTCCCTAATCCATGAAAGAAAATAACCCCAACATGGTAAAAACATGAATTCATGTCATGATTGCTGAATACTTTACATTACTGCACTGTGGTCATTACTTGCACAGATGTAGACATAATGTAAGGTTGCATTTTAAACAAACTATTTTTTTCACACTGATTAACTGTCTGTTAATGAAAAGAAGATTTAATGTGAACTACAGAAACATTAATAAACGTTGTTCAGGAAACAGCATGAAATACATACCTACTTCAACACTGGGATTTTTTTGGCAAAATTAAATTAAGAATTAAATATTAATTGCATATTCTTCATTGTTATAAAGTAAATATGGTTATATCTTACAATGTGATTTTCTTTTTTTTTTTGACAAAGACTTAAACAGTTACTGTTTATTAGGCTCTAGGACATAACAAATTGTTTATTATAAATTTGGTATGGCCGGGGGTGGCGAGTCAGATGTTACTGAGTAAAGTGCATACTGAGTTGTCTGTTGTTTGTGTCAAGGAAACGGTGATAAACAGTTTTTGCAATGCAACCATTTTATTTATGTCCCCACCAATGGCAGAATCAAACCTACGCCCTTGCCACTAGGGGCCATGACTGTGATAAAAGTTTGTGTAGATTGCAGTCTATATAACTAAATATCTGTAAAAAAAAGTTGAAGTACACTCCGTGTTAAATTATTTTTAAATTTAAAGAATAAAACATTCACATAATAAGACATCATTAAACTGATGGTTGTTAGATTTTTAATAATTTTTTTCCAACTAAACATCAGCTGCGAACTATTATTACAGGCTTAAGAAACTATATATATAAAAAAGATTTTGGGTGGAGGAGTTGGTGAAACTATGGCAGGCAGCAATACAACGAATCTTACCATTTCATTTGTGCATTACATATCCGTTAAATCTTTACTTTACCGGCTATTTTAGCTGCAATAAAACAAATCAAGTAAAAATTGCATGCCACGGGAGCACATTCATCACAAAATCATAATTGTTGATTTTCCATAATATTATCATTGATGTTAAGTCGACTTTGCATCGAAGTTTTTTTAATGTTTTCTAACTTTGAGGCAACTGCATGCCATATTCTTTATAAGAAACTGCTCCACTTGATTAGCTACTGCTTGTATAAGGTCATAATATATATTTATATATCACATAATATATATTTTTATGTTATATTTAAGGTAAACAGACAGGCGCAGCTCCAGAAATGCGTCCATTAAGCTTTATCCGCATTGTAAACGCGCTGCTTGCGCATCCAGTGTCCAAGCACAATAAATACGTGAACTAATGAACAACAGTTTGTTTTTAAATATTTTAAGTGTAATGCACAGCCAACCCAGGTGACTTGCATGACCCACCTTTGCCCTGTGCAACGCATTTATTGGGAACCCCTAATATAAATTATCCTTTAAAGTAAAGGAATAATGGATGCATTGGAACAGTTTATGCATGATACTTTTGGACATGAAGTTGCGGGTTTTGCACGCGTTTGATATAAAATAAAATATACAAAGTTTATATTTAGTTGTTTGCAGTTTGAAATATTTTTACAAGATATTCCTAATAAATGTACCTATTTCTGAAATGTTTATTTAATAAAGAACACCGCTATCTCATAACGCAGAGAAGCAGTGGCAGTTCTACACGGAGGCCAAGGGTGGCCCGTGCCTCTGTAGACATGTCCCTGGCCACCCCTGTGGCCACCCCGTGCTGACCAAATAAAAAAGTATATATTTATTTTGATTTTACACGCGAGTGCCAAAAGCGGAACTAATGCGACGCAACGTTCTACACGGGCAAATTAGAGCGGCTCACCCAACCACTGAAGCCGCCTGTGGGTGCTGCTCGACCAGTGTCTCAATTCGTTCCCAACCTCCCGATGTTGAGAATGTGTATGCAGGTTTGGGCACTGGTAAGGACTCTAGCTCACTTCACATTGGGACACTGTTCACTTCTTCTCCTGTGACGTGGCTGCGTGTTGTGATCATTTACAGCTGTTACTCATCAACAACCGGCAAAACCAACATCTCACTAACTTTTTAAAGTTTACACATTGTAAAAAGCGCTGTAATTATGCTCTTACATATACGTGCATAAAATTGGAGGAATATAATTAAATGTTACATATAAAAAAAATTACAATTTAAAATAAATATTATTTTAAATACTGATTAGATTGTGGTCCCTAACTGTCTAGCAATGTGTGTTTATATGGAAACTAAAACAAACGTTCCCTTTCAGTCGGTCACTACGACGTCACGTCGTGACCGACGAATTGGGAACTCGCTTAGAGAGACCAATCTGCTTCGTATACTACTAAAACGCCAATGAACTTGGCATTGAGATATTTGCATAATGCTGGCGCCGCCCCGCCAGGTGCCTTTATAAGCAGCAGGTGCAAATAGGAAAATTAGCTTTTTCGCTTCGAAAGCCGGCTTTATCTGCTACTGAGAAGCTACTTTACTCTGTTGGGATTTGATTGCTGAAGTTGGTTGAACTAGCAGTATCACAGCGGACGCTTCGCTTATTCCACGGCTCTACATCTGTTTATTGTTTTGAGTTTAGTGTGTGCGTTGCCTTCCTGTGCGCTCATCAACTAAGCATCTGAGTGAATTTCCCTAAAAGAGTGATACGAGAGAGCTTTGTGCCTTGTTAAAGGCAGCCACTCTCTCGTATATGCGGAGATCAGCGTCCTTTTCAGGATAGCTTTTCGCCGTGCGATCTTGGATGCGAGAAGTATAAGGGTTCCAGTGACGGTCACGAGCGCTGTCTTCGTGCTCAGGCATCGAGCACTCCGGGGCTGCGTTCGTGGAGAGTTTCTGTTCTCTCTGTGAGAGCATAAACCTCTTGGATTGCGGAGACGACTGTCGTTTCTACGGGAACGCTGTCCGCGCCTTTGCAGTGCTGACGCCGCCATGGTGCGGCTGTCAAGCGCTCGCAGGGCGCCCTTCGCGTCACTACGCTGAGTAGGACGGAGGATGCGTCCTCCACCTACCGGCCTTCTCATCCTCAGCCGGTTGAGGCTCCGGTGGAGACTGCAGAGTCGTGTTCTACGATGTCTGCCGAATCCATTGGACCTCCTTCTGGTCCCGTCACTTCTGCAGCATCAGAGGGGTGTCCATTTTTCCTCCGAGGCAGAGTCGTTCCGGAGATGGCGGCCGTGCCCGCGAGCGGCGGAGACGGTAGAGTTGGAAAGGTTAACCCCTCTCCGCCCGAACCGTCCCGCCCACATGATTGGTACTTCGGAGCTGCTCGGGCCTCTCGGTCCTCTCCTCCTGTGCCTTTCTTTCCCGACGGCACGAAGAGCTGACGTGATTTGCGGCCGTCCGGCCGTTCAGCTTCACCCCTCACCTCCCTCACCAACGGAGCCGCTAAGGGCGGGGACCCCTTCAGTAGAGCGGGATGCGTTCCTGGAGGGACCACCCAACCCTTCCCTCCCGTGTTTGTAGACAGTTGTCCGGTCACGGACGCTGCCCATCAGGCATGCCGGAGAGGCGGCTTCGGCCCTGCACGCAATAACGTTGCTGCAGGCTCACAAGGATTTACGAGGGAGCCCGCGACCTTCAGTCGTGCGATGTCCACCACAGTGGTTCAAGATCGCCACCTTTGGCTGTGTCTGGCTGACATGACGGACGCAGACGAGAACAACTTGAATGCTCCTGTCTCACAGACCGGCCTCTTCGGCGAGCCAGGGGAGTCGTACAGCTCCGCTGCGCAGACTGAGGCGATCTCTTAGGTCATGCCCCGGCGGAAGAGAGCTGCCCTTGGTCCACCACGCCGGCTCCTCAGTCTGTCTCTCGCCGTCGGCGTCCTGCGGCGACCACCTCCGTTCCCCTCCTCGGACCCCATCTCGGCAGCGCAGGGGAACCGGTCGTCAGCAGCTCGCCCCGCCCGCTTAGCCGCTTCCCGTGAAATTCGGGAGTTTAAGTGGCCAGTGAAGGGCGACCCGGATTGGCAGAGGATCACTCTTCAGGAGATGGAGCTCCTTCCCCCGATAGAGGGTCGGGTGGAAAATCCTTGGTTTGCATATGTTCCACCGGCTGTTCGGCCGGTACCCACTTAACCACACATAAGAGTGCATTCCTCTTCCCTCTCTAGGTCTCCGGAGGATCGAGAGAGCCGTGAGCGGGTACTCACCAGCTCCCCTACCTCTCCTCTATCGCCAGCGGGTGACCTGAGGAGTCCGAGCTCTCCGCTGAGGAGACCGGACCACCAGCACCCTCATCGGAGTCTGCGCTCTCCGTAGAGGAGACCAGATGACCGTTACCCTCAGCGGGCTCAGGTCAGTGTCACACACATACTGTAGATGTTTATGCTGTCACAGCAGACGCACCGGCAGTCCCACCTGTCTCGCTTCGCTGCCCCACCGCGGGTACTTCGGTAGTGTCGTTATTTCTCCTCGTACGGTGCCTGGGTGCTTGGCTTCAGTTCCCAGCCCGTTTCGTTGGGTTTTACGCACGATCCGCCTCGGTTACGAATCCGGCACTCCCCAAAATTCGGGCTTTCGTTTCACTGTGGTGAAAGCGTCCGATGCACATGTACTGCGTGCAAAAGTCGATATCCTGTTGGCGAAGGATGTTCAAGCCGGTCCCTCTTACCGAGATGATGATGATGATAGGGTTTTTCCAGCCTGTATCTCATAGTACCCAAAATACGCGGCGGGTTACGATCGATTTGATTTACGCACCGGCTCTACGAAGGTGTTCTTTTTGGATGATAACGCCGAGGCTCGTATTTCAATATTCAGATCGGTTTGCAGCCTTAGACCTGTAAGACGTGTACTTTATGTGTCCATCTCCCCTCGCTTTAGACCGTTTTTCGCTCTACGTCGTGGGTGGGCATATTAATACTGAGTACACCATTCGAGCTGTCTCTCTCTCTCCGTGTCTCCATGTGTAGTCACGGCATTAAAATATCAGAGAGAGAGCGTTGTTCGCATTCTGCTTTTATGTACGTCGACTTATAATAGCCCGTTCTTAGCAGACGTGCGCGAACACAGAGAGTTAATGCTTCGGCATCTCGCTCGTTTAAGTCTTCAGGTCGACTGGGAAAGAGCAACTTTGCCCCGTGCAGAGGATCCTTTTTCTCAGTATGGAAATAAGACTCGATCGACTAATTGGCGTGTTTTATAAGAGCGCGCAATCTAGTCAGTTCTGACTTGCCTCGGTTTAATTCGAGGGAAGTACGCGGTCCCTCTGAAACAATTCAGAAGCTCCTGGACATATGACAGCATGCTGCGGCTGTGACATCCGCCCGAGCTGCTTCATATGAGACCGCTTCAGCGTTGGCTTACGATCGAGTCTCGAGGAGAGCGTGGCACACCGACATACACCGTGTAAACATTACACCTGCGTGTCATCTCAATTTTTCCCCGTGGTAGACCCGGCATTTCCGATAGAAGATGTGCCCCTGAGGGGTCTCCTGGCATTCTGTATATTGCAATGCCCTCAGCACGGGATGATCAGCCACGTATGACGGGCTTGCAGTCTCAGGGGTGTGCATAGCACCCCAACTGCTGCGAGCGGTGCGCTGTATATCTGGGACTTGTACGCTCCGCTATGGAGATGCGAGGGAAGGATGTATTAGCCGACACCAGTAACATTGCGACTGTTGCGTTATTTACCGTTAAGGCGGTTTTGCGCTCTCGTCACCTGTCGCATCTCGCTCGTCATCTCCTCCTTTGGAGTCAGAAGCATCTGAGGTCCCTTCGTGCCATTTACATCCCGGGTACGCTCAATACAGCGGCAGACGCGCTTCCCGAGCTGCGCCCCCGGCGAATGGCGACTCCACCCCCAGACGGTCCAGCTAATTTGGAAGAAGTTCGGTTGTGCGTAGATAGATCTGTTTGCGTCGCCGGACGATACCCACTGTCGCCTATTTTATTCACTAACCGAGGGCAGCCTCGGCGTGGATGCGTTGGCACACAGCTGGCCGCGGGGGGTGCGTAAATACGCATTCCTTCCAGTGAGCTTTATTGCGCAGACACTGTGCAAAGTCAGGCAGGACGAGGAGAGCCTTTTATTAGTCGCCCGTACTGGACTACCAGGAATTGGGTTTCAGAGTTAATGCTCCTCGCGACAGCCCCTCCCTGACGATTTCCCCTGAGGAAAGACTTCTTTCTCAAGGAAGGGGCACATTATGGCACCCGCGCCCCGACCTGTGGGATTCCATGTATGGTCGTTGAGCGCGCGCAAGGTTTAGGTGATTTATCGCAAGCGGTATCTAACACCATCGACGCGGTTCGAGCACCGTCCACAAGACGGGCTTACGCGCTTAATGAAACCTTTTTCGTCACCCGGTGCTCTTCGCCAACGCGAGGACCCCAGAGAATGCCCATTAACATTGTGCTTTTATATCTTTAACATAGGTTAGATGGTAGGCTGTCCCTCCACCATTAAAGTTGATATCGCCGCTATTTCTGCTTATCACTCACTTATCAACGGCAGATCAGTTGGCCAGCATGATTTAATTATTACATTTTAAGAGGCGCTCGCAGGCTAAACCCCTCGCGCCCTCCCTCTTTCGCCTGAGACCTGTCCATGGTGCTGAAGCCTTCAGGTCTCCCTTTTGAGCCTTTGCAGTCTACGAGAGTCTGATGTTTTTATCAATGAAAACTCTGACCCTGATAGCATTGGCCTCCATGAAAAGAGTAGGGGATTTACATGCATTCTCTGTTGACGATTTGTGCTTTTAGTTTGGTCCTGCTGTCTCACTGAGACCCAGACCAGGCTACGTGCCCAAAGTTCCCACCACTCCCTTCAGAGATAAGGTGGTGAGCTTGCAAGCGCTGCCCCCGGAGGACGCAGACCCAACCATGGCTTTTGTTGTGCCCCGTACGCGCACTGCGACTCTACGTGGTTCGCACGCAAAGCCTCAGGACCTCAGACCAGCTCTTTGTTTGTTATGGTGGCCAGCAGAAAGGGAAAGCTGTCACTAAGCAGAGGATGTCTCATTGGATAGTTGATACTATCGCCCTGGCTTATAATCTTCAGGGTATTCCTTGCCCCTTTGATTTGAGAGCGCACTCCACACGGAGCGTTGCCTCATCTTGGGCTTTAGCTCGTGGTTCCTCGCTAACAGACATCTGTAGAGCTGCTGGTTGGGCGACACCTAATACGTTCACTAGATTTTACAGTGTTCGTATCGAGCCTGTATCCTCTCGTGTTCTTTCCTCACCAGGGGGAGCACGGAGAGCAGTCTCGCAGGTCGGCTTGCAGCCTCCAACTGATGCTTCATAACTGTGTCAGTATGGAAGGCCTTCAGAACAAAAATGCGTAATGGTTTGAATTGTTCTTCCTCCGCTGCCTTGGCAGCCTTTGTTGCGGAGCATTGGCTGTCAGCCTTTCACTAGCTGTATCCTCGCGAACCTATGTGTCTGGCTCGGGCTCCACATTGTGTCCCACCGGGTTCCTTTGTGAGTATTTTTCCGTGGGGTTAATCCTACTAGCCCACGTTTCCCTTAGCAGAGCACTGCTTTGCTTACACAGCCACGGCTGTCATTTTTACCTCAACTACGGTTGACTTTCGCCCACCATTAACCCTTAAGACGGGTGGTGGCTTCCGCAGCGTTCCTATCCCGCTCAGGTAGGGCGCTTCCCAGTCGCTGGCACTTCTGTGGGGTTAAAGGAACATCTAGTGCCCGGCCTTCTGCCTTAAAACCTAATTCTCCTCCTCCTTAAGTGGAACCGGAGGGCTTTACGCAGACACTGGAAGAGGTCAGCCCCTAGTGGCGTTTTGATAGGGATTCCCAATTCGTCGGTCACGACGTGACGTCGTAGTGACCGACTGAAAGGGAACGTCTCGGTTACGGATGTAACCCTCGTTCCCTGAAGGAGGGAACGGAGACGTCACGTCCCGTCGCCACAGGTGCTGCCACCTGCTGTTACGGCCGGTCACACTTTCCGGCTTTCTCAGCGAAAAGAAGCTAATTTTCCTATTTGCACCTGCTGCTTATAAAGGCACCTGGCGGGGCGGCGCCAGCATTATGCAAATATCTCAATGCCAAGTTCATTGGCGTTTTAGTAGTATACGAAGCAGATTGGTCTCTCTAAGCGAGTTCCCAATTCGTCGGTCACGACGTGACGTCTCCGTTCCCTCCTTCAGGGAACGAGGGTTACATCCGTAACCGAGACGTTTGTCTTTATAAAAGTTTGCATTTCATAAAGTTTATTGAGTAGGCTTGCATGCTTTACGGTTGGGGGGCTTTAGAAAAGAGCCCAGCTCCCCTTTTCACCTGCACTCACTCTTGTATTAAATAAAAAAGTATATGATTGTAGAGTAAAATAAAGTTTACGGGGTAGTTTCCCGGAAAGGGATTAGTCCTAGACTAAAATACATGTCAGAGCTGTCCAAATTGAAAACAACTGGCAATGCCATATCTTAAAATACAGCTTTGTTTTGCTTCAAAATGCACACAAGTAATGTATAATGTATGTTAAAACTAGTTATATTTCCTAATTAAAGAGTAACTAAACCCCCGGTCAGAGCCTGACTCCACCCACTGGCAATATTTGAAAAAAATTCAAGAAAAGTTGGCAGATCCCAACGAAGATAGAGGGGATGAACTAAGCTCGTATCCAGTGTGTGGTGAGATCGTAACAAGGGCGTGGTGAGCTTGAACCTGCTTACGTCACGAGTCATTTTTGGACCCAACATACAATGGGAAAATTCAACTGCAGTAGCCACCGTTCAACCTGAAGAGGGCAGCAATCAAGACGTTTTTACACCATATATTGTAGTATTGAAACACTTTATATCCAAATGTCAAAAAAATAACTAAAATCAATGAACATCACTAATAAAGCATCATTCTTACAGATCATTAACTAAAAAAAGTTGGTTTAGGGTTTAGTTACTCTTTAAACTAAGGCCTAGTCCTATCTTAAACAAATTCCTGTAACCACCCTTATAATCTTTAAATATAATTTCTTGCCATTCTTTTTATGTGCCCCTCTGGTAAAACACTGGCCCCTCCTTGGCCCCCCTAGTGAAATTTGTCTAGAACCGCCACTGCAGAGAAGTCCCTATTACATAAAGTGAATAATTGATTGTCGAGCAATCGATATCAACCTATTCAGCACCATCGCCATGGACAGCACCTGGTAACGTCGTACGTAAGAAAGAATCCCGCTAAGGTACAGTTCGGGAAACACGCCTAGAATAGGTACACCTGTAGTTAAGGTTTAACTTAAGAGTCTTCGTAGCGCGCAAAGAGACAACGTTGTCGGGAAACGCAGCCCAGGGCCGGGTTTCCCAAAAGCATTGTAAGGCTAAGTAGATCGTAAAAACAATCGTACAATTCATCTTAGAATTACGGCCATTTCCCAAAAGCTTTGTAGCTTAAGTAGCACTCGAAAATCATCGTAGATCTACGAGTGCTCTGGAGTAATCGTTAATTTATAAGTGCATCGTAAGACAGGAGTGTTACAAGGTCACCGGCTGCAGGACAACCAGCATATTGCACTCCTGCAATAACAATAATGTAATGTTTTAAATGTAGGCTATATTTATTTATTGGGGTTTTCTTTGTTTATTTGTTTAAATTACTTTAATATAATATATTTCAAATTCAAACGAGAAATGAAATTTAAGTGACTAAACATAAATTAATTAAGAAGGAAAACATATTTGGTACAGTTTTGGTAAAAGTTGGTACTAGCAAATTGATAAATGGTTCCTACCAATTGCTGCTATAATTCATCTAGGCTACAGTAAAAAAAAAAAATGTTAAGGGTATGGCATCTGATTAAAGAAACCAAATAAATATTTACGGTACAATGCAATAATCCTTAATAATAAATAAACATAGATAATAAACAACAAATAAAAAGAATAATCTAAACTATATTATAAAATGCAGAAGGCATTGCGCAGTGGGACGAGTCCTAACTAAATATGAAAAAAGAATATTTCATGATGCACAAATTAAAACATTTATTAAGTCATTGAAAAATAATTAATAATATTTTAAAAAATATTAGTGCACATCGGCTGAAGATCATTAGCCTAAACAAGCTTCTGCTACAATTACGAGTCAGTCAGTAAGTGACATTTCAGCACTTGACAAACGGATAGCGACTTGTTAGTAGCACTTAAAACCCAGCTGCGAGCTATCGTTTTAGCTCGTAGAAAGCGCTCTTGAGTGCTAAGTTCAATCGTTATCGGGAAACCCAGCCCAGGACCATTTCCGACAATAAAATGCGCTGCAAAGTTAACTAAAACAACTGCAAAATTAACCTGTAGCCTACAATGGACTCGAAAGCTACAGAGAGTAATAGCTTTGAGCTGTTAAAAGCAGAACAGACCTTAAAGGAAGGATTGTAAAAGGTGGATATAATATTAACATGTAATTTGCAGTCCGGATTAGGGTGGAATGGCACAGGCAGACTGCCGGTCTAAAAACCGAGACCGTTTTGACTTCATTCCGTACACGATGACAGGCAGCTGCTTTTATAAACGGCTTGTGCTTGTTTGTCTCCATGCTCAGTCTGGAAACATTTAAATGTTTCTAATAACAGCGCGATTTGTAAGTGCATTCCGGTCACGGAATATGGTCAAATAGTTCAATTAGTGCTGCTGTCAAATTAGGCTCATGTTTTTGTTAATTACGGCAAGTTACATCCAGTATTATCGTTGCACCCGCTTGCTTTATTTTAGCTGCGTCACCTTAGCAGCTCCACTCCATCCAGCTGGCTCACTGACGCTCGGCAAATGTTCGTTGAAGAGACACTGACGTTTTAAGGATAAAACCGCTTCATGCAGTGTTTTTAACGATTTAACGACCAGCCGGAGTTAACTCTTAGTTGTAAACACACACTACATTAGCTGCACGCCGCTTGCTAGCTATGTTATTTCCAACACGGATTTGTTGTTCACAAAAGCAATTTCATGGAAAAATAATAGACTTGCATACAGTCAACCGGCTGAATTGTCAGGCACTGATAATAACTTAAACGAGGGGTTGTTCTAGTTCACGTTAATGCTACATATTTGCCATGTTATACATAAATGCTTTAATATCATTAATATAATATCGATAACCCGGTCTGGCCGCCTTTCAGCGCTGTAACACCGGCAGGTAAATGGCAGTGAGCCCAGCTTTTATTTTGAAAAGAGCATATTGAGGGGGCGTGGCATCACTTTGAAGCAATATCCCTGATTGGCTGACTACACGCGTGGATCGTAGTGACAAACTAGTGCGGAAAGATAGTGCCAAAAAGATCTGTAGACTTGTGCAGAAGGATTCGTGAATGCCCTCTGATCTGCACACACAGATTCAACACTTGCATGCTGAACTTTGCACAGAATGTGTAAGAATGTCTTTTTACAATGGTTGGAAAATACAAGTTAGACTGTGTTTGTTTGCAAATTGTGAGGAGGGCATTTGTAGATTTTTTTAATGGAAAACAGCGAAACAGTTGTGCCAAAATTCTGAAAACAAATGCAACACAATCTACAAACAAATAATGACCCTCATGCTCAGACAAATCACTATACATTCATTTAAATTCTGTTTGTCAAGTACAAGTCGATGATTTCTATTTGTGAATCATAAAGAGTTGGTTTGCGGATTTTAAATCTATTTGTAAATCGCATTTTATATTTGTATGTCATGAAGAGTCTGTTCGTGGTTTTTATATATATTTGTAGATCTCGTTTTACATTTGCGGATCATGAGGAGTTTGTTTGCAGATTTGGAACGTATTTGCAGATTTGTTTCGTGTTTACAAATTGTAATATGCATTTTTGACTCCTAGTCTCTTCATTTTCAACGATTATGGCATTATTTTGTCACAAAAGCAAAACAATAGTGTCAGAAATCTGAAAACAAATGTGACACAATCTACAAATAGAAAATGATATTCATCTGCAAAGAATTCACTTTACATTCATTCAAATTCTGGTTTTCAAGTACAAGTCACTGATTTCTTTTTGTAAATCATGCTTTATATTTGTGGATCAGAAAGACGATTCGTAGATCTTGTTTTACATTTGCGGATCACGAGGACTGTGTTTGTGGATTTTTAATCTATTTGTAGATTGCGTTTTGTGTTTACAAGTTGTAATATCTATTTGTGACTTTTAGTCTGTCCATTTTCAATAATATTGGCATCAAATTACCCCCATAAGGATCACTCTTCAGGAGACGATGATTCGCTCCTTCCCCCCGGTAGAGGATCGTTCAGCCGGTACCCACTTAACCAAACACAAGAGGGCATTCCTCTTCCCTCTCCAGGTCTCCGGAGGATCGAGAGAGTCGTGAGCGGGCACACTCCAGTTCACCCTACCTCTCCTCTATCGCCAGCGGGTGTCCTGAGGAGTCCGAGCTCTCCACTGAGGAGACCGGACCACCAGCACCCTCATCGGAGTCTGCGCTCTCCGCAGAGAAGACCAGACGACCGTCACCCTCAGCGGGCTCAGGTCAGTGTCACACACACATACTGTAGATGTTTATGCTGTCACAGCAGACGCACCGGCAGTCCCACCTGTCTCGCTTTGCTGCCCCACCGCGGGTACTTCAGTAGTGTCGTTAATTCTCCTCGTACGGTGCCTGGGTGCTTGGCTTCAGTTCCCAGCCCGTTTCGTTGAACCTTCAGCGTTGGCTTTACAATCGAGTCTCGAGGAGAGCGTGGCGCACCGGCATACACCGTGTAAACATTACACCTGCGTGTCATTTCAATTTTACCCCGTAGTAGACCCAGCATTTCTGATAGCAAGATATGTCCCTGAGGGGTCTCCTGGCATTCTGTAGCATGCGATGCCCTCAGCACGGGATGATCAGCCACGTATGACGGGCTTGCAGTCTCATGGGTGTGCATAGCACCCCAACTGCCGCGAGCGGTGCGCTGTATATCTGGGACTTGTACGCTCCGCTATGGACATGCGAGGGAGGAGTATTCGCCAACACCGACAACATTGCGACTGTTGCGTTATTTACCGTTAAGGCAGTTTTGCGCTCTCGTCACCTGTCGCATCTCGCTCGTCATCTCCTCCTTTGGAGTCAGAAGCATCTGAGGTCCCTTCGTGCCATTTACATCCCGGGTTCGCTCAATACAGCGGCAGACACGCTTTCCCGAGCTGCGCGCCCCGGCAAATGCCGACTCCACCCCCAGACGGTCCAGCTAATTTGGGAGTAGTTCGGTCGTGCGTAGATAGATCTGTTTGCGTCGCCGGACGATACCCACTGTCGCCTATTTTATTCACTAACCGAGGGCAGCCTCGGCGTGGATGCGTTGGCACACAGCTGGCCGCGGGGGATGCGCAAGTACACATTCCTTCCAGTGAGCTTAATCGCACAGACACTGTGCAATGTCAGGCAGGACGAGGATAGCCCTTTATTAATCGTCCGTACTGGACGACCAGGAATTGGGTTTCATAGTTAATGCTCCTCGCGACAGCCGTCCCTGGCGGATTCCCCTGAGGAAGGACTTTCTTTCTCAAGGAAGGGGCACATTTGGCACTAGCGCCCCGACCTGTGGGATCTCCATGTATGGTCGTTGAGCGCGTGCAAGGTTTAGGTGATTTATCGCAAGCGGTATCTAACACCATCGACGCGGTTTGAGCACCGTCCACAAGACGGGCTTACGCGCTTAATGGAAACTTTTTCGTCACCTGGTGCTCTTCGCAACGCGAGGACCCCAGAGAATGCCCATTAACATTGTGCTTTTATATCTTCAACATAGGTTAGATGGTAGGCTGTCCCTCCACCATTAAAGTTGATATCGCCGCTATTTCTGCTCATCACTCACTTATCAACGGCAGATCAGTTGGCCAGCATGATTTGGTTATTAGATTTCTAAGAGGTGCTCGCAGGCTAAACCCCTCGCGCCCTCCCTCTTTCCTCCTGAGACCTGTCCATGGTGCTGAAAGCCCTTCAGGGACCTCCGTTCGAGCCTTTGCAGTCTGCGAGTCTGAAGCTTTTATCAATGAAAGCTCTGACCCTGCTAGCATTGGCCTCCGTGAAGAGAGTAGGGGATTTACATGCATTCTCTGTTGACGAATCATGCCTTTAGTTTGGTCCTGCTGTCTCGCTGAGACCCAGACCAGGCTACGTGCCCAAAGTTCCCACCACTCCCTTCAGAGATCAGATGGTGAGCTTGCAAGCGCTGCCCCCAGAGGAGGCTGACCCAACCATGGCTTTGTTGTGCCCCGTACGCGCACTGCGACTCTACGTGGCTCGCACGCAAAGCCTCAGGACCTCAGACCGGCTCTTTGTTTGTTACGGTGATCAGCAGAGAGGGAAAGCTGTCACTAAGCAGAGGATGTCTCTTTGGATAGTTGTTACTATCGCCCTGGCTTTTAATCTGCAGGGTATTCTTGCCCCTTTAATTTGAGAGCGCACTCCACACGGAGTCTTGCCTCATTTTGAGCACTCGCTCTTGGTTCCTCGCTAACAGACATCTGCAGAGCTGCTGGTTGGGCGACACCTAAAGATTTTACAGTGTTCGTATCGAGCCTGTATCCTCTCGTGTTTTTTCCTCACCAGGGAGAGCACGGAGAGCAGACTCGCAAGTCGGCTTGCAGCCTCCGACTGGTGCTCTAAATTGAGTTTCAGTATGGAAGGCCATCAGAGCAAAAATGCGTAATGGTTTGAATTGCTCTTCCTCCGCTGCCTTGGCAGCCTTTGTTGCGGAGCATTGGCTGTCAGCCTTTCACTAGCTGTATCCTCGCGTACCTACGTGTCTGGCTCGGGCTCCAAATTGCCTCCCACCGGGTTCCTTTGTGAGTATTTTCCGTGGGGTTAATCCTACCAGCCCACATTTCCCTCAGCAGAGCACTGCTTTGCTTACACAGCCACAGCTGTGTTTTATTCCTCAACTACGATTGACTTTCGCCCACCTATAGCCCTTAACAGGGCGGTGGCTTCCGCAGCGTTCCTATACCGCTCAAATAGGGCGCCTCCCAGTCGCTGGCACTACTGTGGGGTTAAAGGAACATCTAGTGCCCGGCCTTCTGCCTTAAAACCTAATTCTCCTTCTCCTTAAGTGGAACCGGAGGGCTTTACGCAGACACTGGAAGAGGTCAGCCCTCAGTGGCATTTTGGTAGGGATTCCCAATTCGTCGGACATGACATGACGTCGTAGTGACCGACTGAAAGGGAACGTCTCGGTTACGGATGTAACCCTCGTTCCCTGAAGGAGGGAACGGAGACGTCACGTCCTGTCGCCACAGAGCTGCTCCCTGCTGTTTATCGACCGGTCACATTCTCCCGGCTTTCTCAGCGAAAATAAGCTAATTTCCATATTTGCACCTGCTGCTTATAAAGGCACCTGGCGGGGCGGCGCCAGCATTATGCAAATATTTCAATGCCAAATTCATTGGCGTTTTAGTAGTATACGAAGCAGATTGGTCTCTCTTTTAGCGAGTTCCCAATTCGACGGTCACGACGTGACATCTCCGTTCCCTCCTTCAGGGAACGAGGGTTACATCCGTAACTAGGGATGGGCATTTGATTAAATTTTTTTAGTCGATTGTCGCGAGAATTAACGATCGACTATCGATTAATCATTAATATTTTTATAATAAAAAATAATTATTTAACTTTTATAATTCAAAAATGTTGAATACAAAAATACAGCGTGTTTTCCTTCATGAGACCTTTATTACAAGATCAACTTGTGGCAAACAGTTGAACTACATTAGTTAGACAAACGGAACATATATGCACTTGAATATGCGGTGCTCTAAAGCAGCGGAACCTGCTGCTGCGAGCCGCATTCTTTAACAGAGACCTCATTTGTTCCTAAACATCATGACCTCTTCATGATTATTTTTTTGAAATCAAAACGGAAGGTCACAGATAACGGAGTATGGCGTCAAATATTGCACCCTGGTGGTAAAATGTTGAATTGCTGCCACACAGTGAAATTCATTTAATTGCTTCGAGACACACGCTACGTTAGGTAACGCAACCTGCATTAGATAAAAAAAGTATTCGATTAATCAATAACAAAATTAACGTCCTCGACTAAATTCTTAATGATCAATTATCGATCGTCGATTAATCATGCCCATCCCTATCCGTAACCAAGACGATCTTCTTCCTCCGCTTAATTTTTCAGTTTACAATCATCTAAATAGGGATTAGACATAGCGCCAGCGCAATTGGCTTTTTAAGGGGATGAGAGCTGAGACTCCTATTGGTTTATTGCACGTTACGCACAAAATACTCCCATTACTCATAAAAAAGGACCAACCCTTTTCGACCATGCGCTCGGCCCACAAACCATTTTTCCTGTCGTTAAATTAGCAAAAGTGGATTCGGGCACGCCCATTTAGACGTTGCGCTGTGAGCTTTAGACAATGCGCTTAGATCGTTAAAATAGGGCCCTTTATGTTCATCAATATTACTGAGATTTCTGATGTAATTTTATTTGAGATGATGTTAAAGTATCTCTTAGGTTAAGATCAGGACTCATGGGTCACTTCAGAAACTGTTTTATCTTCTTCTGTTAAGCTTGAAGTAGGGGAGAACCGGGGCAAAAGTAACTTAGGACGAAAGTAACGAAACGATTTTCTCCGAGCCCTGATAACATTTGCATCCCAAACTATGACAGCATCCTAGGCACATAACCCCTGACAGAGCTGACAAATATCGCAGTATTTACTCATCGTTTTGCGGTCTAGGTCCAGAAAGGTGTTTTCAACCATGATAAGTAAATTCCTAAAGCTGTAATTTTTTTCTTATAACGCGTTGTGTTTTTCGTTTCATATGTTAAAGTACTGATCAATCTACAGGTTTCTTAGTGACCTAAAACATCCTAACAAGTTTTACTTCTCAGAGTTTTTCAAAATAAAAGTAAATCGGCTTTAAATGTGAAGAGATCATGTCGGGATGAAAGTAACACTTGTTACTTTTGTCCCGCTGCAAATACTTAAAGGTGCAGTGTGTAATTTTTAGAAGAATCTCTTGACAGAAATGCTTAATAATATACAAAACTGTATTGTAAGGGGTGTATTAAGACCTTTCATAATGAACCGTTATGTTTTTATTACCTTAGAATGAGACGTTTTTATCTACATACCGAGGGTCCCCTTACATGGAAGTCGCCATATTGTGCCGGTTTTTGTTTCTACAGATTCCGTAACGGACAAACTTTTTTTACTAAGTTGTCTCCGACAATGACATGTTTGTCCGGTGATGGCTACCGTAGCTTCTCTATGCGTTTCAAAAGCGAGGGGTGATCAGTGAACTGAGCCATTGGTTGCAATTCGCAACCTCACCACTAGATGCTGCTAAAATTTACACACTGCACCTTTAAATGTTGAAAATATTATTCTAGTTTGATTTAATTTTATTTTCATAGTGTTCAAACTGTTGAAAAAAAATTTATTTTCAAAAATGTAAGTTGTACTGTTGGTTGCTTTTGAAACATGTGATGAAACTGAAATTTTAAATGAAAATGTAATTTCATTATTTTTTACAGAGATAAATTACATAATTAAGTTACATATTAACGAGGTCATAGTCATGTATATTTAATAAAAAACCCGTGTAAAAAATTTCTTGTTTCGTTGTTTTACTTTTGACCCACCTGTGTGTTACTTTCATCCCTGCAGGTGGGGTCAAAAGTAACAATTCACTACTATTTTAAAGTGGTTTTACATTTTTCAAAATCCCACCTGGTATTGATAGACCACGCTTGTGAGTAATTGACCACAGTAAAAATACATCTCTGTCTAAAACATTAGCTTTTAATGAAAAATGCTCTCCCCTACAGATGACAAATGACAACACACAGTCCAGGACCTAAGACATCAAACAGCTTTAAATCATGATGTTTGTCTTATTGTGAACTGTGAACATCAAGACTGTTAGAAATACTCTTTATATCTTTATATAATTCATACAATTACAATACAACTTGAAGTTCACACTGGGCAGTGATTCTTGTCTTCAGTCTTGTGTCATTGATTAAACTTCATGTACAGTGTAATTCAGACACATTTATTACCAGTGTTAGGGAAAGTTACTTTTGCGTTACTTAGTTACTTTTCATGGAAAGTAATGCTTTCATTACTTTTTAATTACTTTTGCGTTACTTTTTCTTGGCTGAGGGCTGAGGGTTGATCTCTTTCAGGAGTTGCAGGTGTTTTTTATGACCGAAAAGTTCTGCATTCAGAAATTGCATATTTCATCACAAAAATGTCGAGCTCTGGCCTCAGTTTCTGACTCAAACTGTTCACAGCCGTGTACGCATAGAGTGCCTAATGTGACTACATTTAGTTTAATTCAGTAAATACTTTTTTTTTAAATCAAATTAATTAAACTAAAAAAGTAACTTGCATTACTTTTTTAAAAAGTAACTCAAATATTAATGTGTACATTTAAAAAGTAATGCGTTACTTTACTCGCTACTTCAGAAAAGTAATATTATTACGTAATGCACGTTACTTGTAATGCGTTACCCCCAACACTGTTTATTACTCGACACTGTAAATATGTTTAACACAGTTTTTAAATATAGACATAAAACACATGAAAACACACAACTATTTTAAATACAAGTGATTATAACGTGTTCATTTATGAATATTTAATTATATAAAACTGTTTTTACATTAACAATAAATTAATAACATAAATAACCAAGAGACAATATTACCATTTTTTATTTTCCTCTCTTCCCTCTTTAGTTTCTGATCTTCACTCTTTAGTCTCTGGTCCTCATTCTCTAGTCTCTGATCTTCATTCTTTAGTCTCTGATTCTTTCTCTGTAGTTCTGAAGAGAAAAAAACATTCAATTGATACAATTATTTCTTAACAACTACAGGCATAACAACTACAAACATTATTTTCTGTTTTAAATTTGATTTGTCCACTTGACACTGTGATGTCTTTACATGATATCCTAGTGTGTGCATTTCAGTTAACACCACACAGCACATATCATAAAACTGTTTGAAAAATATAAACTCTTGACTTTTAAGTGCTTAAATGAGAAGTGAAATCTTAAATCACTGTTTGTTCAGTTGAAGATGAAGTGAATCTAAACCTGAAACACTTCACACTGAACTGCACTAACTGATGAGATGTTCAATGCTGACAAAAACAGCATTTCTTTAAATCTAACTACGCTTAGGTCACACTATATACAGTAGGGGAGAGCAGGGGCGAAAGTACAATTTTCCAGAAAAACTTAATTTTTAAAAGATTGTAACATGGGTGCTTTAAAGAAAGCAATTGAGAGTTGAATCCATGTGCAAAAAGAGGTTTATTAAAGTAAAATCTACTTAGGCAGGAAGAGTAATCCAAATATACAGGCAAATGGTCAGGGCAGGCAGAAAGCAATCATTATCCAGAGAAACACGGGTCAAAAACAGGCTAACACAGAACAGAAAACCGGTTAAGCAGGCTAAGTAGGCTAAACAATAATCAGCGGGGAGTGAACAGATTTGAAGTGGCTTTATACAAAACAAACAGGAAGTGGGAAGTGAAGCATGGCATGATGTGATTTCAAAATAAAAGCCGGAACAGAACAGGGTGTCAATTCAATTAAATTAAATTCAATTTTATTTATATAGCGCTTTTCACAATTGTTAATTGTTGCAAAGCAGCTTTACATGAGTAGATGTAGAGGAGAACATTGAAAATCAATACATAGTATAAGAAGTAGAATATAGCGGCTAAGGATAAAAAAACGTGTAAGCGAGCATATTAATAATGTAACATGTACAGTAAAGTGCTAAGTTAAGCCAAAGTTGGCTGACTCTCCCTGGGACTAAAAACCCCCCTAGGAGAAAACCCAATGGGAAAAATCCTAGAAGGACAAAAAACCCTAGGGAGAAATTAATATTTATATTTATAATATATAGACATGGTAGGGATAGGAATCGGATAAGCGGATTAAACTGGTTCAGCCGGTGGTCATTGGTCACGCATCGGTTGGGCATCACGTTGAAGGACAGCCAGTAGATCAGTGGTGCGATGACCTTTACAGCAACAGGAACTGGGTCTGTTTGTCTCATTGTCCTCGGGGTCGAGGACGAGACAGGGAGACAAAAACAGAATTCTATTAGCGTAGGGGCCGTTCGCATGTAATGCAAGTGTCATACATTATAGTGGTTTAATTCAGCCCGGTTCCAGACAGGCTAACTATTGCGGCAAGAGTAAATTACCCATATGAGGTATGTGAGTGCTTTGTTCTAGACAAAATAACTACTGCGGGAAAAGTACATTTACTGGACATTCTATGTGAATGCTATGTTAAAGAAGAATGTCTTAAGTTTAGATTTAAATTGTTCGACTGTGTCTGATACTCGAACATTATTTGGTAAATCATTCCAGAGCTTGGGGGCTAAGTAGGAAAAGGATCTACCACCTTTAGACACTTTTGATATTCAAGGGATAATTAAGTAACCAGAATTTTGTGATCGCAGTTTACGTGGTGGATTGTATTCTGATAGTAGTTCTGTAATATACGAGGGCGCTAGGCCATTTAAGGCTTTGTAGGTGATATTTGTAGTAATATTTTAAATTGTATGCGATATTTAACTGGTAGCCAGTGTAGAGATGCCAGGATTGGACTAATGTGGTCATACTTTTTAGATCGAGTAAGTACTCTAGCGGCGGCGTTTTGAACCAGTTGTAGCTTGTTTACCTGATTTGCATGGCATCCCCCGAGTAACGAGTTACAATAGTCTATTCTAGAGGTCATAAAAGCATGGATAAGCTTTTCTGCATCTGATGCAGACAGCATATGGCGTATTTTTGAGATATTTCTAAGATGGAAGAATGCTGTGCGGCAGACGTTGGAGATATGACTATCGAAAGATAGACTGCTGTCAAACATTACGCCTAAATTCCTAACCGTGGAAGATGGCACCACCGTGCAGCCATTTATGGGCAACTTGTAATCTGACATATTATGTGTGGAGCGATTTGGTTCAATAATAAGTATCTCAGTCTTATTGGAGTTTAGCATAAGAAAGTTATGTGCCATCCAGTCCCTAATATCACTAATGGAGTCTGTTAGCTTAGCAAACTGGTGGGTTTCGCTAGGATGTGACGAGATGTAAAGCTGGGTATCATCCGCATAGCAGTGAAAACTAATGTTATGTTTCCTGATAATGTCTCCTAGAGGTAACATATATAACGAGAATAGGATAGGGCCTAGAACTGATCCCTGAGGTACGCCGTATTTAACGGGGGAGTGATAGGACTCTTCCTCATTTACATAAACAAATTCATATCGATTGGTTAGATACGATCTAAACCAGGCTAACGCCTGACCACTGATGCCAACATAGTTTTCTAGTCTATTGAGTAGGATTCTGTGATCTATTGTGTCAAAGGCTGCACTAAGGTCTAGTAATATAAGGATTGAGATTTCACCACGATCGGATGTTAATAGGAGGTCATTTGTAACTCTAAGCAGCGCTGTTTCTGTGCTATGGTGGGGCCTTAATCCTTATTGGAACTTTTCATATGTATTATTATTCGCTATGAATGTGTGTAGCTGGCTTGCCGCTACTTTTTCTAATATTTTAGAAAGAAAAGGTAGATTTGAGATTGGTCTAAAGTTATTAAGATCTCCCTGGTCAAGGTTTGGTTTTTTAATGAGCGGTCTAATAACTGCTAGTTTGAAAGCTGTTGGAACGTATCCTAATTCTAGCGATGAGTTAAAGATATTTAGTACCGTGTCGGACACTACATGAAATACCTCTTTTAGTAATTTTGTGGGAATGGGGTCTAATATACAGGAAAATGATTTAGATGACGTTACTAATTTAGAGAGCTCTTCTATTGTAGTAGGTTTAAATGACTCAAGATGTTCGTATGATAATCTAGTGGTAAATGTACTATTGGGTAGAGTGGTTGCTGCTTGCGTAGTTTCTATGTTTTCCCTAATAAACATAATTTTGTTAGTAAAGAAGTTCATGAAGTCGTTACTATTGTGTTGGAGTTTACTATTGGTTTCTGTTTTTTCTTTGTTTCTAGTCAGTTTCGCAACTGTGCTAAAGAGGAAACGAGGGTTGTTATGATTTTCTTTAATAAGCGTACTGAGATGGGTAGATCTGGCGGTTTTAATAGCTTGTCTGTAGTGTTGAACTCTCTCTTTCCATGCTGAACCCTATACCTCTAACTTTGTGTTTCGGTAGTTTCTTTCCATTTTTCTAGCTATTTTTTTAAGGGCTGCAGTATGATGGTCATACCATGGAGCTGGCGTTTTTTCTTTGATTCTCTTTTTTCGAATGGGAGCAACGGCATCCATCGTGCTAGAGCAAACGTTGTTCAGGTTTTCTATTATAATATCCAGATCTTCACGGTTATCTGTTACATGTTTCATTTGAGACAAGTCTGGAAGAGTGCTAATAAAGCTATCTTTAGTGGTGGAAATTATTGTTCTGGCTAATCTGTAGCATGTTGTAGACTGAACGGTCCTATCTAGAAGTATTGTGTATGACACAAGGCAATGGTCTGAAACGGCATCGCTCTGGGGTGATATTTCGATGTCATTAATATTGAGTCCGAGTGACAGAATTAAGTCTAATGTGTGCTTACGAGTATGCGTGGGTCCAGACACGTATTGTTTAATACCGAGAGAATTTAGAACATCCATAAACGCACGTCCTAATGCATCTTTTGAGTTATCCACATGGATGTTAAAATCACCAACGATAAGAGCTTTATCTACAGTGACTGTAAGCTCAGATAGGAAGTCTGTTATTTCTTTAAGAAAATCTGTGTGGTGGCCCAGAGGCCTATATGTGACCCGTCACGGAAACCAGGGACTCAAGTCGGCAGCACAAGTTTCGAGAAAATGAGAAACAAAGTTTTTTTTTCGAAATTTGTGATTTTCGTTTTATTGCAGAATCTGTTAGTTGAGATCACGAAGAAGCCTCTCCATGTTTGAGATAGCAGTTTTTGTACATTTAAAAGCATACATTTTGCGGTTAAAATAGGCTTGTTTTTCCGGAGATTCTAGCGTGCAGCGGGGGGCGTCATTGTCTGTGTGTATATTTACATACTGTATAAGCTTGTGTTTTCGCCTCCGCCCCCAAAGGGAACAGCTTGACTACTAAATAAGGATAGTTCGCCCAAAAATGAAAATAATGTAAGTAATGACTCACCCTTATGTCGTTCTAAACTCGGAAGACCTCCGTTCATCTTCGGAACACAGTTTAAGATGTTTTATCGTTAGATTTAGTCCGAGAGCTTTCCCCTTCATTGAAAATCTATGTATGGTTTCCATGTCCAGAAAGTTAATAAAAACATCATCAAAGTAGTCCATGTGACATCAGTGGGTCAGTAAGATTGTGTTGATGCATCGAAAATACAGTTTGGTCCAAAAATAGCAGAATTACGACTTCATTCAGCATTGTCTTCTCTTCCGGCTCGAGCGTGAAGTCACGTGACAAATAACAGTCAGCCGCATCGTACGTCAGCCGCGTCACTGACTTTATGCGGCGCCGCAGTCGGATGACGTCAAAGTACCGCGAGAGCTCTTCAAGAAATCTTACGGAGTAGTTTAATTTCGACTCGCTCTCGCGGTACTTTGACGTCATCTGTATGTCAGTTCTTGCAGCACAGCATGAGTCCAAACACACAGAAGTTACACAGATATCGTTGTATTCTTCATATAATTGGCTACATGTTTTGTCTATCAATATTTTCCATGAAGTCATTGGCTGATGGAGGAACGAGCGAGCCATTGGTAACCTCTCTAAAGGATGTCACGTTTTCGACGGCCCTGTTTGGATGATCTATTATACTACTTCCCTATTTTAAATACAAACTTTGAAGGCAGGTTCATGTGTTTAACGGAGTGTAAGCTCATATACCCTTACATGTTACGATTTAAATAGTCTTCAGATTATATATTATATTGTATTAACAGACATTCATGCGAAATCTGATGTAAACAATCTATATTTCACGGATTATACGCATTTGTGGACAAATTCATTGGATAATCTGAAACAGACTGGATTCGACTTGTGATCCCCACAAAGGTAAAGAGTCATGTTTATTTTTGCGGGTTGTCATTTGGTCATAAAATACTACATATGATGCTAGAACATCTCAAAAAGGGTTTTACAGGGGGCATGGCTTAGCTAAATGAGATGTAAATGAGCCCTATTGTCTCCCCCAGCTGAAAAGAAGAGTCCCTTTCGTCTCGATTTTCTCGGTTTGAGTATTTCTGAGTTCCTATATTCAAATGGCCACAACTTCTCCAAATCTTATCAGATTTCCATGTGTTACACATCGTTGGAAAGCTTAGAAACTGCACTTTCAGAATCTGCGAATAACTCAAAATGCCCAAATCCGACTTGTGTCCCTACTTTCCGTGACTGGTCACATATATGGTAGCTAAAATAAACGAAAGCTGTTTGTTGTTACGATCAGTTATTTCCATGTTTAACAGTATTATTTCAAACAAATTAAATTTTAGTTCTGATTTATGGTTTACTTTGAACATTTTGTTGTATATTGTAGCTACACCACCCCCTCTCCCTTTTAGACGAGGAACGTGTTTATAATAATAGTCTTGTGGGGTGGATTCGTTTAAACTGATGTAATCGTCTGCTTTAAGCCAGCTCTCTGTTAAACAGAGTGCATCTAAGTTTTGGTCAGTAACTATTTAATTGATAATTGGTTCTTTATTGGTAAGCGATCTAATGTTAAGAAGGCCGAATTTTAACATTTGAGTTTAATAAAAGTCCTAATAACAAAAACAGAACACAAGACAAAAACCCTTACAAAGATAATGTTTTAGACAGAGATATATGTTTGCTGTGCTCAGTAACTTACACGTCTGCTCTAACAATACCAGGGGGAATTTTGTAAAAATGCAAAACGACTTCAATATAATTTCACTTTAAACATAAGTAGTGAATTGTTACTTTTGACTGTGACAGCAGGGACGAAAGTAACACACAGGTGGTGGGTCAAAAGTAACACAACAAAACAAGATAGATTTTTGTGTTAAACTTGTTTTTATTAAATATACATGACTATGACCTCGTTAATATGTAACTGCAAACTTTTTTGTCATTTATCTTTGTAAAAAATAATGAAATTACATTTTCATTTTAAATTTCAGTTTTATCAAATGTTTTAAAAGCAACCAACATTACAAACTTAAATTGTTGATAATAAAACATTTTCAACAATTTGAACACTATGAAAATGAAATGAAGTTTATTTAACAAAGTTCGGGAGGAGCATGGTCATGTGATCCATCCAATCAGCGGGAAGAGGTACCTATAAAAAGCAATCCCTCTCGTATGTCCCGTGACAGTTTTACAGCATCCCTCCTCCACCCCATCTCCTCACTATCACCTAGTTGCATTTATCCCAGTTTAAGAGGGGGGAGTACTCTGGGTTCGGGCTAAAATCCGAGCTCGGAGCCCTCTCCTCGGACAGCACGCCAAATATGCTCATCTTATTATACTTATCGATTACATGTTAATGCGAACTCGTGAAATAGAATAGAAAAATATTGATTTTCAACATATACAACAGTATTGGACTGCATTTATATAGCGCTTTTTTAACAGACCTATGGCCATCCAAAGCGCTGTACATGTTGCGCTCCATTCACCCATTCATACACCGACGGCAGTGTCAGCCATGCAAGGCACCATCCAGCTCGTCGGGAGCAGCTGGGGTTAGGTGTCTTGCTCAAGGACACCTCGACACATGGTCCGGTGGAGCCGGGGATCAAACGACCAACCTTCCGGTTTGTAGACAACCTACATGAACCACTGAGCCACTGCCGCCCACTAGCATTAGCAGCGGGACAAAAGTAACAAGTGTTACTTTTGTCTCAACAGGATTTCTTCACATTTAAACTCAATTAACTTTTATTTTGAAAAACTCTGAGAAGTCAAACTTCAGGATGTGTTAGAGCACTAAATAACCTGTAGATTGATCAGTATTGTAACACATGAAACAAAAAAACACAACGCGTTATAAGAAAAAAATGACCGCTTTAGGAATTTACTTCATTGTTTCAAAATGAGATAACTCCGTATTTTTTCATAACAAAAAATACAGCTTATTAGCAGAATAAACACAATAAAAACATGCTAACATAATAAACATGTTTTGACAAAAAATGATCTCGTTTTGGAATCAAACTCTTCAAATATAACAAAACAAACATGAATGTTACCTTCGTATTTATAAATGAACACAGCGTTCAGTAATCCAGCAATCACACCGAGCACAGATCCAACAGAAATCAAGATCATTAATATCCTCCAAGAGTTAAACATTTTGCCTGTAAAAAAAAACTCTCTTTATCTAATATCACTGATTATATTCACTTGAATTATGAATATTTTCATGTATTACTGCATCAAATCATCATGAGATCGTGTGTGTGTGTGTGTGTGTGTACTAACTTGATGTAATAATCTGAGTCTCCGTCATGTGATGTCTCATTCTGACTCTACAGTGATATTTACTGTCTCTGTTATATACAGTGATCATGTGTTTCACTCTGAATCCATCTGTCTCTCTCTCTGTGTTTGTAGTTTCAGATGTCAAAGTGACTCCTTCACTGTCCAGCCATACAAGTTCAGGTTCAGGGTACCAGCCTTTAGATTCACACTGAAGATAAAGTCCACCATAAACATCAAATCCATCTACAGTGATGAGTGGAGGACTTCCTACAGCTACACATCAAGAATGAAAAAAACATTAATTTAGTCATAACTTTCTTCCTATACTTTTTTCCTTGTTTTCTTCTGGCTTATTGTGATTATGACAACATGCACTTAACCCAATAGGCTACTGAACATCACTTACAAGTACAAGAACAAATATAGCTGCAAGCAGCAATTGCGGGGTCAAGCACCTTCAGCGCAATGAGCACCCAAAGCACAGCAAAAACCACACGACGCAGCAAATGCGCAAAGCGCAGAAAGCGCGCAATACAGAGCCCGAACCCGAAGCAAAGCAAATGCAGAGCAGAACCACTGCAGTGTGGAGCAACAACAGTAAAGATGGCAAAAATATAACACGTGTGGAAAACCAGACAGGTCGAGAAGAACGTGTTAAAGGGAACACAAAAGGAAATCTCAATAAGTGAAAGTAAGAGCTGGAATTCGAACCCATGACCTCAGGTTCCCAAAGCACGGCACTAACGGCATGCACCACTGAGTAAATGATTAAACCACTGAGTTGATGTGTCCAACCTATAGAATAGAGATTTAGAACTGTAAACATTGATATCCAGCAATTACCAAAAGTGCAGAAATGACAACAGAGAGCTCAAATAACTGAAATACAATGTATAGTATGAAAATCACAAAACTTAAGTGAGAAAAAAGTTAAGACAAAAACCACTGCACATGGGATTTGAACCCATGAACTCAGGTTCCCAAAGCACAGCAGTTACCGCATGCACCACTGAGTAAACGATTAAACCACTGAGTTAGTGTGTCCAAGCTATAGAATAGAGATTTAGAGCTGTAAACATTGATATCCAGCAATTACCAAACGTGCAGAAATGACAACAGAGAGCACAAATAACTGAAATACAATGTATAGTATGAAAATCACAAAACTTAAGTGAGAAAAAAGTTAAGACAAAATATCACAGCACATGGGATTCGAACCCATGACCTCAGAATCTCATGGCATGTGGTTAACCAGATGCGCAACTCAGTTAACACAGCCCAAAGGGCAGCAAAAAACAGCTTAGGTGCTGCAAGGATTGACATATGCCAATCAACACAGATGCAGAACTGACAGTGCAGAGCAAAACTAACAGAAATACAATGTATATGAGAATCAAAAAGCTCAAGTGAGATTGAAGACAAGAAGATCATTCTGTATAGTAATGCTATACAATGTAATATACAGTCACATTAATTTACTATGACAAATAGACAAGTGGCAAGAGAGAGAGACGCAAGAGAGAGAGAGACGCAAGAGAGTGGCAACACTGTTGTCGGAGCTCCGTCGAGATCATCATCTAAATCCTATTTTTCTATCTTGTTCCTATCTATATAATATAACTCACTAGTTCATCTTAGGAATACCTTACCGTGACGATTATTCAACAGTATCAGTAACTGAAACGATTTATCGCTGGTAAACACCCAGCATTAGCATATAGCCCGCTAGCGTAAACAAACGGGGAAACGCTGCTACGTGCATTGGAGCTCCGTCGAGTTCATCATCTAAATCCTATTTTCTTACTATCTCGTTCCTATCTATATAATATAACGTACAAATTTATCTTAGGAATACTTTACCGTGACGATTATTGAACAGTATTAATAAGTAAAATGATCTATCACTAGTAAACACCTAGTGTTAGCATATAGCCCGCTAGCACTCGCTCACTGTCTGTTTACTGTAAATCTGCCTTCCTTTTCGATCTAATGGCGGACACATCCGATGTATGTTTTTCAGACCTTTCCTCACCAGAGCGGGAAGCTGTGGAGGAGTTGCTGCCCGGCATTCGCACCAGGCGGTACAGCGTGCCCCACATCACCCTGGCTCCAGGCACCCGGAGACGACCAAGGCATGCAACAAGCGAGCACCCATCTCGATGCAGCTTCACGGACCGCGTTCGGGCGAACGGAGACGCTATCGCACAGCATGAAAACGGTAAGACTCCGCTTGTCATAGTAACCTGCACTACTTGCCACATGTACAGTTTAGCTTCTTCCGTCAGCACAGAGGTGTTTACATGTGTTAAATGTATTGAAGTAGTAAGGCTAACGGAGAAGGTTGCAGAACTAGAAGCGCACATCCGAACGCTCGTTGAGGACAGTAAAACCGCTAATGTTAATGTTACAAACACTGTTTCGGGTGCGCCTACGGTAACGCGTAGTACACATAGCTCGGTTTCGGCAACTGAGTTAACACGGCCGACTAACTGGGTGACTATCAGGCGGCGTAGTCATATTCGATGCCCATCGAAGTCCCCCCTAGTAATTTCTAACAGATTCGACATCCTAAGCAATACACCGGCTGAGACATCTGTTAAAGGTGCCCTTGTTATTGGAGACTCGATACTTAAGAACGTGAACATTGAGGCACCAGCCACCATAGTTGACTGTATACCGGGAGCCAGATCGTCAGACATTAGATCCAAACTTAAAATGCTGGCCAATGCTAAGCGTAAGTTTTCAAAAATTGTTATTCATGCCGGCGCAAATGACACCAGACTCCGCCAGTCGGAGATCACCAAAGATACTATTAAAGAGGTGTGTGAAATTGCAAAAACAATGTCAGATAATGTAATATGCTCTGGTCCCCTCCCCGCCTACCGGGGTGATGAAACTTATAGCAGATTATTGTCTCTTCACCACTGGATGTCAAAATGGTGCCCTCAGCATAACGTAGGGTTTATAGACAATTGGAAGCACTTCAGGGGGAGACCTGACCTGCTAAAGAGAGATGGCCTTCATCCGTCATCGGAAGGAAATGCTATACTCTCTAGAAATCTGACCAATACTCTTAATTCTAATACAGTCTGACTACCCAGGGCCCAGGTCAGGAAACAGATAGATCGGCCTACCCGTCCATCTGTTAGCTGCTCTGACATGTCAAGATCACATATATCGCAGAACTTAGAGTCTATCTTACCAGAGTATCAACACATTTCAACTGTGTGCGTTCCTCGAACAAACGAATACAGAGCACCGTTTACCTCGTCTCGTACAAATCTTACTAACATAAAATTAGAAAACAATACGTTTACAGATGAACCTCGAATGTTAAAATTCGGCCTTCCTAACATTAGATCGCTTACCAATAAGGAACCCATTGTCAATGAAATAATTACTGACCAAAACTTAGATGCACTCTCTTTAACAGAAACCTGGCTTAAAGCAGACGATTACATTAGTTTAAACGAATCCACCCCACAAGACTACTATTACAAACATGAACCGCGATTAAAGGGGAGAGGGGGTGGTCTAGCTACAATATACAACAAAATTTTTAAAGTTAACCAAAAATCTGAACTAAAATTTAATTCATTTGAAATAATGCTATTAAATATGGAAATAACTGATCGTAACCATAAACAGCTCTCTTTTGTCCTTGCTACAATCTATAGACCTCCGGGCCATCATGCAAATTTTCTTAAAGAAATATCAAATTTCCTGTCTGACCTCGTAGTCACTGTAGATAAAGCTCTTATCGTTGGTGACTTTAATATACACGTAGATAACCCAACAGATACATTAGTATTAGCGTTTATGGATATTCTAAATTCTCTCGATATTAGACAAAACGTGACAGGGCCCACGCATACTCGTAGGCACACATTAGACTTAATTCTGTCACTCGGGCTCAATATTAATGAAATCGAGATATCACCTCAAAGCGATGCAGTTTCAGACCATTGCCTTGTCTCATACACGGTACTTCTAGATAGGATCACTCGATCCACAATATGCTACCGACTAGCCAGAACAATAATTTCAACCACTAAAGATAACTTTATTAGCACTCTTCCAGACCTGTCCCAAATGAAACATGTAGCAGATAATCCTGAAGATCTAGATATTGTAATAGAAAACCTGAACAGTATTTGTTCTAACACATTGGATGCCGTAGCTCCAATTCGAAAAAAGAGAATCAAAGAAAAAACGCCAGCTCCATGGTACGACCATCATACCGCATCCCTTAAAAAGGCTGCTAGAAAAATGGAAAGAAACTATAGAAGCACAAAGTTAGAGGTATGGTGTGCAGCATGGAAAGAGAGTGTTAAACACTACAGACAGGCTATAAAAATTGCCAGATCTACGTATCTCAGCAATCTTATTAAAGAAAATCATAATAACCCTCGCTTCCTCTTTAGCACAGTTGTGAAACTGACTAGAAATAAAGAACAAACAGAACCCACTAATAAACTCCCACACAATAGTAACGACTTCATGAACTTCTTTACTAAGAAAATTATGATTATTAGGTAAAACATTGTAGGTACCCAAGCAGCCACCACTCTACCCAGTAATATATTTAACGCTAGCTTACCATACGAACATCTTGAGTCATTTAAACCTACTACAATAGAAGAGCTATCTAAATTAGTAGCGTCATCCAAATCATAATCCTGTATATTGGACCCTGTTCCCACAAAATTACTCAAAGAGGTATTCCCTGTAGTGTCTAACCCAGTACTAAATGTATTTAACTCATCACTAGAATTAGGCTATGTTCCAACAGCTTTCAAACTAGCAGTTATTAGACCGCTCATTAAAAAACCAAACCTTGACCAGGGAGATCTAAATAACTTTAGACCAATCTCAAATCTCCCTTTTCTTTCCAAAATATTAGAAAAAGTAGTGGCAAGCCAGCTACGTACATTCTTAGCAAATAATAGTACATATGAAAAGTTCCAATCAGGATTCAGGCCCCACCATAGCACAGAGACAGCGCTGCTTAGAGTTACAAATGACCTTCTCCTAACATCCGATCGTGGCGAAATATCACTCCTTATATTATTAGACCTTAGTGCAGCCTTTGACACAATAGATCACACAATCTTACTTAATAGGCTAGAAAACTATGTTGGCATCAGTGGTCAAGCGCTAGCCTGGTTCAGATCGTATCTAACCAATCGCTATCACTTTGTTTATGTGAATGAGGAGGAGTCACATCACTCCCTGGTTAAATACGGCGTACCGCAGGGATCAGTTTTAGGTCCTATCCTGTTCTCGTTATATATGTTACCTCTGGGAGATATTATTAGGAATCATAACATACAGTTTCACTGCTACGCAGATGACACACAGCTTTACATCTCCTCATATCCTAGCGAAACACACAATTTTTCTAAGCTATCAGACTGCATCAGTGATATAAGTGACTGGATGGCACATAACTTTCTTATGCTAAACTCCAATAAGACAGAGATACTTGTAATCGAACCGAATCGCTACAAATATAATATGACAGACTACAAGTTGCCCATAGATGGCTGCACTGTGGTGCCAACCTCCACGGTTAAGAATTTAGGTGTGATGTTCGACAGAAATTTATCCTTCGACAGCCATATCTCCAATGTCTGCCGCACAGCATTCTTCCACCTTAGAAATATCTCAAAAATACGCCATATGTTGTCTGCATCAGATGCAGAGAAGCTTATCCACCCTTTTATGACCTCTAGAATAGACTATTGTAACTCGTTACTTGGAGGATGCCATGCAAATCAGGTAAACAAGCTACAGCTGGTTCAAAACGCTTCTGCGAGAGTTCTTGCTCGATCTAAGAAGTATGACCGCATAAGCCCAATTCTGGCATCTTTACACTGGCTACCAGTTAAATATCGTATACAGTTTAAAATATTACTAATCACCTACAAAGCCTTAAATGGCCTAGCACCCTCATATCTTAGAGAATTATTATCAGAATACAATCCATCACGTGCATTGCGGTCACAAAATTCTGGCCTCTTAATAATCCCTAAAATATCAAAAGTGTCTAAAGTTGGCAGATCCTTTTCCTACTTAGCCCCTAAGCTATGGAATGATTTACCAACCAACGTCCGAAAATCAGAGACAGTAGATAACTTTAAATCTAGACTTAAAACTTTTCTCTTTAACAAGGCATTCGCATAGTTTGTTTAGCAATAGTACTTATCTCCCAATAGCTAGCTTGTACAACCTAATAAATAAATAAATTAATGAATAAACTAAAACCTTTTTTTCGTCAACATTCCAAAACATGGTAAATGTCATTAATACTCTTTAGTAATATGCTGAAACTTTGAATTGGTTGTCGATTGAGTCTTAATTGCCAAATATGGTCGGTTTGCAATTTTGGCCTTTTTCCCATGGCCTTAAAATAGTATGTCATACAGAACCGTTTGCCACTGTACGTTAGTATTAACGACGGCAGTGGGGCCTCTGGCCTTAGTCAAACGAGTTCTGTTTCTGTTTCTAAAATCATCAACTATATGTAATACACTTATTTCCCAATAGCTAGCTTGTACAACCTAATAAATAAATAAATTAATGAATAAACTAAAACCTTTTTTTTTTCGTCAACATTCCAAAACATGGTAAATGTCATTAATACTCTTTAGTAATATGCTGAAACTTTGCATTGGTTGTCGATTGAGTCTTAATTGCCAAATATGGTCGGTTTGCAATTTTTGGCCTTTTCCCTGGCCTTAAATAGTATGTCATACAGAACCGCTTGCCACTGTACGTTAGTATTAACGACGGCAGTGGGGCCTCTGGCCTTAGTCAAACGAGTTCTGTTTCTAAAATCATCAACTATATGTAATACACTTAACCAGCAATAGTTAGCCTGCCCGGAACCGAGCTGACTAAAATCCACATTACTGTGTGACACTTGCTTTTTATGTGAACGGCCCCTACGCTAATAAGATTTTGTTTCTCTCTCCCTGTCTCGTCCTCGATCACGAGGACAATAAGACAAACAGATCCAGTTCCGGTAAATGTGAAAGTCGGCACACCTCTGATCTACTGGCTGTTCTTCAACGTGATGTCCAGCTGATGCCTGACCAAAGACCACCGGCAGAACCCGCTTAATCTCCGCTTAATCTCCTTCCGTTTCAATGTGTATATATATATATATCTCCCAAGGGTTTTTTCCTCCTAGGACTTTTTTTTTACTTCCCCAGCTAAAATTCCGGGGTTTTTTTTTTTCTCCTAGGGGGTTTTTCAACCCGGGGAGGCAGCCTTTTTGGGCTTAACTTCTATACGTTACATTAGTAATACGTTTGCTTATAATGTTGATTTATAGCTGCAGCAAATTTAGCTGCTTGTGCTATCGTGTATTATGTTATGCTATCTGTCGATTTTCTGTGCTTTTCACTACATCTATTATGTAAAGCTGCTTTGATACAATTACCAAATTGTGAAAAGCGCTATATAAATAAAATTGAATTGAATTGAACGTCACAGGCACGGTCAACTTTGGAGTGGTATTTCTAAGAAAGAGAACAGAATATCAAAAATCTGTTCAGTCATTTCTGTGCGGATTGCTCCAAACATTATACGAGCAGTACCTGGCATAAAATAAACAAAATTTGTAAAAAGAGTAGCGAAAAAATCATCTACCATATGCTTTACAATAACACATGAACAGAATGTTGGAAAATGACAAACGAGGTATCGTTGCAATCGGCATAAACCAGTGAATACAATTTCACAAAGAAATTAATATCAGACAAAGTATTCAGAAGTTATAAGCAGTTCCATAAGAACTGTTATAGTTTATAACCCCTAGGTGGCGCTGTACTCTGACTTCCAAGGTACCTTCAAGACATCATGCTGAATCTCCCTACTGATTTTTGCACGGATATGTCCAATAGTTCAAAAGATATAACAATTTATGACAAATTTCAAAATGTCGGACAGATGTGTGTGGTCAAACCCGGCATAATACACATCGACAGATGCGGCATCAGTTAAGCAATCCATGGACATCAAGATCATAATTTTCTGACAAACAGTTCAGAAGTTATGGGCAAAAATAGCCTATTTTCATATCTCGTGACCCATAGGTGGCGCTGTCACCAAATTTGGCATGAACCCCAAGTTCATGGTCCACATGAAGTGTACCAAATTTCATTTCAATTGATCAAAGAATGACCGAGCTACAGCTTCAGAACCATTTTTGCGTCAACCTCGTTAAGTTTGCGCATTTATTACTTTTGAACAAAGATAAATATAAAAATTCTGTTTGGTCATTTCTGTGCGGCTCACTCCAAAGATCACCTGTGCCAAAATTCATAACAATTGAAACTAATTTGAAGGAGGAGCAGCGAATAAACGGAATACTGTACATTTCAAAATGGCCGCTACTGTAATGGGTGGAGTTTTACTGTAAGGCATTAAAAACAATAAGCATGAGGAGAGCAATCACGTGTACTAAATAGAATTTTCATAGATCAAGCGGATCAGCAGTTATAACCATTTGAACATTGAATATTTGCACTGCTGGTGGCGCTATAGAGTTAGTTGTAGAGACCCCATTTTTGGTCACTTGACTTTTCAGGACCACCTCTACAACTGTGCCAAATTTCATAATTTTCCTATGTACGGTTCATAGGGCTGCCATAGAAACCAATGGCTAAGAAGAAGAAGAAGAAGAAGCAGAATAATAATAATAATAATACTAACAATTACAATTGGTGTCACAGCACCTTCGGTGCTTGACCCCTAATAATACTAACAATTACAATAGGTGTCTCAGCACCTTCGGTGCTTGACCCCTAATGATACTAACAAGTACAATAGGTGTCTCAGCACCTTCGGTGCTTGACCCCTAATTACAATAGGTGTCTCAGCACCTTCGGTGCTTGACCCCTAATAATAATAATAATAATAATAATGCTAAAAATTACAATAGGTGTCTCAGCACCTTCGGTGCTTGACCCCTAATAATACTAACAATTCCAATAGGTGTCTCAGCACCTTCGGTGCTTGACCCCTAATAAAACATGAGTTTGCTCACCTTCAACTCTGAGATCAACAGTAATGTCATCACTCCAAGATTTATACTCAATAAAACACTTATAAGCTCCTTCATCAGAGACTTTAACTCTTGAGAGTTTGAGTGATGTGTTTCCTTTCTTTAGTTCATCTTTAAACACTTCAGTTCTTCCTCTGTACGACTGAAGCTGATTTATGTTTTTGTCTTCATGATCTTCATAGAGATGAACTATTGAGTCTTTGAGATCAAGTCTAAACCACTCGACTCTCATGTTTACAGCACTGATGTTGGGTTTGAGAGAACAGGGCAGAATCACATCTTCACCGGCTATAGCGAGTAGAGGAGCTGCAGGTTCAACAACAGCAAACTGATCTGTTAAGAGACAGAAAACAGGTCTGAAATCTGCTGTCAGAGAGGTGTTGTGTGGTTTCATCATGTTAACATTAAAGAAACCATTCATGAAAAATAAATGAAAAGTCATTGTTTGTAACAATGGGCTTGTAAACATTCTTCTATTATCAGCTTTAATTGTCTACTTTCACACAGTTTTAACCACAAAAAGTTATAGTTATAATTATATATAATTATAAATTATAGTTATAATGTGTGAATATTTACCTGCTGTTGAATCTGTGATTCCAATAATAATCATCAGAGTCACACAAATGAACTCCATCACTCCAAAACACAGCTTCTCAAAAACATGACAAAATAAAAAATGTTTTTAGACACAAACACATTTACATAAACAAAAACAAACAAATTTGTTCACAATCGTCTACAGCGTCTTAATAAATTCTGATCATGAGAGTTTGTGGGATCAAGCAGAAACTTGTTTAATTTAACTTGTTATACCTGAAGTGCTTGCACGGCTCCTCCCATCATTCTGATAAACAGAAATCTAAATTGATTTTCTCTCTGTGTGTGGACTGACATCTTTAAGCTTTCAGGGTTTATATTGTTTAACATGAATTTGTGGTGTTTTAGGTTTGGGATGGTCATATTCTTGTTTCATGGGTCAATATTTGCTATGACATAAACTAAGCTATCTAAATTTGTAGGTTTTGCAGTTATAAAACCTTGTAAAAGAAATATTGATTCCCTTACAAATAATAAAATACAGGTTTTACTGTATTTGTCAAATAATTCACATGAACATACAAATAGCCTACTCTCTCCCCCAACAACATACATTTTGCCCTGACAGTAAATAAAATCTTATTTGGCTATAAAACGGAGAAACAACAAAACTTAAAACAAGCTGAATCTCATACAAAACCACTTTATTTTGATGGTCCCCCTATAGATAGTTAGTTGAAATTTAACTGATAGCGTACAGACTATCTACTTACTCTCATCAGTATAGTATTTGTAGATTGTCTATTACATGTTCTGTGACAATCATTAAACTGTCTGTAATATGTAAACGGCTAATAAACATTTTGTCAGGAAACTGTTAGTAATGTGCTGTCAATTAAAGATGAACATGTTCAACAGCGTATTAGCAGACAGGCAACAAATCCTCAATAACTTTTCAGTAATTCAAGTACAGCGAAGTAAAAGATTTTTTGTCAGTATTTAGTTATTAACCAATGTATCAACAGACTTTCAGTAAGCATTCAGTTGACTATAAGTAGCAACTCATCATATTTTAAATTAACTTTAGGCATACTAACCAATGTATCAAAAGACTTTCAGTAAGCATCCAGTTGACTTTAAGTAGCAACTCAGCATTAATTCATATTAACTTTAGGCATATTAGGCTGCTAAAACTCCATATTTTGCAAGTATTTTCAGAAATGCGGTACTTACTGTTTGTTACATATAAATTACCTTTCAGTAGAGAGTCATTTTACTTTGAGGTAAATTTGTCTTTTCATCTCTGGCCACATTAGACCCATCAAAATGAAGTGAAAATCTTAGGGATGCTCTTGAATGACTCTTACATCAGACAACATGGCTACTAGTCAGCAGATTTTCAGCAGACTGTCAATAGACAATAAACATCATCACTACTAAATATCTGTTATAAGACAAAAAACAGCAAAACAGAACAAGATGCTGAACGAGGAAAATATGCAGACTCATTTGTTTGTCCAGTCAACTCCTTTTAATTACCTTGTCAAAAAGGACAACATCCAATGAAAGGGTGATGTGTGTACATCTGTAAATCAAAAGATTTGAGAATACTCATGTGGACTCTCTTGAAATTAACAGGTTAGAGAGAGGATCAAACATGGAAACAAAAAAGTTTTAAGTCTGCCTAGAATGACAAAAAGGGTTTGTAAGAATATGTTCCCTTCTGTTCAAACAATGTTATTAATACTAACTGTTAATAATGATATCTACTTTTTAGACATACTCATAGCGAACAGCGAACATAGCTAAGAAGCTTTTTAACAGATCACTTATTTAGACAAAAAGGCAAAAGTGAACCTTTCGCTTTCATTGATAGGACCTTTCTTTGAACATCTATATTGTGTTCTTTGAACTTTTGTGCAAACTCAGCTAGTTTTCCTGGAGTGAAGGTGATGCTATTAAATTGTGCTCTGTCAGCAAAATACAGTTCTGCAATGGGAGCAAGCTGGGCAACTGCATTCCGAGACACACCTTCTTCTCGGAATGCTTTTGTCATGGTTGCTCCACGTTTGTCAGCTTCAAAAGCCTTTTATAACGCCTTATGACATCACAAACATTGTTGGCTGAAAAACAGACAACACAAACAAAATTAATTAACTCACTGACAGAGATACCTCTTTCCAAACAGTGGCGGGTGGTGCTAAAAAAATTTTTGGGGGGGCCCTACAAACTTGAAATTAAACTTTTACTATGGTAATGCAGGTCTGTAGCCGTTTATCCGGTGATAACTATCATTACTGCATCATGTTAATTTTCTTAATTTTGCGAAAAGCACAACATTCTCTTTTTATTGGGAGTGGACAGGAAAAAACTAATCAGCAGAGTAATTTAAGTCTCTTTGCGGAGTGATTGAAAAATAAAGAGTTTGCGGCGCCCACGCCGCAGTCGACCCCAGAGTGTTAAAGATCTGATTTTATAAACTCTCAGTAAGCTGTTGGATGGATGTAATTTAGTGTGTGCTGAGCACACGATGCATCTATTCCCATTGTGTTTTAACAGTTATGAACTTAACTTTCCATTGCGGAGCGAGGATTCCCATGTGAGAATGCTTCTAGAGCATCAATGCTGCACCCAGGAAGCACAGGATTGCGCACTCAATATGATTAGGCGCATCAATTCTGCACCCGGAATGTGCATAAAAGGTCCGGTTAAGTGCATAATTTCCAAAATAACTATCTGCACACTAAAGCTTTTTTACTGTGACTTTTTGCGCAATTAAGGAAAATATTGTCGTGGAATTTTAGCCGCATCAAATAATACTCACTAAGAGTGAAAGTCAAGGATCACACAGACACACTGTCGACAGAATTTTCTTTGTCTGAATTTAATATATTCTGCAGAATAGGCTCTCACCCCCGTGGTGCTAGAAGTTTAAAAACCTAAGAGCCACGTTTACAAGGTTGAGCACATATTTATAGTGAGATATTGAAAAACACAGTCATCCCATCTCCGCCCATGATACAAAGATTTCATCATAGTTCCAGCGTCACTTAGAAAATAAACCTTCAATTTATCAATGACTAAGAAACATATCAGTTGAAGCACATCTTGTCAAATAGAAGAAATTATTTTGTTCTCAGTGAAACTCTACCGTTTACTGAGTTTTTCCACTTGTTCATCATTTGTTACTTATGTCATTCACTAGCCCCCCTTTATCTTATCTGGTAGGACTTTGCATAATGTTCTAGTCTTTGGACATTTTACTACTGAACAGATGGAAAGAACAGAAATCTTTCACTAGAACAGAAGAACAGGATTTTCCATTTAACAATTATAAGTTCATAAATTATAATTAAAAATAAAAATAAAAAATCTTCTACTACACTCCTCCCTTTTTATGATTTATTCATAACTTCATGACTCTCATCGTTACATAGGGTCTTTTGAATTGTACTGAAGATGTTGAGCACAGTTAGAGTTGGGGTCTTGCGCCCTTGATGATTCCTTTGGATTTGTGGTGAAGAAGTTGAGCACAGTTATAGTTGGGGTCGTGTGCCCTTGATGATTCCTTTGGATTTGTGGTGAAGAGGTTGAGCACAGTTAGAGTTGGGGTCGTGCGCCCTTGATGATTAATTCCCTGTGTAGATTCGGGTATGGTACCACCACACCACGCAGTCGGTTAGTCGTCCTCCCTTTGGATCACCCCTTGGATTCCAGCACCAACCCTTTGGCAATGGGCAGCGTGCACCCATGTGGCACGCTCTGCGATCTTTACGGCGATATGAGTTGTCAGCAGAACCTGATAGGGCCCATCCCACGATCTGGCTTTCCAGGATTTCCTCCTGAGGTTCTTTACCACCACGTAATCCCCTGGTTTGATGTTGTGTAACGGTTCTTCTACTGGACGGGGTAGGGCTGCTTTAACCTGCTTTGGAGATATTTTGAAATACAGAGGACATAGAAATACAATACTGCAACATGTCATTTTCATTTTGAAGAGTATCGCCTGTCGCCCTGTGTGGTTCCCACCCCATATGTGGGGGTCTTCTAAAAAGTGTTTCAAAAGGGGACAATTTTGTTCGGTCTCTGACCCTCATTCTCATGTACATGAGTACCAGTGGTAAGCACTGAACCCAATTCAATTTTGTTTCTTCACACATTTTGCTTAGTTTTGCCTTGATGGTGCCATTCTCTTTTTCCACTGCAGCTCCACTATGTGGGTGGTAGACGCAGTGATTGGTCAAATTGATTTGCAAAAATTTACCCACATCTTTCACCACCTGAGCAGTGAAGTGTGCTCCATTATCACTGGAAATTTTGTTTGGGATTCCCCATCTGGGAATAATATCTTTCGACAACATTTTTGTCACCCCAGCACTATCTGCATGTTTGGTGGGCGTGGCTTCAGTTCCACTTCGAAAACATGTTTGTCATCACCAAACAATAACGTTTACCTTCTGCTGGTGTCAATTCAATGTAATCCATCATTACATGTGTGAATGGTCCCTCAGGAATGGGATGCCCCACAGGTGCAGTTTTTACCCCTCTTGCAACATTATTACCCAGACATATATGACAGTTTTCACAGTGTCCCTGTGCTACAGGAGAAAAACCCTTTGTGAACCAATTTTGTGCCATGGCTGTCAGCATTCCTCCTTTGGACACGTGGTCTAAACCATGTGTCAACCTAGCAAAATGGGAATAAAAGTGTTTAGGTAAACAAGGTTTTTGATTTGGACCCATCCAAATCCCTTCAGGAGTCTTGGTAGCTCCACATGATTTCCATACACTGTAAAAAAAATCTGTAGAAATTACAATGTTATTGCAGCTGGGTTGCCGGTAATTTACCGTAGATTTAAATTTATGTTATTTACTGGCAAGAGTTTTTTCAAAGTTAAATACATTTTAAATATTAACAAGTCTTTATCTTTACAGAATAAAACTATACAATAACAGCCTCATGCAAAGCATTCTGGGAACCAGAAATCATCATCAACCTTTTTTCTGTTTTTTGCTTCAGATTTTGTTTTCCAGAATGTTTTGCTTGATGCTGTTTTTTTAGTTTTACTCTGTAAAGACAAAGACTTGTAAATGTTAAATGTTCATTTAACTTTGAACAAAATGTTACCAGTAAATAACATAAATTTAAATCTACGGTAAATTACTGGCAACCCAGCTGCAATTTCTACGGATTTTTTTTACAGTGTAGAGTTATTTCTGTTGGGAGAGAAAATGTTTTGCATGCTTATTAGTGACTCCTGTGCTGTTTCAGCTTCCTTTTCCTGGGAAATCTGTGTAAGAGAAAAATCTACGTTAGTAGTCATGAGAAAATATTGTTTTGCCGCTGCGTCCGCGCGTGCATTGCCTCTGGATGTCACGTCCTGTTCCTTGGTGTGCGCTTTGCATTTGCACACAGCTATTTAAGAAAGGAGTAAAATTTGTTATAGGAGAGAAACTGTCAGTAAAATCAGCAGTCAATGTAAATGGTTATAGATTGATTAGTAGCAAGTTGACAAGCTTGTGTTAGTTCATGCAATTCAGCCACCTTTGCAGATTTGTGAGGTGGTAAGCATCCGGATTTCACTACTTCAAAGTCAGACACAACTGCCCACCCCATCCTATTTATGCCTCTGTCATCTCTGGAAGAGGAACCATCCACATAATATGTGAGGGTGCATTTAGGTATGGGTGTGTCAGCAAGGTTAGGCCTTGGTGTACATACTTCCCGTAGGGCAGACAAACAACAATATGGTGTACCTTCATCAGGTGTAGGTAACAATGTCGCCGTGTTTAGCACTGTACATCTTTCAACTGTGACATTAGACATCTGTAACAATGCACAGAAATAACGCAGCCATCTTGCTGCAGACAAGTGAGATGTGCGCTGTTCAAGCAGTATATGAGACACAGAGTGAGGAACCAACAGACGCAGCTGTGCGTATCCCACAAACTCACTGCTGGCTTGTACAGCTTTTTTCGCCGCTGCCACTGCCCTGAGACATCCCGGTAGGCCTCTGGCCACCGCATCAAGGCGTCCTGAAAAATATGCAACTGGTCTCAACTTGTCACCATGTTCCTGCAACAAAACAGAGGTCATACAGCCATTCCTTTCATCCACTGTTTGAATAAAAGGCTTTTTTTGGATCTGGCAACCCCAAAGTGGGTGCCTGCTGTAATGTCTGTTTTAGTTCCACAAATGCCCTTTCAGCCTTCTCTGTCCATTCTACCTTCTCTGATGGTGCAAAAGGTTTCTCATAAATCATGTCATGCAATGGTTGTTGCATTTCAGAATAGTTAGCAATACAAATCCTGCAATATGATGTCATACCCAAAAATGACTTGTTTCTTTGTAATGGGCCTTGGTATATTAGCTATTGCCTCTATTCTCTTTGGAGAGAGAGGCTTACCCATTGGTGTAATTTCATATCCTAGAAAGGTTACTTTCTGGACTGAGCACTGGACTTTATTAGGGTTTACCTTATGACCTTCCTTAGCTAGATGAGTAAGCAGCCGTATGGTGTTGTCTGTGCACGATTGCTGAGTCGGTGCTGGCACCAAGAGGTCATCCACGTACTGCAATAAAGCAACATCATCATCCAACACAAGTTTCTGTAATGAACAATGCAACGCAGAGTTTGTAAATAGTGCGGCTCTTGCTGTACCCCTTAAATGTAAAATCAAACCAAAACTGGCTATCAGAATAGACAGGAATTCTGAAGAATGCACTTGAAATATCCACTACAGAAAACCACTGGCCGTCAGCTGGTATCTGTGAGAGAATTGTGTAAGGGTTTGGCACGTGAGGTGCCTTTGCTTGTACTGCAGCATTTCCTGCTTGCAGATCTTGAACAAACCTCCACTCTGTGGGCTGACCTGCATCCCTGAACTTTTGTACAGGAAAAATGGGTGTTCTCACAGGTGATTGTGGGCAGGGAATAATTATCCCTTTTTCCAATAAGGCCTGAAATACTGGCCTTATCCCCTCAAGCGCCTCCCTTTTCAGAGGATATTGGGGTTTACATGGTCTATAATCACTATTTGGGGTGATAGTTACTGGTTCACACCCTTTAATCAAACCCACATCATACTTGTCTTTAGCCCACAGGTAATCAGGTACATTGTCAAGAACTTTTTGCGGTAATTCAATACTAGCACACGTCATGTGTACTGACAAACTGTTTTGTGAGTTGAAATCTGGAGAAACAGCTTTCTGTATTACAACTCTCTCTCAGCCATGAAAAAGCAGCATAATCTCTTCTGTGTGCTGATAAGTGCTCTGAGAACTGTACGCTATCTGCCAATGGTTCCCAATCAACAGTCTCGCTGCAGGCCTTTGCAAATTCACCTGCTTTTTCTAACGGCTGACTAGTATTTTTTGCAATGGAGATGTGGGGTACTGAATTGTCAACATCAAAAATTTGTTCCTGCTTTCCTGTCAACTGAACGAGTGCCACACACCATGAGTTATTCCAGCATATATGGGTTACAGTCAAAACCCTCTGTCTTTACAGAAAACCATCTCTCTTGCCACTCTCTTTCTGTTATGTCAACAACATGAGCTTGTGCAATGCATGTTTTCAGCTGGAATGACCTCGCTGGCTTGTGCCAATCTTATCTTCCCTTCAGCATGCAACTCTTCATTCAGAAAGGCCCATTCATACACATATAACAGAGACACACACATAGACAACATTCTGGGATCCCAACAAGAAATATTCAGGCCTTGGTTGTTACATAAAATGCTAGCATTCATTTTACACATCAAATCCCTTCCCATGAGGTTTACCGGACACACATCAGATACCAGGAACATATGCATAAACTCATTACCGTCATGCATACAACAGAGTGGAGCAGTAAATTCTTCCCTCACTATATGCCCCGAAGCACTCATAGATGAGTTAAAACTGCCCACTCAAGGTGACAAATGGGAGTTCATCTTTGCGTATGACAGAGTTGGTTGCACCAGAGTCTACCATAAACAACAATGCCTGTCCCTCAACCATTATTTCTTCGAGAGGCAGTTTAGAGTATGCCTCTCGATCAACATCAAGCAAAGCAAGTTCTTCATTGCATAGAGCGTTTCTTTCCCTTTCACACACATCAGGAAAACAGAATTAGCAAGCAGATAATATGGCATTTGAACCGCAGAAAAAACAAGAGTGGACTTACCCCCTTCCGTCCGATTCTCTCCTTCCCCCTCCTGGCTTCAGTCCCCTTTTTCTTTACACCCCGCAAAGTTTCCCGCGTCCGCCTGGGATTCTGGTTGCTCTTGAAAATTTAGGAAATGAAAACATTGGTTTTTCAAGTGTTCTTTCTGTTCGCAATACCAGCAAATCTTCTCTCTCTGACTTTCTTGCCACTGCTTTCCCTCTTTTTCTCTCGTTCTTTTTGTTGCCAGTTCTCCTGGAAACGTTGTCCTTGTGAAGGGAAACTGTGCTGATTATGTCGTTGCTGGCCCCATTTGCCTATCTTGACAAAAGCTGAAGATAGTTGTTGATTTGCCTTTCTCTGCTTCTTTCGTTTTTCTTCGTCATGCAGGCGTTCAGCATGTAGAGAATGTGTAATGACCTCACTCAGCTTTCCTGATTCCCATCCGATGCAGGTTTGCTTCACCTTTGTTGAAATTTCAGGTTGAAGTTCCCCGAGGAACATTTGCTTTAGGTAGGATTCCCAGGATGTTACCTCTCCTGTGTTGATGTTTTTATCTGGACTTCCTCCTCTTCCTCTTTCAAGATGCTGTCGAGAAGGATTGGTGGGTTTAGCCCAGGTGATAGTTCTTGTGCTGGCGGTGGCGGGGGTGCAGTTGGTATTCTTGGTAATGCTTCTTGTGCGGGTGGTTGTTGGAGTCTTCTTGGAGGGGGTTGGAGATCACCGTCTAGAAGAGGTACCTTTGTATAAGAGAAATGTACCCCAGGTGGGGTACGTGCAGGTGCATATGGAGGAGGAAAAAAACAGAAAGTTAGGTTCATCATGTAATTAATCTGATGTAGGAAAACATTATGCTTAATGTTTAGCTCTGACTTAGTCTGAGTCAGTTCGTCCTTGGTCTTTATCTTACTCTGTGCTCTCATTTCTCTGCCATCCGCAATGATTTTTTCCCTTAATAAAGTGAGTGCTTTTACACTCAGTGTTCCTTTAGGAGGAAAATCATACCTTTTCTCCCAGATTTTACGCTTTCCAACACCCCCGTGCCCTTTGATTTGATCACTCGAGTATACACACCATTTTTCAGATCCATTGACTTTTACTCTCTTTCGAATTACCCTGACCCATGGTCACGAACGAAAAACGCTTACCGTATTATCTATCAGGCACGTGCAGAGGGGGGGGCGGCGGGTGCCCAAGCACCTGCCCCTTTACCCCTGGATGACCAAAGTGCCCTTTTTGTCAAGGCATTTTTTTTGTAATTAAATGCCCTTTTGTGAAGGCCTGCCCAATCTAACTATTAGTAAAATTAATAAAAAAATAATTTAGACGCAAATAAAATTAGTCACATGATGACGTATTGACCTTTCATTGGACAATCTCTTTAGGGACGATCATCACTAGCTAGCTCACAGCGCTGGCAGCGCCCACACGTGCACGACACGGTGCGCAGGACAGGGATGATCCCCCTCGAGCCGGCATTGAACCGAAGCGATATGCTTGTTATATTATTATTATTTTACAAGAACAACGTGAGGAGAGCATGCACAGCTTTTGTTTATTGCTGTCTGTGTGTATTAACATCTCTACAACGTTAGATGCAAACAGGGCTCTCAAGTCTCACGCATTCGGCGGGAGACACACGCACTTCAGCCAGTTTACACGCCAGTGACGCCACACCTTGCATTTCTCACGCTGAAAATAAAACATTCTTCCCATATAAAAACAATGGATGAGGCAAAGGCAGGGACGTTCTCTGCCGGGAGTTCATACAGGTAGCTGTCTTGAGTTTTTAGTTGTGCTCAACTTCACGCAGCAATGCAAGAACCGAAACGCACATGACATCAAAGTACCGCAAGAAATATTCGGGAAATCATACGAAGGAGTTTGATTTCAAATCGCTCTCGCGCTGTTCTAATGTCATCCACCTGTCACGCGGAGTTTGTTGGAGGAGCAAGATCCGATGAATACGGTAAAAAAACTCGTTTAATTTTGTATCATATTGAATTTACGATTCCTGGACTCGCCTTTGATAAAAGACAATGTGAGCTGATGTTGGGTAATATAGCCATACTCGTGCTAAATTATTAACTCAGTCAAAAACTCTCCAGCTTTGCAACCAGTTTTAGTTTACCTGAAAATAAAGAAAGTACTAGAGGCTTCATAAAATGAATGAAAGGAGAGATGAATGTCATTATTTTATTGCCGTGTCATTAAGGCATCAAAGTGTGCAAAAACACAACACAAACACGATTCAAAACTATAGGCTACTCTCTTTGTATACAAATTTCGAACAGGATTAGAATAGAATGTAATTATATTTTAAATATGACAACAAAAACACAAGACTGTAAACGTAATAATATCTTAATGTCACAATGCAATAATATCATATAATTTCAAAACTGCATATACTGTTGACACACACAAACACAAAATGAAATGCACTGTAAGTCGTTTTGGATGAAAGTGGCTGCCAAATGCATAAATATATAGATATAAAACTCAGTCTATATAGATTTTTCTCTCTCACTCTATTTGCAAGGAAAATAAAGGAAAACGTTAGACTTAAAATCATCTTTCTATTCTGTATTACTTTATTATTTGTTTCAGTTGTGTGCTTGCGTGTCAGCGAGCAAAGTGCCCTTTTTATTTTTTGAGCACCTGCCCCTCCAATTGTCTCTGCACGGCCCTGTTATCTATTCAGATGCCACCACAACGGTTCTTTCCAGGATTCCGTCAGCTTTGACTCCAGAAATGGTTGAGACTCTCCCTTCCCTTAGGCCTGGGTTACGGAGCCCGAGACCTCTTGTCTCAGGGGTGATCAGTCAGTCTCTCCCAAACCTTCTGGAGTCTTCAGCTTTGGAATCCGCATCCTCGTCGCCATTATTGTCGTGGAATTTTAGCCGCATCAAATAATACTCACTAAGAGTGAAAGTCAATGATCACACAGACACACTGTCGACAGAATTTTCTTTGTCTGAATTTAATATATTCTGCAGAATAGGCTCTCACCCCCGTGGTGCTAGAAGTTTAAAAACCTAAGAGCCACGTTTACAAGGTTGAGCACATATTTATAGTAAGATATTGAAAAACACAGTCATCCCATCTCCGCCCATGATACAAAGATTTCATCATAGTTCCAGCGTCACTTAGAAAATAAACCTTCAATTTATCAATGACTAAGAAACATATCAGTTGAAGCACATCTTGTCAAATAGAAGAAATTATTTTGTTCTCAGTGAAACTCTACCGTTTACTGAGTTTTTCCACTTGTTCATCATTTGTTACTTATGTCATTCACTAGCCCCCCTTTATCTTATCTGGTAGGACTTTGCATAATGTTCTAGTCTTTGGACATTTTACTATTGAACAGATGGAAAGAACAGAAATCTTTCACTAGAACAGAAGAACAGGATTTTCCATTTAACAATTATAAGTTCATAAACTATAATTAAAAATAAAAATAAAAATTTTTCCACTACAATATATTTAGCATACTTATTTGATCAAACGTGCCTATTTAATTTTCTCCTAAACACTGCCATGGTTAATAATTACTAATGTTCTTGTAACTTGTAAATCATTTTAAATTATTGTTTTTTACAATTAATTATATTACACAAAATTATATTAGATTTAGCAGAAAGCACTATACACATTTAACGTGCGTGTGTGTGTGTATGATTACCATGATTAGTTCATTACTGATAATAAACCCATTATATTCAGATTTACACATTCATAGTAAATTTATGTCATGATTTAGTTGACTTCAAGATTTTCAGCATTTTAGCAAAGCAGTAATGATAGTTATCACCTGATAAATGGCTACAGACCTGCATTACCACAGTAAAAGTTTAATTTCAAGTTTGTAGCGCCCCCCCCCCCCCCCCGCCACTGTTTGGAAAGAGGTCTCTCTCACAGTGAGTTCATTAATTTTTTTGTGTTGTCTGTTTTTCAGCCAACAATGTTCATGATGTCATAAGGCGTTATAAAAGGCTTTTGAAGCTGACAAAACGTGGAGCAACCATGACAAAAGCATTCCGAAAAGAAGGTGTGTCTCGGAATGCAGTTGCCCAGCTCGCTCGCATCGCAGAACTATATTTTGCTGACAGAGCTAGTGATGGGAAGTTCGGATCATTTTTCTGGTTTCGGATCTTTGATTCTCGTTCATCAAAATGAAAAAATCTTTTTTTGAGTCATTTCGTTCTTTTCGTTCATTTAAAATATGATTACCTATAATTTCACAAATTACCCCAAAATAACCACTTATGCAAACAAATATGACATTTCTAACAAGTTATGAGAAATAAAAATCCTTATTTCATTATTTCTTGACACAAGCTCTGAAACATACACAAGAGATAGAAATTATTAGCTTACTCCTAAGTCAGTCCTCGTGTACAAGTCATGGTAATGCAGCCAAAGCCAAAATATAAGAAACGGAACTCCATATTTATCACATTTGTACGCCTCCTCTCGTGTCTAACTTACAGATGTTAGTTGTCAACTCGTCACTGTCTTACTGACTCTCTGTGTTCGGCCAGGCTGTGCCGTATGATATACAGCACAGGACCGGAAAGAGAAATGATTAGTTCATCATTCTCTCGAGTTCGGGACGAGTTTGAGTCTTTCGTTCTTCCTGTCAGCCTCATAGAGGCTATGCTGTCAGTACCGGAAAGATAAATTATTAGTTCATTAAAGTCTTGAGATCGGGTTCGGCCGGGGTCCGAGTCCTTATGTCATGTGACCGCTGGTATATCACATTAAATACAACATTAGATTCGTATTATTGATTGCGTCTGAATGTATCCTATATTGTTTTATATTTAGTAAATTAAATACACTGTTAGATGTCGCTGTAGATTTAGCAGCACTGTACTGTAAAAATCCACAGTACTATACTGTATGTGTACATTACAGTACAGTACTGCAGTTCATAATGCATTCTGGGTAAATTTGTTTGAGCGGGAAAATTTTACAGTATATTTTGGTCTTGATGTAACCTTGCTTTAGCCATTGCTGTAATGTGCCAGGTGTACTTGCAATAATCAGTGAAAGTGCGCCAACGTCAAATCACACAGACAGAGGGAGAGCACAACTCTTGGCTGCAGCTGAAGGAGGACGATTGATTTCTGGCAGTTCGGTAAGTTTGAAAACTTAATTTTTAGTTTAAGAATGTTGTCAATAGTTTGTCACAATATTGTTTTAAACGTGCAATGAGAGAGAAAAACGGTCGCCAACAAAGTTTCAATCTCCCTCAGAAAGTAAGCTAACGTAAACGTTACACACAGATGTCTACCGCTGCTTTAACTCGCTTTACACCTTTTTAAATGAATATAGGGTTGTTTTAACTAAATTATGACGGTTTGGTGAGTTTATATTGTGTTGAAAGTGTGGTGACAATGAAACTATTTTTTAACGAAATGGACAAAGACAACCCGCCAGCGCGGTCTTGCGGTCCCAGCATAACGGTCGTTTATCTCGGCGTTTCATCCGTTCAGTTAGCGTCAGAGAAAAGTATGAAGTTCGACTGTTTGGTAAGGCTGACTCGTGGTTGTAAACAGATAGGACTTGACACGCCGTACACAGCATACTGTAGTACCGAACTCCTCCACAGAAGTGAAAACAAGAAACCTCATATTTAACTGGATACATGCATCGAACTCATCGCAGCTTTAACTTCGACCTAATATAATTCAGACCTGGGCTCATCTTAATATCAGATGAATGAAAGGGATTGCCGCGCGTATTGTTGTTGTTATTTTATTACGGTATATCAGCAAAAGCAGAGAATATCTTCTCTTAAGCGTTTTACACGCCCAGTAAGTTGTCCAATACATTTTTATGGCATATTGTTTCCACCACTTCAGATGCATTACACGCTGTATATATAAGTTTCCAAAACACATCAAATCAATGCACGAAAAGAGAATGGGCTCCGCATTTACGTACCTTTGTCTTCTCGTCTCTGTCATCTGATCCTTCATCTCTGGATGTAAAATAATCCATAATAACATCGTGTAGAAAACTGGCATCACCAGGATTGCTCCGATTTAGGCGATCATGTTTATCTTTAAAGTGAGCAGCTAGCTACTAACTTGTTAAAAAACTTTGCGTGAAATAGTGTTACACCGCAGCCGTCCGGGTAAAACATTAAAGGGACAGTCTTTTTACCTTGTCACTATAAATCGCTATTTTCTGCAGTAAACGAGACATTTTCAGAGATTTTCTGTAGACAAGATGTTATAGAATAATAATAATTTAAAAAAGACTTATTTAGATATTTATATATAATATATAATATAACAACTAATATATATATATATATATTTATTTGTTTTACAACTGACTTAACACTTACAGTAATGTTTTATTTGTTAGCATAGCATGATATTAGATTTAAACACTTAATACATTTTTAAATCAATCACTTTGTCTCTGCACAATGAACATTATCAAATATTATTAATGTTGTAAAATATATTGTTCATTGTTAGTTCATATTAGCTAAGGCATTACCAAATGTTAAGGAATAAACTCTTATAGTAAAGTGTTACTAAATTTTCTTTTACCATTTCCTTCACAATGTCTACTTATTTCTATGGCTAACAGATTTTGTAACATTTGTCTTTTTTACAGTCTTACCATTGCTTGTAAGCTGGATTGGGTAAGATGGATCATCTTTAAAGGCACCAGGCAAGTACATGATGTACAGTTACAAGTCATGTATTTTTTCGACTGCAATATTAAATGCTTTCACCACGTCACATGTAAAAGTACACAGGAATGTGCTGATCACTTTTTATTTGTAGTTTACATGAGTGTCATTGCACTTTTCAGGAGTTAAGGCAGATGTGGAGGCACAACGGGTGACACCAGACACACACCAAGCACATTGTTCGGTAAGTTTGCACTTTACCACTACAGTTTCTTTAAATACCCATGTATACACTCATTCACAATTCCCACACACAACACTGTAACACGACCATACACAACATGTACACAATTGTCTTAGTTTGCCATGTAGAAATATACAAACAGAAATATTCAGACTTTGGTTATAAGAAATTTAATTTAATAATTGTATTTATTTAGCAGAGGTGTCCCTGGACTTTATTGACAAAAGATTTTGTTTTCAGAATAAGTGTCCAAATCAGTAACAATTGTACTTTCTGTTCAGGACATTCAATCATGACAGGATCCAGGTGGATGCTGTCCATTGAGGAAAGAGTTTGTTCAGAGGTAAGTGAATCTTCTGTATTTTAATGTAATTAGGCGTGGAACAGTAGAATAAGAGCAAAAGGTTTCAGAATAGGAGTAAATTCAAGGCTGAGTTTAGTTTTTTAAGAATCTTTTTCTATCTTATATTTGTTGACTTAATGTTTATGATATTTCTAACAGGTTTCTGGATAGAATTAATTCCAAAGATGGGAAAAAGTGCACATCCAGACAAGGAGCAAGCAAATAGACAAGGAACTTGGTGCAGAGAAAAGCTGTGGCCATTAACCCCCATGTGAACAGCTTCATGCAGTCCCTGATTGAGTTCGAATGGACGACTTCAAAGTAAAGGCCACTGTGGTCTGTCTGCCACAGTTTAATTTTTAATTTATTTTTAGTGTTCAATGAAATTCAAGTAGAATATTTAAAACTATGGGCCAGTGTTCTTTTTACTAGGGGTGGGCCGATCCAATACTTTGGATCGGATATCGAGCCGATCCGGACCTTTTTTTGCTGGATCGGATATCGGAATAACGGGGCCGATCCAAATTCGATACTGTGCGTTACTCATTGTTGTTACTATCATGCTATAGAAAAGTCAGACTATTATAACCATAAACACCATATAAGCACCATAAACATTTTTACACACTATATTCAAAGTCTTCCTAATATATTTAACAGCTTTATGGGAAAAACAATTGCATATATGAAGATATTTAAGGTCACAAAAACTCTGGTTGGTCTGGTGCTCGCGGAGTTAATGCACTGGAGTAGCAGTGAATAAAACGCGTCATACACACACAAGACACACGCAAACACAATAACCTTATATATATTTATGTGTGTACACACACACACATTTCTAAATGGATCAAGAAAAATACAAGAATTGGATCGGGATCGGTATCGGTCGATACTCAGAATTTAGGAATCGAAATCGGATCGCTAATGGAAAAAGTGGATCGGCCCACCCCTACTTTTTACCACAGTGAAATGTTACCTTTTAGTCGATGATGGACTTTAAACTGAAAACTTCAAACTATGGAACAGTGTTCTATTTGCCAGAGTTAAATATGTTACAGCAGGGGTCTCCAAACTTGTTTATACTTGTTGATTTTATTTTATGTTACTTGATTATATGTTTATTATTGTTTAAAATCTTGTTTTAAATGTTTTGTTTCAATTAAATGTTTTTTTAAATAAAATTTTGATACAAACATTGCTTGGATTGCCTTTTAATTCATTATGTCATGTCAAGGATAGCATTTTTACCATATTAATAACTATAGATTTAAACCTAAATCTCTATCTATTTTATATAATATTATTGTATTAACTGTAATAAGTAATAAATAGTATTTATGGGTCAATATAGACATTACAGTAAATTACTGTAAAAATAGACTACTGTAATAAAATATTGTAAAATTACAGTACAGTACTGCTTTGTAACTATACAGTACTAGTTTGTGTACTGTAAAATGGTATTACAGTACAGTACTGTAAACCCAAAATACAGTAACTTACTGGCAACCGTGCTGCCAGTACCGTACTGTAAAAATACAGGGAAATCATTAACAGTGTACAAAATATGTGCAAAAACATTATTTGAAAAATAAAAGTTCCATCTTATTAAAGAACAAAAGACTCGACCCGACCGAACCCGAACTCGAAAGGTGAACTAATAATTTCTCTTTCCGGTACTGGTAGTGTAGCCTCCATGGGACTGACAGGAAGAACAAAAGACTCGAACCTGTCCCGAACTCGAGACTCAAGAGAAAGATGAACTAATCCTTTCTGTTTCAGATTCAGAGCCCATATGTTGCGCAATGCGCATGCGCGGTCAACACAAAATGAACGAATCACTCTCTGAGACAACTCGGTAGTCTCGAGTCATATTAAAGATTCGTTCAAAATGAACGAATCGTTCATGAACGACACACCACTAGACAGAGCACAATTTAATACTGAGTGAAGTAAACCTTATCATGGTTTTACTACAGAGAAAGTTACATTCCTGTTGAACATCCCCACAAGGCTCATTATGTGGCTCATTATTGTAATATGTATCTCAGCTGCAGTGGCGAACCGTGGGTACTTCAGCTGGGCCTTCAAAATATGCAATGAAGTGCAAATGCCTCTCCATCCATAATACTAGGCTATTCGTATTTCGTTAAATCATACAGTGAATGTGTAAAAATTCTGATCACGCAAAGTTGAATTACAGAATGGGCATTGTCTGCCTTTAAATGCAGTTTTAAAGTTTAAAATTAATTTAATCTAACTGATAAACACAAATACAGATTCTGCTGCTCTGTAATGACAGGGGCTCTGTAAATTTGCATTTAACCATCTTAAATTATGTTCTTTAATTTGTTTTTTATTTTTTGGAAATATATATTTAGCTGTAGGATACCTTGTTAATCTTTTTCATAAGGGGAAATATAGCACCCTGCGTTCTCAGTGCACCTCCTTGTGGCTTATAACTGTTGTCATAAGATATCCAGGGCTCGCAAAATCTCTAGCCCGAGCCCCGAGGTCCCGGGGCTATTGCGAATTCTTGTCGGGCTACCAAAATGTGTCTCCGCCCTGCCCATCGGGTATAGCGAGGTAAAAAATATTTGAATGTTTTCGCATTCTCTCAGATTTAGTTAGGAAATTATATTGTATGTAATTCGGTGTTGTCTGTCAGTCATTACTATCCTCACGTAACAAGTGAAACTGTCAGGAAGTAAAAGTATAATTAAACCCATTATTTTTCTCGTGTTCGCGTCATATGCACAGGCTCCTCTGCACGCGCTTCTCCCAGCTGTGCTCTTCACGCGCTTAACGTAAGTAATTTCGTTTTTACCTCAGCCCTATCAAAATAGCTACAACGTCAATCACGTTTTCCGCCATTTACCTCAACCACTCTCACCGCAGAGATTCGGGCCATTAGACTGTATTAATATTAACGGTCTATGATCTTCGTCTTTGGTGTTTTACGGCAGCTCGCATCCAGTTTGTTGCATGATTAGGACTTCATGAAGGCTTACAATGTATTGTTTTTTGCCCGCCCACTTGAAATCAAAACGTGATTGGTCGATTTGCCCGTCACTCTCCACATCAAAACACATAGCTTGGCCTTCCCTGGGATTCATGAAGTCCTAACCAATGAATGAGCCAGATAACCGGGCCTTAATAGAGACAGACGATTCTGATTGGATTAGATGTTTTCATGACATGAACCTGACAGTAAACTTAACGTTAGAACATAGATGAGAGAAAATATATTACATGTATTGTATTAAATTGAATTAAATAGAAATTTAAAAAATGTAAAAACATATTTTTATTGAATATTATTTATTTGTATTATTATAATAAAAAATCTTTTTATTAATTTTTTTAGGCCTTCTCTGAAGGCGTAGAAGGCCCTGAAGGTTCCCCACTGCTCAGCTGTCAATCACTGATTATTCAGGAGCTTTCCCGCCTCCAAACTGTCATTGTGTACAGTATATTAGATACTGGGACAAAACAATAGAAAATATGTTTTATAGGAACAGTATGTAGGATTGTGGCCAAAACTGGTATTGCAATCACAAAACTTGTGGCTAAAACTGGTACTGCAATCACACAGCTGGTGGGCAATACACAAAATGACAACATAAACATCAGTTAAGGGCTGCAAATCCACTTTTTAAATGACAATATCCTGGCCAGACCACTATTGTCAGTTATATAAATATTTGAAATGAAAATTATTTCTTAATGTCTAGTGACATATCAAGGCCATTTTATGATTAATTGATATACATTTCTTACATACTGTTCCTTTAAGTTTCATTTTTCATCGGGACTAGCTGGCTAACTAGCTATGCAGTTGCATGGTCCACTTTTTAGGCAGTAATAGAGGCAAAACAGATCCGAAATAAATTTTGGCTTAATTGGATAATTTTGGATAATTATTTTATTTAATTATTTTTAATTTTATTATTTGTTTGGCCTTCTAAAAGACCAAATGTAAATTAAATGTAGACTGAGACACTATAAAAATAGAGGGTTGAGTGGACCCAGAGGTAAACCTTTTCTCTCTCTAAATTCTACAGACAAAAATTACACTGTTCTAGAAATCAAACTCTTAAAGCAACACTATGTAGTTTTTTACCTTTAAATAATGTCTCTAAAATTATGTCAGTGATTGAACAACTTTTAACTGGACAAATTGTACTGTTGCTGCAACCTGAGCAGCCTCCTAGCTGCTACAAACACACTCAAAGTGGCGGTGGAGGGTAGAGCACACAGCCCCGCCCCTCCCCCTGCCTGCAGAAGAGTGTCTGATACCAGGCACTGTTGCGCTTTTCAACCACATGGGGGAGCTGTAAGTCATTTTTACCTGGAAACTACATAAGCTGTGTCCCAATTCAAGGGCTGCAACCTTATGAGCATTCGACCTTAAAAGGTGAGCACTCGGTCTTTCAAGGTGGAAGCCTCAGAAGTTCGCGAAGAGAACTGAAATGAGACGGTCTAACCTTCGGAGGACACATAATTAGCGTCACCTGCTGCACGCGCCCACCTGCACGTTTCTGACTTATTAAAATAAAAATCATTAATCATTAAGAAAAATCATTAATTTATTTTAGAAATATGACACGTTGATGTATATTAAACTATTCAACAGTATACCAAATTAAACAACCTTATAAATATACGCAACATAAAAAGAATATTATTAACACAAAACATAACTCATAATACTAAAACAGTGACAAGAAAAAATGTTTTCTGATAAATACTCTTTTATTTAATAAAGGTTTTAATTGTTTATTTTAGAATATCCACCCATTATATGCAGCCGTTGCAGACGCGCAATGACTCTTGGGATATCCTCGGCTGTTAAGGATCCATTCGTTCTATCCTTAACAGCGCGGAGAAACAAGGACGCATTTTGAGGCTTCATTCTAAGCATCCTTTGAATTGGGACGGCCTTACTGGCCTTAAGTCGCGCTGCTGTGACGCAATTGGTCTTAAAATACGTCCTTAAAAAGTCGCAGCCTTTGAATTGGGACACAGCTATAGTGCTGCTTTAAAATACCAAATATGTGCTTGTAAAATGTGTTTTCTTCATCCAGTTAAAATGCAATGTATTAAAAATACATATTGTACCATTTATTCAGTGAAGACTATGCACTTGACTTGTTTATTATTAGTTTACAATGAAGCACTTCTTTGTGTTTATTATAGTTTTTATCTTAATGCTTGTAAAAGTTTAATTAATCACTGACTGTTTACTTATCTTGAGTGAGCTTGAGTTTGTCTTTTTAAGGCTTCTGTTAGTTTTTTGTGATATTGACACTAGTGAAAAGAATTAAGAAAATTCTATGGTATAAAAAATAAACCCATTTAAAGAAAAAAATAAGTATGTAATGATATTATTATCAATAAATAAAATGGCGCATAAGTAGTTGTTATCCGGGACTAGCTGTCAAAATATGATTTATTACCCCCTTTGACAGGTGGGCGGGACTATCAATCAAACGGTGTACATGCTGTCTAGTTTTGAGAGTCGTATTTCATGGCTTTTAGACAGCGGCTGTCGGGACTGTGCGTGTTTTACGACGTGTCAATCAACAAGTTGTTTTTTCCTGTGTGTGTGTTTTTTGTCACGCGTATGCTGTCATGTTTATTGCTGTCAAAAAAAAGTTTATTGTTTTAGGCTGTCCAGTTATCTCTGGACTGTCATGTTTTATGAGCGGTCTCTCTCTCCCCCTCCCTTCTCGCCTCTGCGCGTCAGCGGGTGTGTGATGTATAAATGATGTTTTATTAACAAAGTTCGGGAGGAACACGTCAAATAAAATACCTAAGTGACTTCAGCTGTTTTCAATCAGCAGTCAATAGCACAGCCGCTTACAATCGGCAATCAACAATACATCCAATCAGCTCGAAAGCAAGCCATATATAAATCACAGTTGAACTCACCGAAAATCCTTCGCATCTCTCAGAATCCCTCCTCCACCCCGTCTCCTCTCACTCACCAAGTTATTTCCTTAAGGGGGGGGATACTCTGTGTTTCAGGCTCATTCCCTGCTCAGAGCCCTCTCCCCGGACAGCACGCCAAATACGTTTACTAATTTAAATCCTTTAACTTATTTGTAAGTGTGAACTCGTGAAATGGCTGTTATAAGATAGGCTTGTTTAAAACAGGTTATAGGTTTTCAGTGAATGAAAAGACTTTGGCTCTGTCTTAACCGTTGAACAATGGCTGGCGCATTTAATTCCCCTCTGGCTTCTGGTATGGAAATGGATGAGGATGTGACTTTTGCACCCAGGAGGGGTGTGGGACATCGTGTGCGTTTGACAGAATTTTTACATGATTCGGAAGACATGGTTAAATATGAATTTCTAATGGCTGACAAGCGTTTGGGGTACTACGAGTTTGACAAGAAATTGCGCACTGTAAAGCTTTACAGTGTGGAATCTAGTGAGAAACAAGCATACGGTGATCCAAGCCTTTTCCTCCCTGCTAAAGACTGGTCCTTGTTCTACAAACATATCTGGAAAGATGTGCAAGGATTTTGTGATGTACTGTTGTATGTTGGAGAGTGGAATGGTGTGTGACACGGGGGATGCAATCGTGTTGTCGTCAACCAGAGTAAAAAGAAACTTGATGAGTGTGTCTACATTTTCACCTGTAGAGCCGTATCAAAGATTTCTGAGTATACATGGCCTATCCCGGAGGATGAGCACAACAACCACTACGATCTGCAAATCATATTCCAGTGGCGCGATGTTCGTGTGCTTGGAGATGTTTTTGCTCACATTGACAAAATATTTAGATGGTGCAAGATGCGTGACCAATACAACGCCGTAAGGGTTAAATTGTTTGACCCCCGCGGAAGCATGGCGGGGACCGGCGAGATGCCGACTCCGCCCACTTACTACATGCATTAAATGAGCCGGCACAGACCCCCAAACACACTGATTCATAATGTCTCAAGGCTCTGAAACACCCTAGATACACCCGATACCATGGAGGATCCCCCGCCAAGTGCTGAAGACACCCCGCCTATTAACAGCTGGCTGGATGAGTTCTGCAGAGAGCTGGGGTATCACAACTTGACCTTCCTCACAACGCATAGCTGTAACATCGCCACAGCATCGCCACGCACAGGGCATCAGAGGACGGCGTGGACGGCTGTATCGGCGTCGCTGGCTTTAAACTAATAAAGGCCATTGTTGCGTCCGTTCTGGGAAGCACCGTCGGCTCAAAGATGAAGCGTGAATGCTACGGCTGCAAAGTGAACCACCCTAGCCAAATACAACACGGCTGTCTTTATGAACCCACGCCTTATTACTTTGACTTTCATTATGAAGATTTCACCAGTACAGTACGTTGTTTAACCTCTTAGACGTCGAGCCAGCCTCCCCCCCCACTCTGGCAAATGGCATACCCAAAATAAAAAGGCTGTTGCTCATACAACATACTGTCTACAAACATAACCAAGGTGTCTTTTGAAAGCTAACACTTCAAATTTCACTATTAGAAATGCAGAACTGTTCTAGCAATAACTATTTCATAGATTAAACACATCATCGTACAAGCTCTGAACCAGATCGGCCTGAAATCTCATCCCCTGAGGATCCAAGGTGCTGTGGACGCTATTCTGTGTGAATTAAGGGCTGAGCCTTACGTTGTGGCTAAGCTGAAAGAAATTACAGATGAGCTAGTCGATGAGAATTGTGAGAAACTTGTCTTCGATTGTGTGGACTGGAATAAAATCTGCTGAGTTTGAATTGACATTGATTTTCAGATGGGGAACCTGTGTTTTACCGGGCTGATTAAAAATATGTTTAAAAACCATTATAAATATGAACTGGTTAAACTCTTATGTAGCGTGATATCTCTTGAAACTGACTCTGATTTCAAACCTGATGTCTGTGAAAGCAACACCAAACGTGTGTCCAGTCTCAAACTGTTAGGGATGACACAAGACTGGAATCCCAGCGCAGAGGTTTTTATTCAAGAGGTGAGTATAAGAAGATGACACAAATGTAATATGTATAGTAGACAAACACTAGGTGGATCAAAATATGTATATTAGAGAACTCTCTGTGTCCGTGTGTGAAGAAGAGGAGGAGAGATGACACTGCGAGGTGGACCCCAGCGATCTCCTCTAGTAGCTCACTATGGGAGGAACACAGCCGGGCTGTCAGGCATCCACAGCACACAGCAAATACTGAGATGAAGTCCTGGCGGGCACGGAGAGAGAATCCTGGCGGGGCACAGAGAGAGAGAGAGGCGGTCAGAGTCTTCAGCAGAATTACGCGCTGGACAGCGCACTGCGGCAGTCAGAGTCTTCAGCAGAATTACGTGCTAATAGCGCACTGCGGCTGGACAGCGCAAGGTGTTGAATAGCGCTCGGAGAGTCCACTGACTGAGAGTACACAAAGGCTTGACCGTAACCACACCAGACTGACAGGAGAGACTGACAGCGGGGCGGGGAATCTAAAGGGGCAAAGGCAGCAGAGAGCACGGTGAATAATCCAAAGTATTAAACTAGACACGACAAGAACTAGACAGAGCTAGCGGGCATGAACACACTAAGACGAACTTGCAAAGAACAGAGGAAACGAGGGGAATTTAAATCAAACCGGATGGGCAAATAATGAGGATCAGGTGTGGGATGCCGGTGAGAAGAGTCAGAGATAATGAGGTCACCAGGTGGAAGGCGCGCACGTGTGGAGCTGTCAAAACACAAACACAACACATGGTGAAACAAAGACAAAGCAGCCAATAAGACCGAAATCATGACACAAACAACAAATGTCTGATGTTCGAGATATTGCTACGTCATGGGATACCATGGTCCAGATGTGTGTTAATGCCGAAGAGCAACCTTGTATTTTTATTAAAAAAACTCTAGATTTGATGTATAAAAGTCATGATGATTTTTACATAAGCGATGTAATCACAATGTCTACATATGTAATTGATTTATGCATTGCTATGATTTTAAAGAATCCACAATTTAATGTGTACGATGTTGTCGCAACAGCTGCTGAATATATGATTGATAAAAAATAGTTTCATGTATACACTTTTTATGGTATTTAGACACCCTGTAATGGCTTTCTGTATTATCGTTGCTGTGTGAAAATAAAAAAGACTATCTACCCAACTCTCACGCATTACTTATTTGTGGTCTGATGAGACGACATCATGTCGGCAGAACTCATGAGCAATGTTTATTACACACCCTCCAACCCTGGGTTTTTAGGTGGTAAAAATCGTTTAAAACAAGCTGTTTTAAAAGATTATGATGTACGGTTAAATGACGAGGAGGTTTCAGAATGGCTCAGCTCACAGGATGCCTACACATTACATAGACAGGCACCTCTTAAATTCAAAAGTTTTTTGGGATAGATTGTTTATGGGATAGACATGCAGTTTCAACCTGATTTGGTCGATATCAGAGGTGTCAAGTAACGAAGTACAAATACTTTGTTACCTTACTTAAGTAGATATTTTGGGTATCTATACTTTACTGGAGTAATTATTTTCAGACGACTTTTTACTTCTACTCCTTACATTTTCACGCAATTATCTGTACTTTCTACTCCTTACATTTTAAAAATTGCCTCATTACTTCTATTAATTTCGGCTGTTTTCTTTTTTTTTTACATTCTGGCTTGTCATCGTTAAAAAAACCTATCTTGATAAATTGCATCATCCAGATGAATGCGATTGTGGTTGGATGAGAAGTATAAACATACACCATTCCGACATCCTATTGGTTTGTACGCAATCCCTGCCCCCCCAGCTGACTGCAGATGATCAAAAGTTTGTTCGATAGCGCTGCACAGAGAAACATAAAAGAACCGCGAGAGCGATTAGAAAGCATGCGGAGCAGTGTGCTCTCGCGATGCTTTGATATCATCCGCCATCCGTTTGTACAGTAACAGAACGCGGCATTCTGTCTTCAAATGAAAAAGTACGAAATAAAACTCGCGCATCACTTTCAGGTCAGTTCACATTCACAAGCCTGTGTCAGAGGCGCGGGAAGATATTTTCGGTAGGGGGTGCTGGGGTGCGGATTCTAAAGTTGTTCACAAGCTTTTTATTCTGCAGACCACTCTAGCTATGTTTTCTTTTAAAAACTCACTCGCACCTCACATCCATAATGTACAGCTGAGCTGACGGTGCATACAAACTATATAGCCTATTCAACATAGTAGAGTTTAGATTCTCTGCCAGGGTCGTTATTTTCTGCTACTATCCTCTGGCCGGGCCGGACCATTGATTAAGCATATTTTTATCATTACTTTATTAGCCTCATTGCGTGGGGAGAAAACTATGCCATATAATCAGAAATATTATATATAGACTATAGGGGTGACCCCGAATAGTCGAAGATTCGATGCATCGATAGGAGAAGCCTGATTCGACTACCAATCTCACAGTCGAATCGTCGCAGATGTGTTATGAAATGAAGATCATTCAATTTTGGCCGTATATGGGTGCACACATTATCTGATTTCACATATAACAGCTTTCTCACAATATATTAATATACTGCATATTATGATAATGCTGCAAATAATATGTGAAGTAGCAGCCTTCAATAAATATTTTTAAAATGCATTAATAAATCCAACAACCCGACCGGGCTAGACGTCCATAAGAGGTTTTTATGTTAATAAACCATTGCCTCTTTGTTTCTACATTTAAAAGACAAAGCTGGCAAATTATATTATGCCTTTCGTTCTTTTAATAATTTCTATATTTTATTTTATTTATAAATCACATTGGGTTATCTGATTTAACTATTTGGCTTGTGTTTTGTTTCCGTGCACTTGAGGCATTTTGCATATTTGTTCTGCACTTTGTTACTTCTGACCTTATTTTATTAAAAAAATTGTATTTATTATAAACGTAAATTCTGATCTAATTTAAGTATGTAAATTTTGGATAGCTTTTCGTTGTATCGATGTTGCGCTATTGCGTGCTGGCCATGCTTGCGCATGTATTTTAGCCGAACGGGCTAGGTGCTGCGTCTCATATTTAGGAGTTCATCAAACTAAACATTAAAAAATGGATGTTTTTCGACGAGTATAAGTTTTTAAAATGTATTTAAGAGTGGTTATATCTTGTCAAAAGTTAAACTACAAAACAGGTAAGCCGTTTTTTTTATTTCGGTGATGAAACGGAAACTAGTAGCCTATCTGCACCGAACCTATTTCTGCCTGACACGAATGTCTTGCGATTTAATATTATGGTTGGTCGGTGTTCACTTTCAAATGATAGCAAAGAGATTCCTGAAATAAATAATATCATCCGGTCTTTCTATATCTAAAGTGAATACAGAGATGATCAAAGTCAAAGCAAGCAAGCAGGTATTTCTGTGCTAAATAATAACGCATAGTGTCTATAAAATCATTAATTTCAGTGTTTTTCTTGTTATAAATTAACGTTTAATGAATTGTATATAAAGATTAGTTTTTAATATCATTTACAGTCACAATCACAAATTATTTGTCATTTCTCATTTGTCGGTTTTTTTTTTCGGTCATGACTGCTTTCACGCGCTGTCTCCAAATTAAATAAAAACACTTAATTGTAGCCGGAGTTTCCAAGGCAGGATCACCTTTGTTATTTTTTTAGGTTTAGTTATCAAAATGTATTTTTGTGTGATGTTCTGTAGATCGTGGCTTTAAAATGTTATGAGGAATAATTAAACAAATGTTGCCTTACATTTTACCTTAAAAAAATATATATATAAATGCATCGTCAGTTTTGTCTTCGTTTATTACTTGAAAGACAGTTTTGGTCACTTTATCAGAAAGTTGTTTATGTGTGCTGCTTGTGAAAGAAAATAAAACTAACCAATTTGTACCTGGTCTGGCCCCCTGCCAACCCATGCACACAAACATAGATGATTCGACTATCGGTCGACTATGGAAAGATTCGACAATTCTGATTCGAATATGTAAATCCTTAGTCGAGGACACCCCTAATAGACTATATTTAGGCCAAAGTAACAAACGTGTCCAAAAAGTTACACAAATTACAAAATGATTTGTAAAAGTTACAAAATGCAATGCGAGTCATGTGGGGAGTCTCCTCTGGCACCCATCATGCACGGGTCTGCTGTTCTGTATGGTGTAGCTTAAATGCAACATGGAGTTTGAAGATGTAAAGAAAAAGAGAAAAACAGGAGAATTAACTTTGAGCAAGTTTGGAGGAAAGTCGGAGGAATGGAACCAGATAGGGGCCAGTCACACCAATAGCGTTTATGGCAGTTGCAGGCGCCTTTTTTGAATGATATTCTATGGGCAGGGCGCGTTTGCGCGCTGTTTATGCGCGCCGAGCGCCTTGCGGTTTTTTGCCGCCTGCCGCGGAAGCGTTTTTGAAGGAGCGCTGAGAGCGGAGAAGCGCCCGACGTCATTCGTGTCTTTCCATTGTCCAATCGAATGAGGGGAGAGGCGGGCCTTACGTTGTGGTGAGGGAAGTTTACAGTTGCTTTGAAGAACCGGACTCCGCTCACTCTCTCCTGCGTGTTTGTGCACCTCTCATCCTCAAACAAGGTCAGAGCAAGCGTCCTCTTTTTAAAGTTTCTGCTGATATGACAGTTAACAGCAAAAGAGCGCTCACGCTTCAATATTTGATTGACAAGACAGCTGACTCGGTGGTTGCTTAGCAATATGAAAAGCCGCGTCGCACTGCTCTTTTTTTTTAAAAGGCAGTGCGTCGCGCCTTGCGTTTGCAAGCGTTTAAAGCGCTTTTGGTGTGACTGAAGCCTTATTCATTCTCACTCGTGCCAGTATACTCCGCCTTTGTTTTCCTTTGCTTAAGTTTTTAATATTTATACATTTTAACATGGAAACTTTATTGACATCACTCGAGTTAAGGCAATTAGTGGACCTTTCAATTCACGGGTTTCATTTAATTCTATTTTTTAAACGTAAATGTAATATTTTTGTTTCGGTTTGCCATGCCTCCTGCACAGCGGTGTAAAAATAAGATATTTTTTGACTTTAAAATAAAAACATCATATCCTAAATTGTTGGAATATATTCCATATGTATTTATTTGGATTTATATATGTTTAACATTAAAATCGATTCATGGGAATAATTTATATTAATTTTTTAAATACCCACCACTCTTAAAAGCGCATGTTCCTTATTGTACATCGAGGCTTTACAATGTATATCCTTTCATGTCGTTTTAATAATTTAATTCAATCTTCTTTACTTTAAATGTTCTGTTACATTTACATGTGCGTTAAACACCGGAAAACAATTTGGCTATATTTTTAAATTGTTTTTGAAAAGATTACCTTCTTCTGATATGCATGATAACGAGTCATTTGGAGAAATAACGCTAGTCCTCGGGACTTTTGGGCTGTGTGATTGAAAAAAAAATCATAAATTCTCTTCTGAGACATTGCGAAGCTGATAGATAGGCTACAGAAAGCATAGTAATTCGTTCTATGTGGCTGTGAGTGTGCGTGCTTGTTTGTTATGCTTATACGCAGCTTATCAGCTGAATCACAATCACGTCGTCAAAACATATCTGATAATTTGATAAATAATACACACTGAAATAAATTAAATCATTTTAAAATTACTAAATTAATAATTCTCTCTTCATCACACAGCCCAAACATGACATAAAAAATGTCTTGGAACAGTAACAAACAACAATCAGAGATATTTATAAGCTATCATTTTATGGTCATTGCAGTTTTAAATCTTTGCCACCAGGGGGTGCTGCAGCACCTCCAGCACCCCCACTTCCCGCGCCCATGGGCTGTGTAAATGTATAGCTGGCTGCTGACACCAACTCATCTGTGTGATTTAAATAATGTAACAATACCAATTTATATCATGTAACTTCAGTTGTTCAACTTAAATGACATTGTGCTGCGTTGCGCTTTGAAGCATGGCAAAGATATCTATGCTAAAGACATTGTTGTTTTGTATATGCTTATAACTGCCCTAAATTTTATTTGCATTAACAAAACCTCTTAGCTGAATGATTGAGTGTTAAATCAATGAAACCATACATACCAACTTTTGCTTTTGTTAATCAGCTGTTTCCTTAAACCTGACTTTTAATTTACTTACAAGAAAGACATTTAGTAATTCTCCAAAATTGCTTGGATTTATACTGACTAAAGTAAAGTATACTAAAGTCCACTAGCTACACAAGTACAGATGCAGAAATATAGGCTATAATATATAATTGCATATTTGTGTAATTGTAGTTTGTGTTGCTGTCAAAATACAATTATAAATGCTAACAATAGCATATTTCTATTCTCACACATACTATAGTTGTGTGTGATTTTGTTGTTTTTTAACTAAAGAGGGCACCACTGTAAAAGTTTTGCCAGCAGCGGCCCTGCTCTGAAGTTTGACTTTTTGCACCATTACAATATTTATAGGCAACAAGTCATCATATCTTCTTCTCTATGGAACACATGTTAATGCTCAGTAGTACACATATATGGTTCTTTAATGCAGTGGTTATCAATAGGGCTGTCACGATTAAGAAATTTGGGTGACAGTTAATTGTCTAATAAATTAGGCCGATTATGACGATTAATTGCCTGGTTTAGGGCTTTGACAATCATGATGATAGTTGTCTGTTTTATTGCTTTGATTTATATCTCATACATTTTTTCACATTGTTGTGATTATTTAAATAAAATCTTTTGCAAGGTATATATAGTTATTATATATAAATATTAATACACATAACACATATTTAAAAAGTAATACTATTTAAAAGTTATCTGATACTGTCGCGCTGCAGCTCCCCCTTGTGTTTTTTAGAGAGATGTGCAATCATTGTGGTGATCTGAAATCATCGCGATGAGGTCAAACAATTGCGATGAGATGATTATGAAATTATTGTGACAGCCCTAGTTATGAAACCTTTTTTTTGGGGCCTCCCTTGTGTACAGTGGATTCCTTCACGACCCCCCAAAGAAAATGTATCACATAAACATTGTAAAACTTACAATTTGAAGTATTGCTATTGTTTAGTAGCCTTATTTTTCTGAGGTTTAATTACACAGAATTTATAAAGTAATGTATTTCATAAAATATAATAAAACTGGGGCCCCCTGGCACCATCTCGCGACCCCCAGTTTGAGAACCACTGCTTTAATGTATTTGTTTGCATTGTACTAAAATGCGTTCATTTTTAATGGGCATATACCGTATGTGGTTGAAACAGATAGCCTAGTGCAGGGGTAGGCAACATGGAGTGCCGATGTCCTGCAGTGTTTAGCTCCAGGTCTAATCAAGCAGACCTGAACAAACTAATAAAGGTCTATAAAGTCACCTGAAACTACAGGTAGACAAGGTTTTATAAGGGTTGGAACTAAAATCTGCAGGACATCGGCACTCCAGGACTGATGTTGCCTACCACTGGCCCTAGTCCAACCCAAATTTTTTAACATTAACATTTTTAATATAACACTATAGTTATTATGGCCTTTAGAAACATGTTTTAGAGGAGATAGGGTAGTGCACAATAGGTTACAATAACTTACATTACTTTTACTTTTATACTTTAAGTAGTTTTGAAACCAGTACTTTTTCACTTTTACTTGAGTAAAAAGCTTGAGTTGATACTTCAACTTCTACAAAAGTCTTTTAAAACCCTAGTATCTATACTTCTACTCAGGGGCGTCATGCACCATTTTTTTTAAGGGGGCACAGTGTGCACAGCTCACAGAAATTTGTGCATACACAGACATCAAACGAAATATTATAGAGTCTTTTCCATGGCACTTAACATTTCTAACAATCTGAAAAACCCTGCTTTCATGCAAAAACCTCCAGTGTTGACTAACTTTAATATCAAATACTATTCAATCGGAATAATGACACATTTGCATCATATTTACATCTGAAACGGCATGTTTTATTTATTTAAGTCTTAATGACTTGTTTAATTGTTTCATTAATGCATTTTGCACAACAACTGCATTATCATATAAAATTAATGTAATTAATAACAACGAAAATGACATAAGCTATAGCCACGTGATTAATTTTAATGTTCAATAATGATATTTAAAAAATATGTTTAGATACAATTATTAGAGGAACGGATTTTTGCTTTAAATTTTACCTCATATATGACCATGTGTGATTCCGAGCCCCCGTGAACTTTGGCGTTGTGCCAAAAAGACAAATCTAGAAATCTCTACTAATATAACGTCGAGACCGTCACATTTTAAACCATACATTTTCTACACAGAGAAGGTTAACTGCATTACCGTACTGGGGTTTGGAAATGTTGTGAGCGTTTCTAACATGTTAATTCTTCAGATAGCAAAATGCAGCAGCAACAGCAGAGAGCTCGTGAGCGCGCTCAGACCCTAATGGCGTCTGCGACTCCGTTGACTGCAGCGCCAGCTTCTGCCAGACTAAAATAATGTAACATGATCAAAACACTATCAAAACGGCGAAAATCTCCGAAAAGTGACGATATTTATAATATTGTGCATATTAAACAGATCAAAAGTCAAATAACAGATTAATAGACGCTTCTTTGATTTTGAGGTTGGATGAAAAATCTATCGGCTCAAAAAAACCAAGGGGGCACGTGCCCCCTCAGTTTGAATGGGCATAACGCCTCTGCTTCTACTTGAGTAATGAATATGAATACTTTTGACACCACTGGTCGATATGTCTGCATATTCCAAGGAAAATGACGACACAAAATGTTTACTCACATGTATAGATGTGTTTAGTAAATATGCATGGACTCGGGTCTTAAAGAACAAAAGCGGTATTGAGGTCGCTAAGGCTTTTGAATCTATACTTGGGGAAGGCCGGGTACCTGGGATCAGGGGAAAGAATTTTTTAACAAACATTTTTAAGTTGTTAAAAAATATAATATTCATCATTTTGCCGTCGCATCGGATTTAAAAGCATCTGTGGTTAAAAGGGTTTAATCGCAGTCTCAAAAACTTGATGTGGCGTTTTTTAACAGCCACAAACTCCAGGAGATATATTGACGTGTTACAAGATATCACGCTGGGCTACAACACCAGTTATCACAGGAGTATTAAGATGAGACCTGTGGATGTCAACAAAGATATTGAACACGTTGTGTTTGAAAATCTGTATGACCTTCAGGAGTGCGACGAGACAAACCTGCGTGTTTTAAATACAAGATCGGTGATGTTGTTAGAATCTCCAAAGTAAGGGGTCCGTTCGCGAAAGGTTATGAACAGAATAGTATTTTACAATCGCAGTGTGTATACCCCGGGATCCACCGGTCTACAAATTACAGGATTATGATAACGATGTTATTGATGGTCGCTTTTATGAACAAGAATTACAAAAAAATATCTGTGTGTGAAAACAAAGCATTTAAAGTAGAAAAAATCTTAGACAAGAAAAAACGTGGCAAAAAATATTGGTTTTAGTGAAATGGCTCGGATGGCCTGATAAATTTAATAGCTGGGTCGCAGAAAAAGATGTGGTCGATATACAGAATCCTTAAAAAGGAGAAACCCACGCAGAATAAAGGCAGTCCAATAAAAAACAGACATGGGTGAGGGTGGCTTTTATGTTACATTACCATGCAACGCATCTTCGGATGTCTACACCAACAATACTATCTCAAATTATAGGACCATGTTAGGCAATCCTATAAACCTGAGAGGTAAATGGGAGGTGGGGATTGTTGAAATTGAATATCCTAGAACATGGTACACATTTAGTACCGAAGACGCATTTTTTGATATAATTACAGAAGTAGGAGAGTCCAATATTTACAACGATAGTAAACGACTGTGTATAAAAGCAGGATATTATGAAAATGTCACATCGGTGATTAGTGAAATAAACAAGGCTCTAAAACCTAACGGAGTCATGGGCTATGATAACATAAGAAACAGGGTCTTTTTAAAAGCACCAGCCGGTGTCTTGTTAATGTTTAGCGGAAAGTTGGCCGTTATTTTAGGACTGAAACCGAATGTGCCTATAGGGATGGCCATGCGATCACCCGACTCTGAGTCTGTCAAAGATGTTACGACAAGAGGCCCGCATCAAGCAGACATACATGGAGGCTTCTATTCGCTCTATATCTACACGGACATTATCGAATATCAATCAGTAGGTGACGCATATGTGCTGCTCCTAGGATGTGTACATATAACTGGTGAAAACAACAACATAGTCAGTATTAGATACGACAAACCTCATTACGTACCTACAAACAAGTCCTTTATCACAGAAATTGCTATTGAAGTAAAGGACGATCAAAACAAAGACGTTGCGTTTTCTTACGGTAAAGTGTGTGTTAAACTACATTTTAGACCCGTGAAGCAGTCATCTTTTTAATATTCAGTAATGTCTTATTACAATTATAATTATAACGCACACCCCGAGCGCTACGTGACATATTATACAAACCAGGCTGGAAATGGACTACCAGGATATGCGGGCGGTGGGGTCATGTTCGGTAATGGGCTTGGGGGTCTTTTCAGAGGCCTGTTTAGATTCGCCATGCCCTTTAACATAGCCAAACCGCATCTTAAATCTGCGGCGAAAAACATATTTAGTGACGTCGTTAGCAATACGATGTCAGGCTCTTTCAACAACCACGATCAAGACGGTTCGGGTTTGATGGTTATGTCTCGCAAACGTGTGTATAGGCCGCCAGGAACCAATAGGAGTGGCCAGAAACCAAAGAAAGCACGACGTACAGTCAAGAAATCATCAGTTGCAAAGCGTAAGCGTAAGACATCAGCAAAAAAAACACCGGCAAAGAGAGTTAAAACTATTTTCTAGATCATGGCACTGCTACACAACATGTCAGAAGAGTGTATTAAATCCGATCTGGATTTATTCACGGTACCTCTGACTCAGACATCTATTGAAAAAAATACTTATGTAGAAATACCACCTTTATCAGCACTATCAGACACAGCCCCGTTGGAATTTTTTATAGCAGGAACCGGAGAGGATTATATCGATTTAAATAACACATTGCTGTTTTTAAGGGTGAAAATTACTAATCCTAACGGTACGGACATAGCCGCCGGAGCGCCTGTGGGGTTAGTGAATTATCCTATTGGAAGTTTGTTTGCCCAAACGGACGTGTCGCTCGGGGATAGATTAATTTCGCAGAGTTCCAGCACGCATCCTTATCGCTGCGTCATAGAGTGTTAAACTATGGAACAGACGTTCTCGAAACAACGTTCTCCTCTGGACTTTATTATAAAGATTCGCCAGGGCATATGGACGCGACAGACCCAGCTGCTGGAAATAGAGGCCTAACAAAGAGAGCAGCCTTTACAGAGTCCAGCAATATCGTTGAGTTATTAGGACCCATTCATAGTGATATATTCTTTCAAGAAAAATTGATGCTTAACGGGGTGGATGTTAAAATACGTATGACTAGGGCCAAAGATGAGTTTTGTTTGATGAGAAACGATAATATAAACTACAGAATAAACATTGTTTCAGCATCTCTGTTTGTTAAAAAAGTTTCAGTGTCACCAGCTGTGAGGCTGGGGCACGCTCAGGCTCTGTTATCAGCTACAGCCAAATACCCCATCGACAGAGTGTGTTTGAAAAACTTCTCCATACCTGCTGCTGGTTCCCGTGTATGTAACCAAGAAAACTTATTTTTAGGAACCCTACCCAAATGCATCGTTCTGGCGATGGTTGATAATGACGCTTTTACAGGCGCTTATAATAAAAACCCCTTTGCATTTAAAAACTACGATCTGGAATTCTTGGCGATCTATTCTGACGGTGTCCAGACACCTTCAAAACCTCTCCAGCCTGACTTTGGAAGCGGTGCTGCTGTAAGGGAATTTTACCAGCTAGCATTGGCCTCGGGAAAACATTTGAAAAATCAAGCTCTGTCTATCGATAGAGAGGCCTTTCTGCACGGATATACACTCTACGCGTTTAACCTCACACCAGATGAAGAATGCGGGCGTCACGTGTCGCTAGTCAAATCAGGCAATATCAGATTAGAACTTCGTTTTAGACAGCCTCTCCAAAATAAGATAACTCTGATCGTATATGCGATTTATGATTCAATTCTGGAAATATCTAATCGCCGACAGGTTATGATTGATTACTATTAATCATGAACACTCTGCAACTAACGAGCCTAATGGATAAAATCTCATGCAACACACATTTCCTAGGAGTGGTGCCGTGTGACCATTTACCAGCTGACCCCTTAAGAACATTGCCCGCCATGGTCATAATTAATACACACCCGTCCGGACTCCCCGGCGAACATTGGTTAGCTATTTACATAAACAAATATGGAGTGGGTTGTTTTTTTGACAGTTTTGGCAACAGACCGGATCATTACCCTTTTCCCCATCAAATCAACGACTTTTTAAATCTCAATTCTGTAACAGTGCAATACTCTGCCAAGCAAGTCCAGGATTTCTCAACAGATACCTGCGGTCAGCATTGTGTTTTTTCCCTGTATAATATGTGCATGGATCGTGAATATGAAAATGTTTTAAAAAAGTATACAGATGATCTGCTTAAAAATGACAACATGGTATCGTGTTTTGTGAAAAAAGATAAAACCGTCTGATTGTTATAAAAATGTGTTTAAATGTGTTCAGTGTGTGCAGACGGGATACATGTTTGTATAATGTTTTTTGTTTATTCAATAAATACACTATTAACCAGAACAAGGATTTCATAAAGAATGTTTTTTATTTATTAATACAGACATTCAACAACAACAAAAACATCAATGTAAAAAAAAATTAGAAACGTAACCATTTGTTATAATCTAGATTGGGTGATTTAAACAGAGGCTCATCCGATAGAACAACAGATTCTCGAGCCCGTGATCTTCGTTTTTTACTTTTTCCGTAAGGAGCAGGTGATGTGTCCGGTGATTTAAAAGACTGAACAGCCTGTCTGACTGCATGGTTTGGTAGTATAGAATAGGGCAAATTTAACAACGAGATCACCTCTAAAAACTCTGACCAACCTACAGGTCTGTGTTCGTCTTTGATCTTATGCGAAGCGGTAACACTTTTCACTAAATCAAACAAATGGGACCCATGTATAGGTCTTCCCCTAAACACAAATTCCCCTGAACCTGTCCATGAAGATACATATTTAGCTTTAGACATTTTATCTAAAATGTATCTGATGTTTTTTAAACTTTTTTGCGGAGCATTGTTTAACACATCAGTCACAACATCGTCTGCAGCATCATCCTTAACATCCAAAGTAGTTTGCTCCTTATCTGCGTGATCAGATGGGGGGAGGCTTAATGTTAAAGTGTTGACGTCACGGTCTCTGTGTTTTGCGATTGTTAAAAATCTCTGTACGGCGTTCGAGTACAACTTTGCTTTTTCATAAACATCCAAATCATTTCTGTGCAAAATATTTCGTATAGATTCATCCATATCGCTCTCGGCATTCTGTTTAATAGATTCACGAGGGGATTCGGTCTTAAGTTTATCCAGATGGTGCTGTGGGACTAGATACATTTTCTCCGCAAACTCCATGTGGCGCGGGGAAATATGCCACCGCCTTGTGAGGGGAAATTAAACCACTTAACTAAGGAAGATCTGAGTACCCCCACCCAATACTTTTTAGTCTTTGTACAATTTAACATAAATTGTATGTAGCGCCTGTTGTGTTGCAATATAAAATGCTTGAGAATTCAGTAAGGCGGCTTCAGGGTCTTAATTTTACACGGCAGCTTCCTGAAGTTTATATGTGCAGTACTATTGGTAAGTATAGTAGGCTAAAAAGAAATTCCACCCTTCCTGGATCCAACAGAACAGGTAAGACGCCCTCACTCCTTAGTATAAGGGAATATATAAGATATTAGAATGAACAAAACAATAATAAAACTTAACTAACAAATCTTTTATTTAAACTAAATGAATTGTATTGTTTGTTTGTTTAGTGTTCTCTTTTGTTTCTTTCACAGGAGCAAAGAATCAGTATTAAACTTCACCCATTCAAGGAATAGCAAAATAAAATGACAAATAAAAATAAATAAACTTAAATCAACAGATTTGTTTCAATGTCTGTGTAAGACCAATCAAATTGAAATATAAATCTGTGCAACCATTTGATCTGAATGAATTCTTATCTCACTGAATATTATACAGTAAACTAATTCAAACCTTCAACAATAACACAACATTACACAGGGAATTCACTTTCAACCTTGAATTATAAATCACAGATTTTACATGAACAGTAATTCAAAGTAACCCTTTTTTTTTAAATGAAGTCACTGATTATAAAGTCCAATCCACCTTTAGGAATGTGTAAATCAGTTAACAGTTCCAGGAAAAAATAGAATTTTAAACCCCTTCCATTTCCATGTCCATGGGTTCAAAGATGAATAATGCACTTGTGCACAGAAAAAGTCTCTGATTTCCTTGGCAAAAATGTGCACTAATCACAGTTTCACGAATGATAGTTAAACCATCCAATTCAGTTCACTCACTGAAAACAATGATTTGCTTACCAGTGTTTAGTAGAAAAATAGAAATATGTACATCACCACTCAATTTGTGGACAAGACTCTGAATGACGTCCAGGGATGGCAGGGTAAAGCTTCTTCACTCAATGCTCTTCTGCGACTGTACCCGTGATCATTACAACAACAGCACGATCCACGAGGCTGCAGTACCACGTGCAGGCGACGCATGAGAAGACGAACGATACACAGTAGGCCTGGCAAACTCGATTCCTTTTAAGGATCCGGGTTATTGTGAGTCACTCACTAAAGTGATCCGGGTTGTGTGATTCACTTGAGTCATTTGAGTCAGTATTGCTAAATTGCCAAGGAACAGTACAGACCCACTTGTAACCGGCTGATCCACGCGACTCGAGATTCTCAGAGCCGGAAACATTGCAGACTCGCAGACCATGGACATGAGACTCGCTCTACAGATCCCACTAACCGGCTGATTCGCGTGGATCAGCCGGAGCCGGTTTGTGGATCTATAGAGCGACTGAAGTCTCCTCAAAAGCAAATCCATAACAAAAGCCTTTCACTTCTGAAATAACATGCTTATAGGTTTTAGGTTTGGTGTGTATGGTCGACCATTTAAAAAAGAAGCCTAATAACAATAGCATAATAATATAGAGAAAATATAGAAAAGAACTGTCCTGCTTATGTAGCCCCCAGATCAGCGGATCAGCCGGCGGATCAGCTGGTTACGGATCAGTCGGTTACGGATCAGCCGGTTACGAGTTGAGAGACTCTCGAGTCAGAGCAGATTCGCATGTCTCTCGAGTTTGCAATGTTTCCGGCTCTGAGTGAGAATCTCGGGTCAGTTCGCGGCTCGCGCGGATCCACAGGTCTCTCGAGTTTGCAATGTTTCCGGCTCTGAGTGAGAATCTCGGGTCAGTTCTCGCGCAGATCAGCCGGTTACGAGTGGATCTGTAGTGCGAGCGAAGTCTCATCAATAATGTTGAAAGAGGTTTGTGTGTGTGGTGGCGCTGTTTATGGTTTTACATTGAATTGTAGTAGGACTCAACTGATCCGGGTTAATGACACTAGAGACTCGCGACTCATGAGTTAATTTAAAGATCCGGGTTAAAGATCCGAGTGAGTCGCGACTCGAACAGGTCTAATACACAGCCCTGTCTGACGACTCAGAAGGCTCTCCTCAAATAACACTGCGACATCCACTATGTTCTATGTTCGTATGAACAAATAAAACAAATACTGTGCAACATACACGAAATAAAACACGGGTAAATTCAAATTACACGGCTCGTAGTGTGTTAACTCTTAACAAATTCTCTCTCTCTTCCTCGTGGTCTGACACGACGGAAAACTTGTTGCATCACGTTAAATAACTGAATAATCAACGCGATTCAAAACTCAAAAACAACTTCATACGGTTCTGATGTGTATCACTAGTTTAAACGTTGTTTACTTTCACTTTTAACGTTATAAACACTAATCACACCAACCGTACACTTCTTCAGCGTGAAGTTGCTTCTTCCAGCTCACTCGCGTAACTCTCCAGAAACACGTAAAACGAACGCACTTTACAGGAGCACAAAATGGCGGCGCCCATGGCAAGTGTCAAAATAAAAGTCTCTTTCAAAAACACTTACATAGGTAAATTAATACAGGTAAATTAGTAAATTATATAGGTCCCCTACATTCCCCCCTACCAAACCCTGCCATGCCATCGGACTTCCATTCAGAGGCTTAGTCCCTAGAAAACAAAGACAGAGAATAGTAGGTGAATACTCTTAGTGCAAAACATTAATACAACAGTGAAAACATTCAAAAGTCATTGCACTTGAACCTTTGGTATACATCTTCACAGCAAGAACTTTAAACACAGTTAGGTTTGCATAGAATTTGTTTAAGACATAATCAGTCCTATACCCAGGGGTTAAATTGGGATTTGTTATGTGGGGGGGCTCTGCGGGGAGGGGTACTTCAAGGGGTAACATGTTTAATACTGATGATACCAAAGCCACTGGTGTGTTTCAATGACATTCTGGACCTCTTATAGGATTTGATAAGTTTCAGCTTTGAAGCTGTGCCAGAGGTTGACTCAAAATATTTTAAGAAGAGCTTCTGAATTTTAAATGATGCAAATCTATGTGTTTGACACCATATATCCATTTGTTGCACATGTCATTATGCACAACTGATCAGATTTAAAATAATCAACCTCCTTGATTCTAGGCATAAGATAGGCTACCCCAAAAGACTCAATTAACAAGAAAAGGTACAACACACAGTACTGTATCATCAACATGTCTTATAAATTAGACATAGAGATTCCCTATGCTGGTCAGCAGCTAAAACAATCATATAGTTAGGTTTGATTGGTCTAATCAAAATACATTATTTTATTAAACTATACAATGAGTTATATCCAGTGTTATACTTAACATAATGTAATTAAATGAGTGACATACATACTTTAATCCTTTACACGTTTCTAGTCTTCTATTAAGTTTTCTCGACGTGGGCACCATTCTTACCTCTGTCTCTCTCTCTCTCGGTCTCTCTCTCTCTCTCTCATCAAATGATCCTGCGTGAGAGCGCGTTCTTGAAGTTCTGAGTTTTTTCGCTTGAGTTGCATAACTTGCGCGAAGACGCATTTAAAGGGAAAGCGCGTCTTTTCGCGGCAATTGCGGCGCCCAATTCGCGTCATTTGCATCGCCCCGTGCGAGGACGCGCCTGGTTGCGTCTTTGCATTGACTTTGTATGTAATCTGCTCGCGCAAATCGTTGAACTTGCGTTGGTGAGTATGCCCCATAATGAATGAAAACGCATTATTCCCTTCGCATCAGTGCACATGCACCAGCGCAGCGAGTACACACGCACAAGCGCAGCGGGTACACTGGCAAGAGCAGAGCGCGACCTTCAGCCTATGTGCCGGGGCTTAGCCCCGGACGGCCCCGGCCCAATTTAAACCCTGCCTATACCTGACTGGCAAAGTACCTCTATTATGACGCTGAGAACGTCTAGGCTCAGGTATGCTTTCATTCTCACTTTCAGCATCAGAACCACCTGAATGTACTGAAGGACTTCCTAAATCATCATCTGGCATTACATTGTTATGGTCTTGAATACCAGTTTCTACATCATCCCCATCCTCTATTCTACCCACTGCGTCTGTGTGTATAGCAGTAGCAGGTGTAACAACAGGGACTACAAAAACACCAAGATCTTCTGAATCAGTATGATCCTGACCTGTTTCTTCTCTAGATTTAGGTCTAGATTTACAAGGTGTTGGAAGTGTCTGAAATGTGCAATGTCTAAGTTGATCCCTATGTACAACTTTACATGGGCCACCTTTCTCTAGGCGAATAGTGTACACTGGAGTGTCAGAGTGATTTTGTTTCACAACAATATAAGGCTGAGACTCCCAATGGTCTAGTATTTTATTCCTACCCCTATGTGAATGGTTTCGTAACAGAACACGATCACCAGGTCTTACAAGTGCTCCATATGATCTGCGATCATAGACTCTTTTTCTTCTTTTTGATGCCTCTTGTGCGGTCCTGTTAGCAACTTCAACAGCCACTTTCAACTTGTCGTGGTGCTGTTTCACCCAGTCATTAAGATTATCCGCATCACTGTCCTCAACGTCTCTCCCGTTGAGGATATCCATTGGCAGGCGAGCGTCTCTGCCAAACATCAAGTAAAATGGCGAATAGCCGGTAGAAGTATGGACTCGACTATTATAGGCCATGACCAACTCAGGTAAGTATTGCTTCCAGTTCTTTTTCTTTTCTGGTGGTAACGTCCTCAACATATCATGCATGGTTCTGTTAAATCTTTCGCACTGGGAATTACCCTGCGGATGATATGGAGTTGTACGACTCTTTCCAATTCCATAGATTTTACACAATTCTTTGATGACATTAGCTTCAAAACATCGGCCTTGATCAGCATGTAATCGTGCCGGACATCCATAGTGAACGAACCAATACTGCACAAGAGCTTTTGCTGTAGTTAGAGCAGTCTGATTCTTGGTTGGCACCGCCACCGTAAAACGAGTGAACATGTCGGTTAGGACAAGAACATTCTCATATCCTCCTACAGATTCCTCCAATACAGTGTAATCCATAGCAAGAACTTCAAGAGGTGCAGACACATTAGTACATGTCATTGGGGTCCTAATTTTAGGGAAGACATCCTTCGCAAGAGTACATCTTTTGCATTCATGGATCCAGTTTTGAACATCCTTAGCCATTGTGGGCCAGTAATAGATCCGTCTCATACGTTCCAGTGTACTTCTTTCTCCAAAGTGTCCGCAGTGATCATGTTGACTTTCGTACACTTTGTAACGCAAGGATTCAGGAACCACCAACTGACAAATTCTTCACTGTCTCTTGGGTCGAGGATAGTTCGGAACAACACTCCTTTTTTGAGTTTGAGTCGTATGAACTGTTTTGCAAGTTTCTTTACTGTCGGATCCAGATCTCGCTGCTCCACTGGACTCAGATTCTTGTTAAGCAGTACAGCGCGATAGATCGGTGCTACAGTAGGGTCATTCTTTTGTTGTTCTTCGATTTCACTCCAGCTACATCCTGAGATTTTATTCATCTTAGACACTTGGATTAATGTTTGTAGTTTCGTCTGCTTTTCGTTAACGGGCCACAAACAAGCACGCACTTCTTCAGAATTCATCTGAATGAAGTCTTTAGCAGTGTCCTCCTCCTCTGGCTCTTCAGTTAAGGGGATCCTTGATAACACATCTGCGTTTGTATTTTGTCGTCCTGGTTTGTAGTAGACTTCAAAATCAAACTCTGCAAGTTGAGCTATCCACCGTTGTTCAACCGCTCCTAAATTTGCTGACTCCAAGTAGCGCAAGGGGTTATGATCTGTGATCACGGAGAACTTGGAATAGATCAAATACTCTTTAAATTTTTCTGTCACAGCCCATTTCAATGCAAGCAGCTCGAGCTTAAAAGCACTGTAATGTCGATCATTCTTTTCAGAACCTCTGAGACCACGACTTGCATAAGCAATTACACGTTCAACTCCTCCCTGACGTTGACTCAATACGGCCCCAAGACCTTGCAGGCTTCCATTGGTTGTGAGTAGAAAAGGCTGGCTGAAATCTGGATATGCGAGAACTGGTGGACTCATTAAGCACTGCTTAAGTCGATCAAATGCAGTCTGGCATTCACTTGTCCAAGTAAAGGGCTCCATCACTTTTCCTTTCCCACTTTTTCCAACCAGGGCGTGAAGCGGCTGGGCTAGCTGAGCAAAGCCAGGAACAAATCTTCTGTAATAACTCATGAATCCGAGGACTTGTCTCAACTCCTTCACGTTCTTTGGTGCAGGCCATGTTTCTAATGCTTGAGTCTTCTCTCCATCAACTTGTATTCCTTCTGACGAAATCAAATGTCCCAGGAATTTCATCTCAGGCTTGAAAAGGAAACACTTGCTGGGTTTTAATTTCAATCCATGCTGTCTCAACCGGTTAAACACGATTTCCAGTCTTTCACAATGGCTGTCGAAATCCTTTGAGAAAACAATTATGTCATCCAGGTAGATGAGCAGAATGTCAAACGTTAGATCACCGAGCACCACTCCCATCAACCGTTGGAATGTCGCCGGGACATTGGAAAGTCCAAAGGGCATCCTGGACCATTTAAATAGGCCAAAGGGTGTGGTAACAGCAGTCTTTGCTCTGTCTTCCTCGTTCATCGCCACTTGGAAATAGCCAGAAGTAAGATCAAGTGTGGAGAAAAGTTGCGCATTCCCCAAAGCATCCAGTGATTCCTCTACTCGGGGAAGAGGGTAAGCGTCTTTACAGGTCACTTTATTCAGCTTTCTGTAGTCACAGCAAAAGCGATTACTACCATCCTTCTTGATCACTATTACAGCTGGAGATGCCCATGGACTACAACTTTCTCGGAGTATACCTTGAGACACTAAATCATGAACATGCCTTTTCACCTCTTGAAACACCTGTGGTGGAATTCTGCGGTGCCTTTGCTTGATAGGAGGAGCATCTCCTGTAGGTATACAGTGTGTAACAGTCGTCGTATAGCCGAAATCACCATCATTCGCCGAAAACACATCATTATGCTTTGTCAGTAGTTCCCGAAGTTTGTCGATCTGAGCTTTTGTCAGGTTCTCAAGATTTGTCTGCACTGGAACAGGTAATTGCTCTGTGGTGTTTTCTTCTGCTTTTACCTGATGTTGCTGCACAGTCTTAACATGCAAAGTTCCTTCATTCTCTTCAAATTCAACCAGCATCTTTGGAATAACTTCCTGTGGTTTGGACAATGCTGCTATTCTACATCGTGGTGGGATCTTTACAGGTTTTTCACTGGAATTCAGCACTCTGACAGGGACTTTACCATCAATTGCTTTGGTAAGTACATTGGCAATCAGAACACTCTTTGGCAAACTAACTTTGGACGAGGCTTCCACCAACACTTCACAGCTCACTTTTGGTGGGATCCTGCAACGACCTTCTAAGACACGTTCACTGAAGGGAGGAATAGTGACGGGTTGCTTTCCAGCTACTTTAACAAAGCCAATCATATCCCCATGGCTCAAGGTATCAGCCTGCATCTTGATGTCAGCCAGCACTCGCTGAATTTTTGCCTCCTTGCCTCCATGAGTATACCTGTCCAACTTTCCAATGCCTTCGGTAACCATGGACATATCCTTGAGATCACTCAGCACATTCATCCCAACAATGCCAGGTAATCCTTTCACTTCTGTTCCACTGGGATTGTTATCTTTGATCACGAATACACACTTTCCATGCAACGTTTTTCCCATACAGGCTATGTCAGCTTCCAAACATCCTACGATGGGAATATCCAAACCATTAGCTGCTGTGAGTCGGACCCAGTTAGCAGACGACAGCATGACTTCTTTAAAGTTGTCCTTAAAATGTGACTCTGTAATGGTAGTGACTTCAGATCCAGTGTCTAAGAGGCAGACAGTCCTAATGCCAGCGATTCTCACCTCAATAGTAAGACAGTCTCCAAATGCACTATCACAGAGAGCTTTTGAAACATTTCCTCCATCACAGTCAGCGGTGTGACTTCTGATGACAGATGGACCGGGACTTTCCAGCACTAAGGTAGCTTGATCAGGTGACTTTTCCATCTCCACTTTAGAATTCAGAGGTTGTGCTCCACTAGTGTTTTCTGTGCTCTGAGGACATCGACGACTAGTGTGTCCAGGCTTACCACACGTATAGCAGATGTATCTTCCTTCACTATCTTTTAAAGGTGCACTTTTTGTCTTGCTCTCCTTTCCTGTAAGTTTCACTTTCTCTTTGCTATTTACCATCTGAAAAAGTTCTTCTTGTCGGGCAGCAATTTGTTGAATAGCTTCATGAAGTTTCTCCAAAGTAAGAGGGGATGAAGAGCTCTCTGTTACCATGGTAGCATTAACAGCACCCCGTGAGCGAGCAATGCCTTTTGGATGGCTTGGAGTTTGAACCTCTTCTTCTTCTGACCAAGTAATAGCTTCTTGCATTAGCTGGATAAATGTCAAGTCTTTTTCATCTCTCAGTCTTTTCTTCATTTCACGTCGTAGTGAATCATCTTTAAAGCCTAGCACAAGTTGCTCTTTCAATACGCCATCAGCATCAGGAACTCTGGATGCATCCCGGCTCTGAATGATACTCAGCTTCTCTTGCAAATCATAAGCATAAGAGCGGATGGTTTCTCCAGGCATTTGTTTGCGGTCGTAAAACTCTTTTAGTCTGGTGCCAATGGGGAATTTATCACCGTAAGTCTGCTCCAAAACATTAAAGATCTCGTCCACTGAGCGTTCTTTTCCATTGAGCATGAACTTGACCGTTGTTTTTGCCTCACCTTTCAAATACTGTTTGACAAACTCAATTCTGTCCTCTTCAGGAATTTTCATCACCTTCAGAGCAGACTTTATTGAATTTATCCATTCTTCCACACTCAGTTCACCAGGCTTAGGAGGACACCCACTGAACTCTGGAATTTTGCGGTCTCTGGGGATGTAAACAGTAGGCGTTGCTTTCTGTGCGGAGGCTTGTTGATCAATGACAACTCGAGCCAGGGAAAGAGCCTCTCTCTGATCAGCACGGGCTTGTTCCAGCATCCCTGCCTGCTCATCAAACCTGCGCTGCATCTCCTCAAACTGCTTTCTTAAATCCTCCAGTTCGGCCATGGCTACACTCAAAGACCTGGGATCTGTTACTGTATACAATTACACGCAATGGATCCTGTTCGTGACGCCACTATGTGGCGGGGGGAAATATGCCACCGCCTTGTGAGGGGAAATTAAACCACTTAACTAAGGAAGACTGAGTGAGCAACGATATCTGAGTACCCCCACCCAATACTTTTTAGTCTTTGTACAATTTAACATAAATTGTATGTAGCGCCTGTTGTGTTGCAATATAAAATGCTTGAGAATTCAGTAAGGCGGCTTCAGGGTCTTAATTTTACACGGCAGCTTCCTGAAGTTTATATGTGCAGTACTATTGGTAACTATAGTAGGCTACAAAGAAATTCCACCCTTCCTGGATCCAACAGAACAGGTAAGACGCCCTCACTCCTTAGTATAAGGGAATATATAAGATATTAGAATGAACAAAACAATAATAAAACTTAACTAACAAATCTTTTATTTAAACTAAATGAATTGTATTGTTTGTTTGTCTAGTGTTCTCTTTTGTTTCTTTCACAGGAGCAAAGAATCAGTATTAAACTTCACCCATTCAAGGAATAGCAAAATAAAATGACAAATAAAAATAAATAAACTTAAATCAACAGATTTGTTTCAATGTCTGTGTAAGACCAATCAAATTGAAATATAAATCTGTGCAACCCTTTGATCTGAATGAATTCTTATCTCACTGAATATTATACAGTAAGCTTAATTCAAACCTTCAACAATAACACAACATTACACAGGGAATTCACTTTCAACCTTGAATTATAAATCACAGATTTTACATGAACAGTAATTCAAAGTAACCCTTTTTTTAAATGAAGTCACTGATTATAAAGTCCAATCCACCTTTAGGAATGTGTAAATCAGTTAACAGTTCCAGGAAAAAATAGAATTTTAAACCCCTTCCATTTCCATGTCCATGGGTTCAAAGATGAATAATGCACTTGTGCACAGAAAAAGTCTCTGATTTCCTTGGCAAAAATGTGCACTAATCACAGTTTCACGAATGATAGTTAAACCATCCAATTCAGTTCACTCACTGAAAACAATGATTTGCTTACCAGTGTTTAGTAGAAAAATAGAAATATGTACATCACCACTCAATTTGTGGACAAGACTCTGAATGACGTCCAGGGATGGCAGGGTAAAGCTTCTTCACTCAATGCTCTTCTGCGACTGTACCCGTGATCATTACAACAACAGCACGATCCACGAGGCTGCAGTACCACGTGCAGGCGACGCATGAGAAGACGAACGATACACAGCCCTGTCTGACGACTCAGAAGGCTCTCCTCAAATAACACTGCGACATCCACTATGTTCTATGTTCGTATGAACAAATAAAACAAATACTGTGCAACATACACGAAATAAAACACGGGTAAATTCAAATTACACGGCTCGTAGTGTGTTAACTCTTAACAAATTCTCTCTCTCTTCCTCGTGGTCTGACACGACGGAAAACTTGTTGCATCACGTTAAATAACTGAATAATCAACGCGATTCAAAACTCAAAAACAACTTCATACGGTTCTGATGTGTATCACTAGTTTAAACGTTGTTTACTTTCACTTTTAACGTTATAAACACTAATCACACCAACCGTACACTTCTTCAGCGTGAAGTTGCTTCTTCCAGCTCACTCGCGTAACTCTCCAGAAACACGTAAAACGAACGCACTTTACAGGAGCACAAAATGGCGGCGCCCATGGCAAGTGTCAAAATAAAAGTCTCTTTCAAAAACACTTACATAGGTAAATTAATACAGGTAAATTAGTAAATTATATAGGTCCCCTACATCCATTCTCTGGTCTATATCTAGAGGCAATCAGGCTGGTAATAAAAGGGATAGCGACGCTTAGGAGGGGAAGAAGGAAGCCACCCTGCTGGTTTATCAAACGCCTCTTTCTCCCCACACTAATCTTCTTGTCCGCAATGATATTTATCTCACATAATGAGTGAATGCCTTTTCCACTTCGATGTTTCCAGAAGCATCACGCATGATAATGTCTAGAATTAGCAGAGACGTTTTATTAACAGGAAACAAATGATCATCATTCAGAGTCTGTGGAATCCCTTCAATGAATTTAATTTTGTGCATTCTTGATATTTCTTCATACATTTTTTGCCAACATTCATATATTATTACAATGTTCTCAATCTTTTCAGAAATCAAATTTACAGCATTTCCCAACAACATCTTAACAAAGATTGATTTCCCACTGTTGGATGGTCCCGCTACAATTAAAGAGAATGGATGCTGTAGCCTAAAGTCATGGCCTTTAGCATCCCGGACACCTTTATGCCCAAAAACTTTATCAAAATCCATACGGTAACGTTGTCAGATTTTCTTTGTTTATTACTCGCTTGTTGTATACGAGTTTAAACTTCTTCACAACTGTCTTGTTGTGGAGCGTGAGGTGTCTTTTATTCCTCACAATGCTGTCAGCAGAAGCTAGCACGTGTCTGTCACGATCACCCTCATTAACATAATCACGGACAAGATCAACCAGAGTGTCTAATGTGATAATTTGGGAGTTTGTATAATTTTGCATGATGCCTTTGGCCTTTAGGACAGTGCGCCCCTTTGCGGTATGTTTTTGGACCGCACGACACAAACTCGACCGCAAAATCATCATCCCCAATTTCATCAGTCAGATTACCTAGATACGGCCCCAGCGGAGGGTCCCACTCGCCGTCTTTAGACGTGAAAATCACGCTGTCGGTATCGCTGTAAAGCTCACGCTCATTCAGCCTGTCCATAAGGTCATACAATTCTAGACGCACATGGGCTGTGGTAAAGGTCCCGAGAAAGATGTTTATGTCACGCGTGTGCGCACCTTTGCCGTTCGGATGGATCAATTGCACTAGAGCTACTTTGTCTGACACAAACGAAAAGTGTTTAATCTCGTACGCCATGCCAAAAATGTATCTCGTAAACTCTTCCGGATCTGAAAGCAACACTGTGGTGGGCAGATTTTCTCGCATAGAAAAACGACCCCACAAACTGTTTAGCAGCAGCTTATTGATAGATCGCCTAGCGGGGTTGTGGCTTATCTTATCAGGATTCATTTGTATCCCCTCTTTCTCAAAGTAATCAGCAATGTATGCCTCTTTGTCCTGCTCTGTCATTACGTGTGCGGGGTACCCACTGGCCTCTTGCTTGTATTGTAAAAATGTTTTGACATATTCACAAAACAAGGTTTCTAAGGATTGGGGAAAATGCCACACTTTGTCCACTTTTGACACGATGTAACCCTTCTCGATAGCCTTTAACAGCTCGAGGCTTACCCAACACCCTGGAAGCGTTCGCTGTTCATCTGTGTGATCGCAGGGGGTAGACTGATTCTGCTCTTCACAGCAGGTTGCGCAGAGAGGGAAATTTAGTTTATTATTGGCTCTGTATGGGAGCACGGGGTGCAGCAGTTTTCTTGGGGGGCAACACTGAAGCTTTGATAAGCCCGTAATAATTTTCAAGGGGGTTCAAAATCCTTTAAAATTATCTGGGGATGTCCTATCGGGTAACACTTCTTGGCCTGACAGAATGGGTACAGACTTGTAAAATCAACATATCTGATTTTCTCACCTTCGGCGGCTTTATGATAGAGCTTGTACGCGTTAGTGCGTCCGCCAAATAGAGCGTTGCGGGGTTTCAGTCTCTTGGCGTGCGTGTAAGTGGACATAAACGCGATTACGTCAGGATCAGACTGCTTAGCAGCGTTCCATTCACACTCCCACATCACCTCAACATTCAACCCATACGTCTTCTCCAAAACATCCATTTTGGCCTCATGCTGTCTTCTGTGTACAGCGTGCGTCAATTGTGTCCCAGGATGAATGTCATATTCATTATATTTGCATGAATGCGAATGCCACATACACCCAAGGAACTCCAGAGCGCATCTTTCATTTTGGTTATTGATGTAAAAACCGTCCAGCTGGTATGATCCGAACGACATTTCACCACGATTTAATGCATGCTGGACATTGACACCTCGCGAATGACTGACATATTCAAGCCATTCGATGGAGGCGTTTGAATAGGCTTTGTTCTTAGTCAGATAGGCGCCGTTGTGTGTCAACGCTAAGTTGTCTCTCTCCAGATAATGGGTCTTGTACACGGCCATGCAGCACGCAGCCAGAGTTGTGTATCTGAAGGGGTCAAGGGCAGTGCACTGTATAAACTCATCACGATATTTCATGCACGCCTCTCTCAACAAAACAACATCGTTCTTGCCGTAAAGTGCCAGCTCTTTTTTAAAGTCAAATACTTTACACTCTACGGTCTTGTACCAATCGTCAAACTGTTCAATGTCCTTCTCTGACATTGTGTCATATCCGTAAATTTTTTTGTCCGGATAGGGGCCTATGTAGTTTTCATTCTCCACCTGGTTAAAGTGATGTGGAAAATAACCCTTCTCTGCACAGGTCAGATTCATGGCAGATGCAGTCTTGGCTAGACGCATTGGGAGAAATGAGAAGCTATCGAGAAATCTTTGCTTGTAGCTTTCGTCATACATTAATATCAGACGACACCCTTGCATTGTGATTTTAAGAGTGAGCCCCACTTTTGTGAAATATTCCAAAAGGATAAAATTGTCAAAGCCAGAAGCGTTGTGAGCTATCCACGTGTAATCGGTGTACCTAGGGTGTCTGAATCTCTGCACTAGCTGTGCGACGCAGTCGGTGCCCTCTGCTGTGAATTCTTCACCCGCAAATGTGATGGCGCAAACAAAATTTGCAACATGCTTCCCACCCTCGTAACGAGTCTCAAAATCATAGAAGATATATTTCTCACTGGGTTTCTCAAGCCTTAGGGGCTGAATAAAACATTGATGAGTAGCATCGGGTGTCAACTCCATGCCACAATGCAAGCTCTTCTCCGCTGTGCATTTGTGCGCTTTTGGCTTGTTACCGCTTAGGTAATAGCGTCGATTACATGTTGGACAGTATTTGGTCACATCACACTGAGCAAACTGCTGATTCAGTGGAGGTTTTTTATGCATTTCATAACAATATTGTGATTTGCAGTACCTCAAACAATCATCACAGTGTATCGTCTTCGCCGTGTGTTTGTAACAGTCGGGGGCATTGCATATGTCACATGCGTATCTGCATCTATGATCTCTTTTATTAGAAAACCCCTCGTAGCAATAGTCGCAGACGTGCTTGCACCCGATAAAGGCCCTCAAATTTTTTATCATGAAGTAATGACTATCTGACAGATAGAGAAAGACCGTCTTGTAGTGGGACTTGTTTTTGTCATGTATGATCTTGATCTGTGAAAAACTGCAATTTTGATGTTTAGCAATCTCTCAAACAATGCAACATCATTAAATCGTATCATGTCTTGGATTGAAAATCCAGCGGCCTTTTGAATGTCAGCAGCTATGGGTATTAATTCTGGGTCTGTTTTTTGGGGGTTCAAAAAGTGTGCCAGACAAAGTGCGAAGCATAGCTTGTCGGACATATTTGTAGGGCAAAAAAGATTCATTCTATTTCTTTTTATAACCTCATTGTGTGCTAGATCGCGAAATTTTCTGCGAGCAGAAAATAGAACGTACGATGCCATATCTGTAGAAGCTGTAGAAGCTATTGACCTCAGATTTATATTCCTACGTATTTCCAGACTGTTAAATCTTGCACGAGGAACGACGGTATAACCATTAAATTCACCCCCGTCTCTCACAAGCCTCTCTGCATCTTCGGGCGTTAGACCCATATCATCCATTTCAGAATTGTGCTGGGGGTCGTCCGACCCCTCACCACCGTGTTGAACATGTAAATTCTCGGATGCCCCATCGAGAACCTGATGGTCGTTTAGATCAACGACTGGAGCCTCTGGTTCAATTTGATTATTGATAAAATCAGTATCTGAAGCCCCAGATTCAAGCTGCTGATTTATAAATCCAGCTTCTGGAACCTCAAAACCTTGATGCGTATTTAAAACATCAGGATCTAAGACCATACTCGGCTCTGGAGGGGTTTGTGAAAGGGAATCGACCGTACTTATCAACTCTGCGAATCCGTCTACATTACTGTGATTTCCATTATAGTAGTTTTTGTTGGGTATATTACTGATCATATACTGTATTAATATTATATTAAGCCTAAGGCCTATTGCTTTTACACAAGGCTATAAGACACCCAGTTAAACTTTCGTTTTATGAGAAAAGGTCGAAACGACCGATAAACAAGAATACGTCATTTTAGATTAGTTAACTTTCGTTTTCGCAGTTTCCTAATTAAAAGAGACCAGGTGCGATCCTACGACTATACCCCGATTGTTCTCGCCACGGTTATTATGAGAAAAGGTCGACATAACCGATAAACAAGAAGACGTCATTTTAGATTAGTTAACTTTCGTTTTCTCAGTTTCCTAATTAAAAGAGACCAGGTGCGATCCTACGACTATACCCCGATTGTTCTCGCCACGGTTATTATGAGAAAAGGTCGATATAACCGATAAACAAGAAGACGTCATTTTAGATTAGTTAACTTTCGTTTTCTCAGTTTCCTAATTAAAAGAGACCAGGTGCGATCCTACGACCATACCCCGATTGTTCTCGCCACGGATATTATGAGAAAAGGTCGACATAACCGATAAACAAGAGGACGTCATTTTAGATTAGTTAACTTTCGTTTTCTCAGTTTCCTAATTAAAAGAGATCAGGTGCAATCCTGTGACTATACCCTGATTATTTTCGCTACAATTATTTTGAGAAACAAGGTCGAAACAACCGACAAACAGACTACGTCATTTTAAGATTTGAGAAGTCCAGCTGTATATGTCATTTTAGATATGAAGAAGGATTCAGCTGCACATCAAACAAATAAATTATTGGCAAAACAAGACCAATTAGAAGAGTATACGTCATCTTAGATAAAAAGTGTTTGATCTTACTGTATAAAATATGGAGTCAGAGAGGTACGAAAGAGGAGGCTGGGGATGGTTTTTTGAATGCATGCTAGTGTAATTCTTTGATCATCTGAACTTTGTTGGCTCGAGCAAATAAAGTAATTTTTGTTTGGCACCTGGAACCTTTGTCTCCTGAGTATTTTTTCTTATGAAGATTCAAGCTAAGACTTTTTGCCACAACATAGTTTGGTGACCCCGCGACGTGATTGGACAGAGGCTACGGAGTGGAGGGCTGCAGACGGGCAGAAATCGGCCGGGTCACACAAGGGCGCGCCACTATAGAGGTGAGCATAAATTTACTTGCTTATTCTGTATAGTGCTTGTGTGGTCTGCCGAAGGTAAGCCCTGAGTGGTGTTGATACTCCAGGCCTCTCCAAATTGAACACAGCAATTTGATACTTATACTACTAATTAATTTGCTTCTATTAAGATAAAGATAAAATATTGAATTGCAAAAGCAAGAAAGGGTTCCAGATTTCAAACAGGTGTGTGTGTGTGTGTGTGTGTGTGAGAGTGCGGGTGTTGGACCTGAGTGTTACAGTGCCTTGGGGTCTTAAAAAGATCTGAGTGTTACGGCATTTTGGGGTCCCACGAGAAACCTGAGTGTGACGGCACCTTGGGGTCTTTATAAAGATCTGAGTGTTACGGTGTCTTGGGGTTTCAGAACTTGAGTGAAATTGCAAGGGTGTGAGTGTAACCACGTCTTAGGCAAGGCGTGTTGGCACCCAGTGTTGGACCTGAGTGTTACAGTGCCTTGGGGTCTTAAAAAGATCTGAGTGTTACGGCATTTTGGGGTCCCACGAGAAACCTGAGTGTGACGGCACCTTGGGGTCTTTATGAAGATCTGAGTGTTACGGTGTCTTGGGGTTTCAGAACTTGAGTGAGATTGCAAGGGTGTGAGTGTAACCACGTCTTAGGCAAGGCGTGTTGGCACCCAGTGTTGGACCTGAGTGTTACAGTGCCTTGGGGTCTTGAAAAAGATCTGAGTGTTACGGCATTTTGGGGTCCCACGAGAAACCTGAGTGTGACGGCACCTTGGGGTCTTGATAAAGATCTGAGTGTTACGGTGTCTTGGGGTTTCAGAACCTGAGTGAAACTGCGTTTTAGGTAAAACGTATTGGGGTTCCAGGGCGTGAGTGAGACCACGATTTAGATAAATCGTGTTGGCGCCCAGAGCGAAGAGCGCTCATAAATCCTGTAGGCCAGGTGGCCATAGGTACGGTCTTTATTATTTTGTTGCTTTGTACATTGCTTTTGTCAATCGTTGTAATAATTTGTGGTGAATTGTGTTGAGACAACAATCACTGCCAAAAAGAAGTAATATAGGAAGTTTGAGTGTTCTGTGTGAAGGCCCGGGCCAATGAGAGAGTGTTTTGCATGTCTGTGTCTTATTCAGCATGGGAAAATGTTTGCCTGCTAGAACTGTGTGTGTAAAAAGATAAGAGCTTAGAGAGCAGAGGAAGGTGGGGCTCATCGTGTATGAGAAAGAGAGTGAGAGAGATTTTTGTGAATGAGAAATTACTTTGAATGAGAGTGTATGAGAAGCTGTGTGTCTATGAGAGATTCAGTGTGTGCTTACGTGTGTATGTAAGTGAAGAGATAAGGAGAGAAAAAGGCCTTTGTGAATGTATGCTGTGGGTTTGAATGCATTTTTGCTGACTTTACTCTTTAATAACTGTATTTTGAATTTTTGACTTAATTTTTCAACAATAGCGTTCTGTACAGTGCCGCTGCTAGCCATTTTGGTGCCCTAAGCATAATTCCTTTATAATGCCCCCCACCCCGACCCTGAGAAAAACAACGTTTGTTTTTGCCAGTTTAATTTTTTATTGCCAAACATATAACTTAATAGCAGAAAGTAAAATCTTCACAGCTTTAGCCAACACACACTACACATTTGAAAGTGCAAACTTTTATAGAATAGCAAAACAGAAAAAATTACCAATCTTAAATTATCAAAATAATCCAGACATGGTTTTCCCAAGTACAATGTCACTTTAAATAAATTACATTAAATAAACATCAATAAGAAAACAAGAATACTCAATATTCTTAAATAAAACAAAGATTCAGAGAACTAAGTGTCACAGTAATGTTTGCTTCATATCATGACGTTTTATATTTATATATATTTAAAGTGATGAATTGTAACATGTGCACTGACTGCTAACGTTAACTTTTACTGAGGAAGTATTAACCATCGTCACGTCAAAATAAACCACAAAATAAACTACTGCTCAATATCTAAAGAAACGTAGTAAAGAAAGTAAGAGCTGCGTCAGTTATTTGTAAAATGCATATGCATAGGTAATGTTTTACAGTAATGTTTCTCAATTTAGCTTGCACTGAAGTTATAAATTATAACAACATAGTTTGCTAAACATTAATATCAGCACAGCAAGTTCGAGGTGCATTACGATTAGCAGCAGCTGCAGCCCTTGCGCATTTCCCTTATTTAAGAGTGATTAAACATGATGGACTTAGCTGCAAGTGATGCACGGGCATCATCCCGCAGTTTCTTCCTTTTTCTTTTTTCCGATCCTGACTCCTGCTGTCTTTTCAGGACCATTTCCAAAAGTTGCCTTCTGACTGGCCGTTTCTCAATTCGAAAGCTGCAGCCTGCGCGAGGTCGCATATGCAGGCTGCATACGTCATCAAGCCTGGTTTATTTCAGTTAACTGAACATTACATTAGCAAGTCATAAGCATATTACAACAATTTACGATTAACTAAGAATAATAGTTCACTTTATAATCGTTAATATTACGAAATAAGAAAGTTTTGATGACGTATGCAGCCTGGAAATGCGACCTCTGTAGGCTGCAGCCTTCGGATTGAGAAACGGCCTCTGTCAAACTTCGTCAGGCGCCCGCGCGATCAACCGGCACGGACCATCAAAGGCTGGGGGGCATACTTTCTAGACTAGAGCCATTAAATTATCTCGTTCCCCCTTTTTTGTAACATATACATGGATATAAAGGGCCTAATAATATTTCTATAGACTAATGAAATAATTTCAGCATTATACATTTTTTTCATTAGGCTATTATTTTTGGTGCCCCCTCAGCACGTGATGCCCTACGCACAGCGCGTGATGCGCGTTATGGGAGCGGCGGGGCTGGTTCTGTACTACACTTTTATTCATCTTTATTTTTTATTTTTTATGTTATATTTTTTTTTATTTTAAGTATAATGAAGTTATTATGGATGATAATGGCTTAAGGTATGAGAGAAGTGAATTTATAGCTGAAGAAAGAATTAGAAACGCCAGAATTCAGTTTGAAACCAAAGGAATTCACAGTCATTTCTGGAAAGAGACATTTTACAAAGATTTGTCAGGCATACAGCACGAGCTGTCAGACGCCAGAAAAGATTGGTATTTGACCCAGTTGCTGGAAGTGCCAAGATTAGAAGAAATAGTGAGAGAGTGGCCTTACATTGCTTGGCAGAGAATAATCAGACGTTGTTGCAGGGTCTCAGTGCTGCGAAACTTCTTAGAACAAGTTTGTACATTTAACCATTTAAGGTTGAGCAGAGCAAATACAACCCATGATAGTTTGAATTCAATAGCATTGACTCTTACATTACCAATCGATACATTGACAAGCTCCTATTTCGAAATTGGAAACCAATTGGGCCTGATAGATGGGACAGGGAGAACAGGAAAAGATATACGCAATCCAAAAATAAGAGTCACTGCAAAAACCAGAACAGTAAATTGGGAAAGCAAACTTTTGTTCACATGTGACAGACAGGGGGTGATTACACCAAGGCAATTTTTGGGAGAGACCTTAAAAGAACTAACGTTTCATTTTGACCTGAACAATTAAAAATCAGAATAGGGAGTTAGCTCACTCAGAAAAAAAAAAAAAAAAAAAAAACAAATCCAATTACAGACATGGCATCCACACCTTTGGAGACGTTAAAGTCCAGATACCCTGTCAGTAGAGAACTGATTGAGAAAATATCAAACAAATGGACAAAACGCACTAAAGATTTAAACACAAAGTGGCCTGAGGGCGGCACCTTTGAAGTGACAGTGTGTGAGGAAATGGAGGCATTAATCAAAAATTACAAGGCAAAAGACAAAAGTAAGAAGAGAAATGAAAAAAGACAAAAAGAGCTGGATATTTTGAATTTATTCAAAAAAGAAGGGATAAACTTTCTGAAGAGTGTCAAAGTAACCAGAGAAATTCTAAAAGAAGATGAAAAAATGGTTTCAGAAAAAGAGAAAGAGGCCATCTCCAGCCCACCTCCCTATGAGGAACCAAAAAATCAATTACCAATAATTACAGGTGACATTCAATTTGGAGGGAGAATAGAAATAGAGCCAGATCAGCAACAGGCCCCATCACAAACCCCTGCAAATAACCCAGCTAGCTCATTGGCCTCTGCGCATCCCTCAACACACATTCCCACACTCACGCGTATTAGAGAAACGCCCAGTGGCTCAGTAGAAAATACCCAGACAGCAAGTAAAGGTCACAGCCCAGCATTTAACGCATATGCTGATGCTGCTAGAGCATTAGAACAGATGATGACACCCCCAGAAATACACAACACATATGACAGGGCAGCTGCAGCCTTACATCAGATAGCACCCCCAAACTTAGAAAGAGTAGTGAGGCCTAGGTTGAGGATGAACAAATACAGTGATGCTATTTTAGAAGAGGAATATGAGACAGATACATCATCAGGAGAGGAAGATGAGAGAGAAAGAGGTTGGATACCAACAAGACACACTAGGGAGGAAGACTGGATTAGGGAGGAAGAATGGATAAAGACACCCCTACACAACACTAGCAGTAAGTGTAGAGTAGGGAACAGACAGGCTGGGGAAACCAGGCCAGAGAAAAAATCCTACACAAGAGGAAAACTAAAGCGAGTCACCGGTAGCCTTTATCTTGAAGATGAAGAAAGAGGACAAGGATTTAAAGCATGGGAACGAGCACCTGGGAAACGTTTGACAAGAGCAGCAAGCTGTACAGATTTGGTGAATTTATCACATGAAGACAACATCTGTGCTGAAGGACCAAGAAGTGTGTCAATGTGTCCCATTTTGATAAAGGGACAGCGAGGACAATACGTGCCTTGGGCCACACAGGATATTGATGGACTAGTTGCACGGCTTCCGGAAATACATGAAGGGGCTGGCAAATGGATTAGAATCTTTGAGGAGGAGACGACAGGGCGTGTCTTAGCTATAGGAGACATCAAGGCCCTGTTGGCAAAATGTGTCGGTGGAACAAAGTTGAATGAACTTTTAACTGATGCTGGACTGCAAATTGCAATCGACAACATCAGAAGAGATGGAATGGCCTTTGACCCCTACAGGACAAGCATGTGGACAACATTACGCAAAGAATACCCCATGCAGATTGATCCAAAGATGCTGAGAGGTGATCCGATTGGAGAAACAGAGAATCCAACAGCATACGTACAGAAACAGCTGAAACGATGGCGTGAAGAGCTGGAAAAAGACCCAGAAAAAGACTTTGTTTTAGCTGCGCTATTCAGAAATGCGATAGTGGAAGCTATGCCACCACCTGTTAAAACCAAGCTTGAAGATGTGGTGGGACTGAACTCCAAGACACACAAGGAGTTCTGTGACCATGTTGCACATGCAGTCGAACAGCAAAGAAAGATTGAGCTAAAGGCGAAGACAGTGGAGAAAGAAATGCAGAAGAGACTGGCACAGTTACAACTGGATGAACTTGTGAGCAAAACTAAGAAGAAACCACAAGCTGTTGTGAAGGAGAAAGAGGAGGAGCAACCAGCAGTGATGGCACCAGTTGGAGTAGCAGCCCCCATCATCCAGCAAACACAGAATGTAGCACCCGCCCAGCCCACTCAAGGGAATGCACAACAACCAGCCACTCCCATTGTCATTTATCTGAAACCACAGCAACAGAACAGAGGTGGACCGAGAACACAGAGAGGAAGAGGAAGGGGCGGCCCAACCAAGACACAGATAGGATGCTGGGGCTGTGGAGAATTGGGACACTTCAGAAGTGAGTGTCAAAGTAATCCATGGCAGAAACAAGATCAACAGTACTGGCAACAAGATCAGCAAGGCAGACAGGTGAACCAACAAGATTGGCAGCCAAACCAGAGACAGCAAGGCCTGCTCTGGCAACAGCACCCACAACAACAACTTCAGACTGGTCCAGTTAACCCATGGCGAGGACCAGACCAAGGCTACTAGGGATGCCCAGAGAATCCTATGGGGAGGGGCCAGCTTCCAATGATAACTGAGAATGCTGACCAAGAACCTATGCTGCGGGTTGAAGTAGAAGGCAAAACTGTACCTATGATGATTGACACTGGAGCAACTTACACGTGTGTAAGTCCAAAATATGCCTCACACCTCCCCATGTCTGGAAAATTTGCAAAGACAGTAGGATTCTCGGGACAATCGCAGCTGACACCATTAACTGCTCCAGTCTGTCTGAAAGCAAAAGATAAACAAATAACTTTGCCCATTTTAGTCTCTGAAAATACACCAGTTAATTTGTTAGGAAGAGATGCCCTTTGTAGGTTAAAATTGCAAATATCCTGTTCACCTGACGGTATTTACATAGACAGTGCAGGAGTTAGGCAGATGACAATGATCACACCCCAAGCAAATGTGTATTGGTTAGGGAATTTAGGAGAGGAGGTAGAACAAACACTTATAAAATGGGAAAAGTTCATAAGAGCACAAATTGAGAAGCCCATCTTGCCCAGCTTTGAGTTTCACTGTACAATGATTTATGACCCCCTGCAGAGAGTAGATTTAGAAACGGAGTGGTTACAGGTAACAGAAGGACAGAAAATCCCATTGACTTCACAAAGTATTATTGTAGGGAAACAGGGAGCAGCATTACAAGTGGATGAGTGTGATTTCACTGAAAAATGGTTTCAGGTACCAAATTCAAAGCCACATGTTACTTTATATATAGGTGAAGGTTTTGAGTCAAGAGATTTAGGCCCAATGATGAAAAAAGCAGCAGAGGCCCAGTGGAAAGAGACAGAGAATCCCCTGTTGTTTCAGTCAGTGGATGGGAAATATTTAAACATAGCCAACACAACTATAATGAATGGAATTCCCAAGGAGGTGGTGGTTGGAGATAGCATTGAAATGAATTTGGCCGATTCCCCAGAAACTGAAGCAGGCAATGCAGCTCTCCTAAAAGAAATGGAAGAGCAGGTGCCTGAAGAGTTGTGGTCACGTCATGACACAGATGTGGGTTTAATTAAATCTGCCAGCCCTGTAAGAATAAAAGTAAAACCTGAAGCCAAGTTGCCTAGAAAACAACAATATCCACTGAAACATGAAGCAGTGGAGGGTATCAGAGATACCATTGATGGACTATTTGCAGCAGGTGTTTTAGTTGAAATAACAAGTTACTGCAACACACCAATACTGCCAGTCGCTAAATCTGATAAGTCAAAATGGCGGCTTGTGCATGATTTAAGAGCAATTAATGAGATTGTTGAAGATTGGCCTGCTGAGGTTCCAAATCCACACACACTGCTAACAAGCATCCCTCCTGAAGCAAAATACTTTACTGTGATTGACCTGTGTTCTGCCTTTTTCAGTATCCCTCTGGACGAAAGAAGCAGACACTTGTTTGCATTTACATATGAAGGTAAACAAATATCATACACAAGAATTCCACAGGGGTATAGGCATTCACCTCATATTTTCAATCAATTATTGAAAGCTGATTTGGAAGATATGGTGCTGGACAGTACACTGATCCAATATGTGGATGATCTGCTGATTTGCTCTCCCACACTTGAACAATGTCATAGAGATTCAATTAAAGTATTGACTAAATTAGCAGAGGGGGGTCACAAAGCTTCTAAACAAAAAATGCAATATTGTCAGACACAGGTAGAATATTTGGGGAGATTGATTGCATATAAGACCAAAGCAATATCACCAAGTCAGTTAGAGGGCATCAGTAGAGCACCTATGCCACAAACTGTTAAACAAATGATGACATTTTTGGGAATGACAGGGTTTAGTTCTGATTGGATTGAGGACTATGCATTAAAAACAGCTCCATTGAGGGAACTAATGAAGCAGGGACAACAAGATCTGAGGGACCCGCTCATATGGAACAATGATGCAATAATAGCATTTGAGTCAATCAAAAGAGAGCTACAGAATGCACCAGCACTGACACACCCTGATTACACAAAACCATTTCATTTGTATGTAGCTGACAGAAGGGAGGGCTATGCCTCAGCAGTTTTGATGCAAGAAACCTGTAAGGGCCGCAGTAAACAGCCCATTGCTTTTTATAGCACAAGGCTTGATAGTGTAGCACAAGGCTATCCTCCATGCTATCAAGGACTCGCAGCTGTATACTATGCTTATGAAAAAGCTTCCACTATTACTATGGGCTATCCAGTTAATGTATATACACATCATAAAGTTGTAGAATTGTTGGAGCAAGGGAAATTTGTACTCACACAAGCCAGAACCCTTGCATATTCTGCTCTTTTGACATATCCTGATATCACAATCAAAAAGTGTACAACTGTAAATCCTGCTAACTTTGTTCCTTTAGATTGTGAGGGAACCCCACATGACTGTGTTGCTGAATCACTAGCCTTTACACGCCTTAGGCCAGATTTAGAGTCAGCACCCATACAAGATGCTAGTGTAGATTATTTTGTTGATGGATCATGCTTTAAAGACTTTGATGGCAATCATGCTGGATACTCTGTTGTCAGACGACAGGGGGATAATTTTGTTACAGTAATTTCACAGCATTGTTCTCAGCCATGCTCCGCCCAGTTGGCTGAATTAAAGGCACTGACTGCTGCATGTGAATTAGCAAAGGGACAGAATGTGAACGTCTTTACAGACAGTGCCTATGCACATGGAATTTGTCACCTCTGGGGGGCAGTTTGGAGGCAGAGAGGATTTAGAAAGAGTGATGGTACACCCATACAGCATGCTGAACAAATAGTAAAGCTTATATCAGCAATGATGCAGCCTAAGCGTTTGGCAATCATAAAATGCCAAGCGCACAAAAAAGGCAATGATTTTGTGATAAGAGGAAACAATGCTGCAGATTTGGAGGCAAGAAAGGCCTCAGGATGTCATGTCGCTGTTATGTCACCTATGGTACTTATACAGCCGCAGCCACAGGTTGATGATCTTGTGCGTATACAACAACAGGCCACCCCATATGAACTTTCAATATGGCAACAGAGAGGTTGTACCAGAGATGCTAATGGAATATTGCGCTCTCATGAAGGACAAATGATTGCTCCAATTGCTTTATTGACTATATTGATCTCTGACGCACATGGATTTGATCACTGTGGGAGGGGGGAGATACTGAGAAGAATAAAGCAGCAAGGCTATTGGTCTCCCTACATGCAGGCTACTGTTGATGAGTTTTTGACAGGATGTGATATCTGTGCTAAAAATAATGTCAGGAAAAGTATTTCAGCGCCAATAGGACATATACCTGTACCAGAAGGACCCTTTAAACATCTGGTTATGGATTATGTGGATATGATAAGATCAGTGAGAGGAAAACGTTATATGCTAGTCCTCGTGGATCGCTTCAGTCGTTGGGTGGAGGCGGAGCCTTCACCTGACCAAGGTTCTGGAACTGTAATTAAGTTTTTGACAAGAGAAGTGATTCCCAGATTTGGTATACCATCACAGATTAGTTCTGACAATGGATCTGCATTTGTTCAAAAGACTGTAAAGACAATATTGCAGAAATTGAGAATAAAGCAAAGACTTGGATGTGTATACCACCCACAGTCACAGGGAGCAGTGGAACGCATAAATGGAGTTTTGAAATCAAAAATCAATAAGATTTGTGCTGACACAAAGTTGAACTGGGTAGATGCTTTACCTCTTGCATTAATGAGTTACCGAATGCAAACAAACAGGATTACAAATTTGACACCGCATGAAATGCTTACTGGTAGACCTATGCCAGTACCTTTTTTGAGGGGCCCATATGAGGGACCCTCTTTGGAGCAGTTGCAAGTTGAACTGAGAGCCTATATGAGACAATTGACTGTTATACATAAGGCTATATGTTCACAGGAGCAGAAACGCGGACCTCGGCAAGAGGAGGAAGCTCCGTGTATGATTGTGCCTGGGGACCGAGTATATCTGAGAGTTTTCAGACGAAAGTGGAATCAGCCAAGACGGGAGGGGCCCTACACTGTCGTCAGAGCAACGCCCACCGCAGTACAAGTTGAAGGTAGTACAACCTGGTATCATTTAAATCACTGTACTCGAGTTCCCAGGTTAAGGCCAAGAGACGCAGAAGCCGCAGAAGGAGAGAGGGAGGGACAACCTGAAACATCAGAGGAAGATCAGCAAGGTCAACATGGAGAACCGGAAACGCCCCCCGACCCAGCAGGACGAGACAGATGCCAAGAAACCCCGAGTCCTGCTTCCATTGCAGAACCTGATCTGGATGCTGAATTACGTCCTGACACACCTCATGAACCTGATTCCTCAGAGGATGGAGGAGATGAAACGGAACCAGAACTACACCTGCAGGGGGCCACCTCAGAAACTGAAGAACATGCAAGCGACGGACCGCAGGGCATTGCAGAATCTTCTCCTCATTGTGATGACCCTGAATACCCTGATACAGTTCATCCAACAGACCCAGGCCCATCCAGTAGACATCCCTTATCTGAAGAATTCAGCACCATCGACCTCTCAGTGCTGGACTGGACCCAATGATTTGTGCACTGATGATGATGAACCACAATACGAGCAACTACTCGACATGGCCCTGCATAATGACTGGTACAGGTGGGCACAGTTTACCGTGGGTGAGTCACAGATGTCCGACTGTGTGCTTTGCACACCATCTCCTTTGACAAAGCTTGTTGTTGTTCCTAACCCTTATGATTACAGACACTGTGCTAAGCACTATGCAGACCACTGCCTACCCGACAAGATGAACGTATCCTTTTGCGCAGCTGAATGCATTGCGTTTGCAGGAAGTAACACTTCCACAATTTATCAAGATGAGAGGTGGGGAACAGAATGTAAACACATAGGTGTAAAAATAGCCCCTGAATATGTTGAAATTCCAGAAGTATACAGCATTGATTATTCACTACAATATGAATGTTTCAATCAATCACATGACAATGGGGGAATAAATGTGGGACATTTTGAAGGAAATTGTGTAACAATTTGGCACCTTGACCCCCGTATGCACAAACAAAAAGATGTAATTAAATCATGGTCTAGTGATTGGGCATCAGCAACCATAACCGACAATTTTACAGTTTCCCTTGCAGTAACAGCAGTGATTAATGGAAGTACTACCTATGTGCACACAACTATACAGACCTGTGAAACTCAAACACTCACTTTCCCTTTAGCATATCTATACACTGAACAATTAACTGCTGTAGCTGACTATTTTTGGATATGCGGGGGAGCAAAATTAAGATCTACACTTCCTATTAATTGGCATGGCTTATGTGCTAGAGTTAAACTACTGCAAGGTGTAACTATGTTTCCTTGAAATTTTGATGACCCTATTGAACCTGTACCTCCCACCCGCAGAGTTAAGAGAGCATATCAGAATGATCCTAATGTTTGGATAGATGCTATTGGTCAGCCAAGGGGAATACCAAATGAATTTAAAGCCAGAAGCGAAATTAAATCAGGATTTGAATCCATTATAATATGGATAACGCCCAACAAAAATGTTGAATGGATTAATTATCTATACTACAACCAGCAGAGATTCATCAACTACACTGATGATGCATTGGCAGCTATAGGGGAACAATTAGCCCCTACTAGCAAAATGGCCTGGCAAAACAGACAGGCACTTAATTGGCTATTAGCGGAGAAGGGCGGAGTCTGCGTGATGTTTTCGCAAGACTGTTGTACCTTCATTCCAAACCATACAGCGCCAAACGGCGCCTTTACGAAAGCCATGGGTAAACTGAAAAAGTTGCGAGAAGAAGTAAAACTTAATGCGGGCACTGATGAGAAAATTGATAACTGGTTTGCTTCGGTCTTTGGTTCATGGAAAGCTTGGCTGACCAAACTTGCTATTTTATGCGGTATTGCAATTGTTGTTTTTTTCTTGCTCTTCTGTTGTGTTCTACCTATCTTCAGGTCTGTGGTGGCTAAGGCAACTGCCAAGCAGATGGCAGTACAAACAGGACTAAGTCTACACCAAAGTCCTGACGGCCTAATGCTAAACATACATACTACATCGTTAGTTGAAACCACACCACCAGCTGACAATACTTATGAAACTATGGATTAAAATGCTATATTCTTTTGTTTCTTTGTTTTCCATCTTTTTGTAATATGTTTGGTTAGTGAGGGAGCTAGATTGTAATTGTATTTCTTTTATTGTTTTTCAGTATTAGCTACATATCATTAGTCCTGAGTAGGCAGGAAGTTAGAGAAATTCTGTTTTAATCTTTGTTTTCATCTTTAATTTCCCCTCTTGTGTGGTGACTGTAGGTCCTGGTGTCATTTTTAGATATAAAATCCAGGGGACAAATTGTCTAGCTCGGCCGCACAACGGGGGACAATGTAAAGATGCGAAATACTCCATATAATACACATAGACTGCATTGCGAAACACAGATATCGGAGCACAACTTCACCTCAACGACTACGCTAAAGAGTGTCTCAGATAGCGCCCCTGGTGACCGGAAAAGCTAGGGGTTCCTCTGAGAACGAAGATCCATTATTGCGCAGTCGCTGGAATTATAATCGTTGCACTAAAGTCTCACACATCACCATTATATTATTAAAAGTAGATTGTCTAGATATTTTGACTACTGATATATTACACTACTGAATTGTTACTGCTGTATTTCAACACTGTTGTATCTCTCTACCTGTACTGAGAACATCTTTAATTGATCAATACATACATACACTACTGATCAAGGTGATGGAGTTATTTTGATTGATATATTTTCTTTCTTTAGCAATGATACATTTTACACCTTTTAAAGTTACTGACTTTGATTTCACATGTGTCTTTTTTCTTAATTACAAATAATGAGATGTGAATTGTTTTTGTACATTTTCATATTTGTGTTCCTTTAGTATGTACAGGGTCTAAGAATCTTTTTTTCCTTCCTTTAAGCTAATATACTCTCTAAAACAAACAAGAATGGTGCCATTTTGGGAAGGTTTTTGGTTCTTGTTCCCTTAAGGGAGTAAGTGCTGCATCTTAACTGCGTCTGTGTTAGGATCTGCATGGAACTTTTGATCCATGAAAGCTCTTAGCTAGTGTAACATCATGTGCGACAACGTTCTGCTGCAGCACTCTCATTATGCGATGGTTCTCTTAAAAGTACCCAGTAATGTTTGATGGACTTAGAAGTCCATGAGGGGGGAATATATAGTAGTTTTTGTTGGGTATATTACTGATCATATACTGTATTAATATTATATTAAGCCTAAGGCCTATTGCTTTTACACAAGGCTATAAGACACCCAGTTAAACTTTCGTTTTATGAGAAAAGGTCGAAACGACCGATAAACAAGAATACGTCATTTTAGATTAGTTAACTTTCGTTTTCGCAGTTTCCTAATTAAAAGAGACCAGGTGCGATTCTACGACTATACCCCGATTGTTCTCGCCACGGTTATTATGAGAAAAGGTCGACATAACCGATAAACAAGAAGACGTCATTTTAGATTAGTTAACTTTCGTTTTCTCAGTTTCCTAATTAAAAGAGACCAGGTGCGATCCTACGACTATACCCCGATTGTTCTCGCCACGGTTATTATGAGAAAAGGTCGACATAACCGATAAACAAGAAGACGTCATTTTAGATTAGTTAACTTTCGTTTTCTCAGTTTCCTAATTAAAAGAGACCAGGTGCGATCCTACGACTATACCCCGATTGTTCTCGCCACGGATATTATGAGAAAAGGTCGACATAACCGATAAACAAGAGGACGTCATTTTAGATTAGTTAACTTTCGTTTTCTCAGTTTCCTAATTAAAAGAGATCAGGTGCAATCCTGTGACTATACCCTGATTATTTTCGCTACAATTATTTTGAGAAACAAGGTCGAAACAACCGACAAACAGACTACGTCATTTTAAGATTTGAGAAGTCCAGCTGTATATGTCATTTTAGATATGAAGAAGGATTCAGCTGCACATCAAACAAATAAATTATTGGCAAAACAAGACCAATTAGAAGAGTATACGCCATCTTAGATAAAAAGTGTTTGATCTTACTGTATAAAATATGGAGTCAGAGAGGTACGAAAGAGGAGGCTGGGGATGGTTTTTTGAATGCATGCTAGTGTAATTCTTTGATCATCTGAACTTTGTTGGCTCGAGCAAATAAAGTAATTTTTGTTTGGCACCTGGAACCTTTGTCTCCTGAGTATTTTTTCTTATGAAGATTCAAGCTAAGACTTTTTGCCACAACACCATTCATAGCTCTGACAGTTTCTATCAGTATTTGCATCCCCAATTCGTAATCAATTATATCAAACGTGGATTCATTGCGCCTTATAATTTTATTCGCCTGACTACAGCCAGAGTCCGAATGACGTTTTTGGGCCATTTTTACCACAATATTCAGAAACACAGTGAAACCCCCAAAATTTTCAAATAATCAAACAATGTAAACACAATAAAACTAAACCAAAAATATAACAATTATAAAATATCAAAAACAAACAATATATTTAAAACAATGAAAAACTCTAAGCCAAAATGAGTATAAAAAAGGATTATATAAACGATGAAAAAATAACCAAAAGGTATTAAGAACACAAGTTTAAAACAACAGCAAACCAATATATTTAAAACAATGAAAAACTCTAAACCAAAATGAGTATAAAAACGGATTATATAAACGATGAAAAATAAAACAAATGTATTAAGAACAAGTTTAAAACAACATCAAAACAATTTATAATTAGACACTTACCCAAGTGCTTTTTAAATGTGACAAGCTCTGTGACAATTCAACCATAAGTATCCAGTATCCCAAATGTGTAAAATCCAATTTGCTACAAAATGTTTAAAATGTCCCCAGACAAATCCAAAAAGTCTCTGATTTTTCTCTTTTTTAAAGACGCGTCCAAAGCGTTGTGGTTTGTATCCTAACCTGTAAACAGATAAAAACATGTTATTAGGACAAATATCTAAATAAAACATGTTTGTTTAAAACTTTTTCTTATGTAGTATAAACGTACCGTGGAAATCCTCTATAGATCTTGCAATAGTACACACAACGATCGCTTTGCCGCTGATATCCAAGCTGTAAACAGATAACACATGTTATTAGAAAATATTAAAACAAAACAGCTTGTTTAAATCTATTGTAACAGGATTAAATAAATACACACCGGACGACACGAGCCACTTTGCGTCTCTTTGTTCCAAGATGTCCTTGTCACGCTGCGGGAGGTTCTAGTCTCGGTCTGGCTTTTTTGATCAGGCCGCTCTTCTCTGCGATTTACCAGGAATAGTTAATATCAGTTTAGGCAATTTCGCTGCAACACCAGAGATCGATTTTTTTGTTTTTAAATAATCAGACAAAATGATGGATCGAAACCAGTGAAACACATACGTACCAATAGGCTTGAGTACACCAGCTCTGATCCATCCAAACTGAGTCCCTGCGATCTCTTGTCGCTCCCCAATAAAGGTTCGGTCATAAACTTTCAAAGATTACATCACACGACCCCCACACAAGCACACACACGGTCATAAAACCATCACCTGAAACTTTGTGTCTGATCAGAAACTAATAGTTCGATAGAAAACATCGGCTTTAAGTTTTAATTAGTTACATCTAATATATATATATATATATATATATATATATATATATATATATATATATATATATATATATATATATATATATATATATGATTCTTGTTTGACTTTAAATAAACTTTTGATGTTGCAAAACTTTAGATTCAACAATGCACCCCGTTGTGTGACACGCAGTGGTGAGACGCGCACGGGTCGAGAAGGGAGGGGTTGATAGATAGAGACGCTCGTGGCAACTGTCAGTCTAAAACAATAAAACTTTTTTTGACAGCAATAAACATGACAGCATACGTTTGACATAAAACACACACAGGAAAAACAACCCGCTGTTTGACACCTCGTAAAACACGCACTGTCCGGACACTCGCTGTCTAAAACGCTATAATATACGACTCTCGAACCTGGACGGATTGTACAGCTGGTCGGGCACCACCTGTCAAATCACCACCTGTCAAGGGGGTCATAAATCATTCGTTTGACGAATGGTGGCCCGCTATAACTACTAACTTACTTTTACGGGTTTGATAAAGGCAATGCCGGCACAAACGTATCTTTTATTAATAATCCAGATTTGATCATCCACCATATAGCTTTCACTAAGAAAACACCACAATTGCCATATTTATGCATGAGGCAGTTCTGATATTGTTGCCACCGACCACCGCGCTCACGCTGATCAAACAATCTTCCACCAACACCGCGGCATTAGGCATGCATTTGCAATCATGCCTGAGTGTTAACTGCGAGTAATCTTATGTATCTGTACCTGATCACGGTCTTACTAGGCAGGCACGTGCACACATAGACATCAAAGGGGGCTTGAGCACCTGCCCTTTTTATTCCTGGAGAGAAAGTGCCCTTTTTTTCTTGGGTGCCCTTAAAAAAATAATAATAATATGATCTTTATTCATATAACAACTGATGTCTGTCTGTTTCTTGTGTTTTTTACTTGTTGCTTATTTAATTTAAAATGAATTTATTCAGGAATAATTTAAATGAGATTTAAACTCTTTTATAAAGAAAAATAGCGCTGTTTGTGGCACACAAACGGTTAACAGATGAGTCCCGCCTCCAAAATTCACATCGCTACTATGATTGGCTTTACCTTTCCTTAGTCCCGCCTCTCTAACTTACTTCGCTTTATGATTGGTTTGTCTACACTCGTGCTGCATCATTCGGGCTTCAAGCGCCAAAGCTCAGCCTGAATGAGACGCGAGGTGCATGATTATACAGGCAGGCTACCGGTAAGTGTGTGAGGAAGAAAGCATTATTATATTTACAGTTTATGCACAAAATATGGGACACGTTGTTACACATAACGATTCAGGGACATTGTTTTCCATGGCAATCCCATATTAACCTGAAGAGTTGCAAACTTGTATCCGTATAGTGTATGTAGTTAAACAGACTGCTCATAAAATAATAATAAAGCACAAACAATAAAATAATTGCAAACTACAGTAGTAAGCTTTTTTGTTTGCGTTTTTTGTAATGGCTGTTAAATAAGTATAATGTGTTATACTGGAGTGCTGGAGTAGATTGGGAAGAAATCTGATGGTTCAGTATTTTACTTGCCCAGTCTGAATTTTTACTGACATCACAAAAAAAGTAAAATATAAAATACAAATAAAATAGGCCTAATCTATATTTGATGTTTCTGACATGTGTAAGTTAACCCTAATAAATATGAAACCTAAGATTAAAGGTGCAATAGGATGTGTTGTCATAATATGTTAAATTGTTCTTTGACAATTACATAGAAGGTATGTTGCTTTATTAAGTGCAAAAATTATCCAGAAACGTTTTTACATGTCCATTTACAACCCTAGAATTTGTTATTTTAATTAAATTGTCTATTTTTGCCCTATTTGATTGCTCTGCTCTGAGGCTCATGCCAAAAGCTCACATTAGTAAACAGACCTTATATTTTGAGCCCTTATCAGACAAAAATACATTTTGAGTAACAACTAACAACTAATCAGCTAAACGCTAGCATATGATATAGCATTTATTGGCATGTAGCGCTAACTCAGCAGTCACAACTTTGTTTTTAGCATTTTAACAAATTTGTAATTAATGTGTAATTTAATGTTTTCAAAACATGCACATTGTGTAATGGCTTCCTTTGCTGCTCAATAAACCTAGAATACTAAGGAGTCCATGGTGTCTGTGTGAACTGATTATTTTGTAGACATCTTTTGAAAATTAAACAATTGTGTGAGTTTGAGGAAGATAAATTAATTCACTTTTTAAATAATTTTTTAAAAAAGGAAGTCAGAATTGCGTTAATAATATATATACTTTTTGTTTAAAAAAAAAAATAAAAATATATACATAATTATGAGAAGTGCCCTTTATTTCACTTGAGCCCCTGCCCCTCAAAATGTCTGTGCACGTCCCTGTTACTAGGCATACTAGAAACTTACAGGAAGGTGTGTTGAGAAAAGTTTCGGCTAAACTATACAGGACACCGGCCCTCCAGGACCGAGTTTAGACACCCCTGCCTTAAACCTATAGCTAAGCATACACCTCACACGAGCACACATGAATTTGGGACGATTTTCACCCTTACCTCAATTCTAGTTAAAGTCACGATCATATTCGTGGTTGAACTTATTATCTTATCAGATTTTCCTGTGGTGTGTTAAGAGCGTCTGAATCTGCTCGGAAGCACGTTGGAGGTGCTCCGATTGCAAATCGAAAACATTCAACATGTTGAATATTTACGATCAGAAATCCTGTTGTGTGGGGAACATCAAGGACAAACACACATGCGCGCTGTAGATTGTCACGTGAAACAAAATGATACCAAATCAGAAAGTGAGCTGATTAAAGACAAACCTATTAAAACCACAGTTGGCCAGTTTTATTTGCGTTTATAGTTAATACATTTTGCACTTGCTTTAGGATTTTCATTCAGTGTGTTTTGTTTACTCTCTCATGACTACAAATGTTTCTGAAATGCAAAGTGGTTTGTTCTTATCTGTACATGAGGATTTTCTTGTGTATTTAATTCTATAAGGTTTTGTCATCAAGTATTGAGCCTTTTCCTATTCTCTTAAATATTAAGTATAAAGAGGAAAACCCCTTAAAACGAATAAACGTCTGACTCTTACTGTCAAATTTCCTGACTTGTTTTGTGATGCTTCTGGTCATATTTTTGCATAAATTTGTTTGCTCACTTTGGGAGAGCAGGGGCAAAACTAATGTTTTCTCTGAGCCCTGACTACATTTGCATTTCAGTCAGTCAGTCAGTCAGTCATATTTATTTATAAAGCACATTTAAAAAAACAGCTGTTGGCCAAAGTGCTTTACAGAATTGAAGCATATGTGGCACTGTGTTTACTTATGACCATAAGCAACAGCAAATAAATAAGTTTTAAGAAGAGACTTAAAATCAGTGTATGTTGCTGCAGTTCTTATATAGAGTGGCAACTTGTTCCATAACTGTGGAGTAGCCACTGAAAGCGTGAACTTGGAACAGTCAACTGAAGACTATTAGTTGAACGAGGTTCCCTGGAGGCATTACACGGAAACAGAAGGAGTTTGGAGATATAAGATGGCGCCAGACCATGGAAACCCTTGTAAACAAACAACAATGTTTTAAAATTTACATTACATTTTACATTTTGTCATTTAGCAGACGCTTTTGTCCAAAGCGACTTACAAGTGAGGTAAGCAATAGAAGCAATTATGGCAACACAAGAACAGCAATACATAAGTGCACTGGAAATAGTCTCATCAAGTCAGACACAATATACATAGCCAAGGGTATGTTAGTAGTTTTTTTTTTTTTTTGAGATATGTAGAGATAAAGAGGAAGGTAAATAGAGAAAAAGATAAAGGTAACTAAAGAAAGATAGTAAGTCCGTTATTAGGAAGTAAGGTAATGTCGGAAGAGATGGGTTTTTAGCCGAGTCTTAAAGACAGCTACAGTGTCAGCAGATCGTGTCACGACCGGCAGATCATTCCACAGTTGTGGAACAGCTCCTGAGAAAGTACGCGCTAGTGTTTTTTTCCCTTTTAGAGATGGCACCACAAGCCGTCGCTCTGTGGCAGAGCGCAGGGATCGAGAGGGTACATAAGGCTCTATAAGTAAGCGAAGGTAAGGGGGTGCTGACCCAGTGGTGGTTTTAAAGGCCAGGAGCAGAGCCTTAAATTTGATGCAAGCTGCTATAGGAAGCCATTGTAACTTGACAAAGAGAGGAGTGACGTGCGCACTCTTTGGCTCATTGAAGACCACTCTTTCCGCTGCATTCTGGATCATCTGTAGGGGTTTGGTCATGCAGGCTGGAAGCCCTGCCAGTAGAGCATTGCAGTAGTCCAGCCTGGACAGGACAAGAGCTTGGACCAGGACCTGCGTAGCATACTCATCTAGGAAAGGTCTAATTTTCCTAATATTGTAGAGGATGAATCTACAAGAGCGAGCGGTGCTGGCAACATACTCCGAGAAGCTAAGCCGATCATCAATGACCACTCCCAGGTTTTTGGCCATCCTGGAAGGCGTGATGGTCGAGGAACCTAGCTGAATGGAAAGGTTGTACTGAATCTTTGGTTCAGATGATATGACAAGCAGTTCTGTCTTCGCAAGGTTAAGCTGGAAATGGTGATCCTTCATACAAATTGAGATGTCCCTCAGGCATGCCGAGATGCGGACAGAAACTGTGAGATCATCAGGGTGGAACGACAAGTGAAGTTAAGTGTTGTATGCATAGCAGTGGTAGGAAAAGCCATATTTTCGAATGACAGAGCCCAGGGATGTCATTTATATTGAAAAGAGCAGCGGTCCAAGCACAGAGCCTTGAGGCACCCCGGTATCAAGATGTTGGGGTTCGGAGATGTCACCTCTCCAGGATACCCGAAATGACCTATCTGAGAGGTACGACTTGAATCATAGAAGCGCTGTGTCAGAGACACCCATAGACATGAGGGTCGACAGGAGGATGCGGTGATTGACCATGTCAAAAGACTGAGAGCAGCGCAGTCTCAGTGGAGTGACCGCTTTTGAAACCAGACTGATTGCTATCCAGGAGGTTATTTTGTGTGAAGAAAGAGGAGAGCTGGTTGAACACAATGCATTCAAGAGTCTTGGCAATGAAGGGAAGAAGAGAAACGGGTCTGTAGTTCTCTAGTATAGCAGGATTGAGTGTGGGTTTCTTCCGCAGCGGGGTTATCCAAGCCTCTTTAAATGCTACGGGGAAGGTGCCAGTGGAAAGGGATGAATTGATAATGTGAGAGAGAGCAGGGATAACTGATGGAGAGATGGCCTGAAGGAGATGGGTGGGTATGGGATCTAGCGGGCAGGTAGTCGGATGGTTAGAAGCCAAGACCTTGGAAACATCTGCTTCGGATAGGAGAGAGGAGGAGAGGGAGCATGTCTCAGAGGTTTGAGGATGCGCAAGAAGAGAACTGACTGCTAATAGTTTTCGTTTTCTTCACAAAGAAGGAAGCAAAATCATCAGCCGTTAGGTCGGATGAATGTGGAGGGGCAGGGGGACAAAGAAGGGTAGAGAAGTTTGAGAGTCAGGTGAGTGGATATGATGGATATGATATTTAACTGGGAGCCAGTGGAGAGAGATTAACACTGGTGAAATGTGTTCCCTCTTCAATGTTCCAGTTAACAATCGAGCAGCAGCATTTTGAACAGGTTGAAGACGAGACAATATAGACTGGAAAACACCCAAGTACAACACATTACAATAATCTAATCTGGATGAAATAGAAGCATGTATTACAGTCTCCATGTCTCTTGATGTTAAGAATGACTTCATCTTTGCAAAATTCTCAGTCTTAGACTCATTTGACTGAAGGAAGTTGTCAGACATCCACTCTTTAACATCTCTCAGACAGTCAAAAAGACACTGTAAACTAGAGACATATTTTGGGTGCAAGGGAACATAACACTGAGTATCATCTGCATAACAGTGGTGTGAAACACTGTGCCTTTTAAAAATAGCACACAAAGGAAGCATGTATAAAGAAAATAGAACAGGACCCAAAATTGAGCCCTGTGGAACCCCATACAAAACTGGTGCAGAAGATGATGAATATTTGCAGTCTCTACAGATAAGATTATATCCTTTAAATAGGATACAAACCAATCTAAAACATGTCCTTGAATCCCAATATGCTGTAAGCATTTTAAAAGAATGTCATGATCGAGAGTGTCAAATGCTGCACTAAGGTCCAGCAGAATTCAATCAGCACAAACAATTATCGGAATCAATAATCAATCAACAATAAATCATTTAAAACTTTTCAATGCAGATTCTGTACTGTGTTGATGTCTGAAGCCAGACTGATATTTATCGAAATTACAATTGTTCCTGTAGAACAGAAAAAAGCTGATTAAACACAACCTTCTCCAAAACTTTTGATAAAAATGGTAATTTAGAAATTGTCAGGATTTGCGACGCGGAAGAACCCAAGTGCGGACGTGGATTGACAACATAGGACTTTCTTAAACAAAACAGGGTAAAAACAGGGAGACAAAACCCACGAGGGGGCAAACAGACAAACACAAATCAAACAAGACTACACTAAACACTATTATTTAAACAAAACACTAAACAGGATATATATACTGCTAAGTTCACTGGAAGACTTCTTGACAACAAAGTAACACTGGCGAACCCGCACTGGACGACAAACACAAGGACTCTTAACTCTTTCCCCGCCATTGACGAGATATCTCGTCAATTAAGAGAAAACGCTTCCCCGCCAATGACGAGATTTTCCGTCTTTCCGCAATACCGCTATTATCCATTATTATAACTTTTTAAAACCAGAAGTATTGCCCTATGGCAAGCTGCTGCATGTCCGTGTCTGTTTTAAAGATCGCTCTGAATCGGATCTTTATGAAAAGTCTGTCACAAAAATTGAATTATCTCTGCTTTTTGCTCAAAATATGGTGTTTTTGCAAAAACTTACCCATATTCAAAAGCTGATTGCAAAAGAACCACTAAAGGTAGGATGAAACGTTTTTTTTTTTTTTGAAAGCAGAGGGTCTGTTCTTTCATTTGGTATATTGTATGTTTATATATTTAAAGAAGAACATTTTCTGGAAGGCATTAAACTTTGGTGAAAATCATGAAAAACGCTGGCGCTGGCTGGCAACTTTTTTAAAAAACGCTGGCGGTGAAAGAGTTAAATATGGAGAAAATAAATTACATACACCTGGAAATAATCACAAGTAAGGGATCGGGGGAAAAGTGACGAGACCCGGGAAATGCGTGGTCAGAATAAATCAATACTAAAACCACGCATCTCCCACATAAAACATTGTACTGTCAGAACCCTGCCACAATGACTAGATCTAAATACAAACAAGGATCTGGCAGGATCCTGACAAAAATGTGGCTGTTATTATTTAAAACTGTTGGATCAAGATTTGTTTTTGGGTTTTTTTTTGAGTAATGGCTGTACAGTGTCATGCTTAAAATAGGATGGGACTATTGCACTGATTAAACTGCTGTTAATTATTGACAGTAAACTAGAAATAATAGTGTCAAGACTTTAACAAGAACGCATGGTTGTTGGCAGTGGTGTAGTTGTGCCTGGAGAAGTGGGTATACTCTTAATTTTGCACCCAATTTTTTTTTTTAAGCGTCCCAGCAATAGATAAACGCCCTTTGATATAAACAGCATGTAAATAGTCTTGCAAGAATATCACCACAAAATGGACTGGTAGTATTTTCACATTGTCACTTAATTTCTGATGCTTGACTTCTTAGAGGAAGGATCATTATGAAATTAAAGCCACAAAGAGGTGTAGATATTTCAGAAAATAGGCCTACTGGCTCACAGACTATATAGACAACTAATTTTGAATTGTGAGTACACTTTTTTAGTCTGTTCACACATTAAAAATAGACAACTATTCTCTCACCTTGCACATAGTCTGGTCTAATAGTTTCTCTTGTAAACTATCTTTTGGAACAGCTGATTTGCAACAGATAGTGTAGGCCAGAGTATGCAAACATTATATATTTAGGGGGACATTTTACAAATATTACAGGCAGGGAAGCATGGTGTTTTAAGAGATTAGTTCATAGTTATTAGTTATAGTTTATTCGTTTATTATAAACTTTAATAAACTGTATACTTTGTAATGCACTGTAAGTCGCATTGGATAAAAGCCTCAATTTTTAATAAACATATAAAAATAACAGTATTTAAAGGACAAGTTCGGTATTTTAGACTTAAAGCCCTGTTTTCAGATTGTTTATGGTGAAATAGAATGGTTTTGACTGAAATTTCGACATTTTCGGCTGCCCTGAGAATTTTCGCGTGTTTGTGTTTCAGCTCAGACCTCTACAATGGGTTTAATGGTGCACTGGAACAATCCTTCCTAAAATGCATTAAACTTTCGTTTACAAAGACGTGAAACTCACCGAGTGGTCAGGGGTGTTCACTGATATGCTCACACAAAAATCGCTGCAAAAGATGCTTTCCAACAGCTGTTTTAGCATTCGTTGTTAACTTGTGGACCTATTTCCCCAAACGCCTCACACCCGTACATTCTTCCGCTTAGAGCTTGAATAATAGACACTCCAGCCCAGGTGGTGGCGCTAATCCGCCTTTGCCAATTGCAAGAATAGAAACAAAGTTCCCGGCGCGGAGTAATACCGTACCTCACGGGACGTCTAATACAGTCAATGGAGTTGGTAAAAACTACGATAAAACCTGTTGGAATGCGTCTTTTGGAGCGATTTTTGTGTGAGCATACCAGTGAACACCCCTGACCACTCGGTGAGTTTCACATCTTTGTAAACGAAAGTTTAATGCATTTTAGGAATGATTGTTCCAGTGCACCATTAAACCCATTGTAGAGGTCTGAGCTGAAACACAAACACGCGAAAATTCTCAGGGCAGCCGAAAATGTCGAAATTTCAGTCAAAACCATTCTATTTCACCATAAACAATCTGAAAACAGGGCTTTAAGTCTAAAATACCGAACTTGTCCTTTAATCTGTATTTAAATACATTTTACAACATATGACACTCTTAACCCAATGCAGGGTTTCTAAATTGATGCTTATATATTTTAGTCAAGTAACCTAATGTACAGTACGTACTGTAACACTCATCTAAATATGACATAACAAATAACTGATTTAATGATTTTAAACAGATTTATTGTCAGTGCAGTTTTAACATACAGCGATGGCCGGGCAAATTGTAATATAATAATTTACAAGTTCCTGTTATTTAAAAGTGCTCACTATGGTTTACGTCTCCGTTGAAAAACTGTAGCGGGCCAGGCTGCATCTCTGACTTGAGGTGTGGGAGGCGGATGTAGCGGACGAAGGCGCTTGGCAATCATTAGCTGAGCTGCTGGCTAACAACACTGATGTTGATTACTATTGTTAGCTTAAACTGCTAGCTAAAAACGGGGATGTAGCTTTGCGAGGTTGTTTGTAAATCTGAAGAAAGAAGTTTCAGTAGTTCGCTTCCAATTTCCTATTAATGATGGCACGCGTGAACCAGGTAGTGATTGATAGTTCTCTAATCCAATTGCGTTGGCAGGGCCGCCTTAACCTAATGTGAGGCCCTGGGGCTGAGAGGTTTTGGAGGCCCCCCATACCCTCAATTTATAGTCTCATTAAAAAAAAGTGTAATATCTAGGTAATCTACATCACAAAATGCATTAGTTTCTTTCATACAACAGTGAATTTTCCCTCTTTGACCCAGAAAACACCATAATATCATTATTAACATATCACTGAGCCCACTTCAGCATAAACACAAGACACTTTATTTAACAACCACACACAGCAACTTGTGTGAGAGTATATATGTTTATAAGCTTTATGTCTATATAGTTTTTGGAATATACAAATTTGCAGAAAATTGCCACTCACTAACTAAATGCTCAGCCATGGGCGAGGCTAGCCCCTTTTTAGGGGTGCTTCAGCACCCCTAAAAAGGAGCTCAGCACCCCTAAAACTTGGAGCAAGAAATCTATTTATTCTAAAATGTTCGTTCGTCTTTGACAAGGTTAAATAATGTCCAAAACATACTCCGTAGTTTGTGGTTTAAAATGTATATGTTAAGGTAGAAAATGAAAACCTCTCCGCTTAGCAAATGGTGTCATCCTCTTCTTTTACTTCTCTGTACCATCGCTTAGCCCGAGCGCGAAACACACGCAGAGTGAGAATCAGTTAAAAGTGTTGTGATGCAACTTTTTTGTTCAAATCTTACAAAATGTTTACGTTATGTTTATAATGAGCGAGTACATCACGAATCAATCTTTCAAGCCGTGTTTTTGTCTTATACTGAATCACCATGGTACACGTATAATAAGTGTTTATTTTCGGATTATTTTAGTCCGGCGGGTACCCGCGCGCTGCGGAGTAGTACAGTACCTGGGTGATTCGTCCATAGACTTAAACGGAGAGAAGTAGCGCCGGTCACAATGTTCTTCCGCAACTTACGCATGCAGTTTTGTGCGTCTCAGTGGGTAGTTGCATACGTGTGTCTCCTAGCCTAGAAATCTAGACGCACCCTAGCGGCCGCAAAATATATTTGCTGCCAGGGTTTACATCTTGATGTAGGTCTGGCTAACCAGGCTATGTGTCTCCGTTGTTAAAGTTTATTTTATGATTTATCGTTAATTTGAGACTTATTTTAACAATTGGGAGTCATGTAAAGATGACGTCACGTGTGTCTTTTCTGGTCAGTCGTCATGAAAACATGGCATTTGGAACAGAGTGAAAACAAACTACATATCACTGTATACCACCAGTACCGGTAAGTTATGTGTGAAATCACTAACTGTCTGACTATCAAACTAGACAATAAATATTTTTTTAGTTTGTCACATGTAGATTAATATGAAGGGGTAACGTTTTTAACCCTTAGTGCAGTAGTCACAAGTGTTTTGTTTTAGACATATAGTAAAGGTAATGGTTCAATTAAAGGACTGTTAAAAGAAAAGCTGCAAATTAACAAACTATTAATAAACCTACCATATGTTGTAGGCATAAAAGTTATAAATTAGGAGATTTGTCATTTTGACAAAGGCTTAAAACGACACACTTGTATATCCACATAAAACCATACCCACACTGCTGCTGTAGCCCACCTTTTGTCCTGATACTTTAATATGGCATTAATGGCAAAAAAAGTGCTAGCTCGCCACTAATTAGAAATAAAAAGGTTGGCAAAAAAAATGCATCTCAAAACTCATCAGATTGATGCTTTAAAATGTCATTTTAAAAAAAGTTCTAAGGGGGAGCATGCTCCCAGACCCTAGAGGGGTAATTTTCTTCTAATCTTTTTCACCCCTGACCCGTTTTCATGCCTGAAAGGTCTCCAAAAAAATCTGGATTTTGGAGTTAGTTGAACCAATGTTAAAATGATAGTTATTTTCGATAGACATTTTATTGGTTTCTGTAGGAAAAAAAGAGTGGATGGTGGCAGCGGAGCTCATTGGGTGCTCAGCACCCCTAAAGCTCTAACCCTAGAATCGCCTCTGTGCTCAGCACAGTTTTAAAAATATAAGAAGTTAAAGTTAGCTTTAAAGTGAAAATGCATTAATGTTAACAAAAGATAAGTCTTATAGACAGAATCTTGTTTTTAATCAATTATTTATTTTGTAGGCTATTGAAGATATAGTATGCATTGTATTTAGTATTTATGCATACTACGCATGTAAAACGAACACATATGAATATTTACAAAACAGAACAGAAGGGAACATACATGTATATAAGATCTTTAGATAAGGACATTATAAATATGAATGGTGCGATCAGGGGATGATCATTTGAGATGGTCTTGTCGCGCTTTGATTTGCACATTTACCGTTGCATCGTCTTTCTAAACCAACAGATGTGTACTGTGAGCTAACATCGCGTCAAACTACATCGCTCCAGCTGCGCACGCGTCACTGATATAAACGCGAGTAAACTTAAACCTTATGACAACGAACAGCATTAATATGTTCGGGTACTCCTTTCTTTATTTGGCGGCACAGTATCTTGCGCACAGTTGGAGAGACTTCTGCATGCCAGAGAAGGCACGAGCACAGAGAGAGTGAGCGCGCGCGCGAAAGAGAGAGAGACCTGCACCTCACCTCAGTGCTTATTGTGAAATTTCAGAAATTACTCTTTCATTTGTTGGTGGATTATTTCCCGTTTCTCTGTCACACTCAGTCTAACATGTAGGAATGCCAAGTTGAAAACGCGCACATTACGCGGAATACAAAAATCTGTTACGTCTGATATTTTATTTCACGGTAAGTAACCACGGACGAATCAGCAGCCATGTAACGTGCAGTTAGAGTGATTGACAGATGACCTGACGAGTTACAAAACAATATGAACGTGAACTTGGGAGGCCCCTGAACTTGAGAGGCCCCTGGGCTTCAGCCCAGGTAAGCCCATGCATTAAGGCGGCCTTGTGCGTTGGGCATTGTCAGATTGACGGAAACCTAGCCCAATGGCGTTTAACCTGATAAGGAACACTGTGCCGTACACAGCACACCCCCTCCCTTGCACGTGAGGCTGCATTACGTCATTGTAACTTTGAAGCATTAAATCTTCAAAATATACGGTCATGCGGCACATCGTTGTAAAGCTTAGACTTTCGGGATTCCATTAAGCGCACACAGAAAGCATAATATGATTTTTAGCAGTCATAAAACTGTAATCTAGTTGTTAGTTACCTGAACCGGGCGGCGCCGATTTAGGATATTTACTTACCTTCAAAATCTTTCCTTTATCCGCTTCGGTGGAATTGTCCAAAACAAATTGTTCATAAATCCCCAAAAGTCCAAGGAAATGGAATATCCAAACCTTTTAATCCAAAACGATTTGTTCATCTCACAATCTTGACGTTTCTGACCGAATTACGATATAAATAGTGTATACAATAAGTTCACTAACAGACATTCGTTCGAATTTCACTTTTCATTCACGATTTATAATGAATATATTCGGATGTCATGTTTATTGTGCAACGTCTGAGGAACAAATGCGCCCCCTTGTGGAATTTCAGACGTTCCATAAGAGGCTACGGGAATCATATTTCAAAAAATATCCACCTAGCATAAGTAACTGATTTTACTTAGTGTTTTAGGGTATATTTGCATTTATTCACATCATGCGATTGGATTAGCTACAAGAAAAGTGGAAATACGCCGTATACCTGCGTATACCCTCACTAAATCACTGTTTAGAAGTGGGTATACGCAAATCCGACTGACAAAGAAGTGGGTATACGCCGTATACCTGCGTATACCCTGGACTACAGCACTGGTTGTTGGTGCCAAACAGGCTGGACTGAGTTTTCACACACAACCACCTTTAGGGTTTACCATAGGCGGATAGGTCGCTTCATGGTTTTTAAATATTGTTTAAATGAATTCATACAATTTTAGCCTTAAGTTACTTATTCTATCCATTAAAATATAAAACATAGACAAATAAAATATAAATTCACATATTTCTATTTCATTGATAGCTCAGACAAAATCATAATTTGCTCTGGGGGGGGGGGGCTTGTTTTGCAAAAGACTGACACTTCTGCTTTAGTGCAGTACATTTTCTTTGCATCCATTTATTAAACAAACCAGTTCACCACGATAATGTTGCTCATATGGGTCATAGCCGTAACGTATTACTGCAAGCTCAGAACTTACTGCGGTTTCCCTGCATTCCCATCATCCACAGAGTACACTGTAAGGTCTTTGCAAATGTTGTTCAAATAAATGAATTTGCATTTAAATCAGTGAGCTGCCCTCAGGGCAGGTGTGGTCTTTTTTCACTATGCTATTATTGAACAGTACAATACAGAGTCCTGCCTTCAGGTGAGTATATTATATTGCATTTCTGTCAAAAGATCCAACTAAAAGTTACACAATGCACCTTTAATGGTTATAATGGGAACAGGAATGGTTTTAATGGAAACTTTCATGCAATTAAGGGTCCTTTTTTTTAATTAAATACTCAAATTAAATACAAATTCACAACTCCTGACAAAAATGAAGACATTACTGTCAATATAGGATTTTCAGAATGAAATAAAGGTCAAAAACTAAATTTGAAGTCTTAACCCTTTTTAAATGATGTACAGTTGTTTAGGTAAGTACATTTAAACTAACAGTAACTTTGAGTTAATGTAAATAAAGAATGCTTTAGGACACCTGCGTCCTTGTGTGGATTAACAGGTTTTGGGTGCTTGTAAAACAGAATTGTTCAATGCGATGCAGTCAAATATTTGGGTGCACCTATGCAACCAGTGAAAAAAGTTAGTCTAGCCCTTAAATTAAATATAATAAATATTTTTTATAATAAAATGCATATCAATACGTTCAGGAATTAATAATAATTAAAAGTGATAAAGATGGCATCTCCAATTAGATGTTCATAACAACAAAAAGAAAATAACACTGAGCCAATGGTAGTATTATAATGTACAATAAATTTAACGTGCCTTCATGAGTCTTTTTTAATCTTGTTCTTAATATATTTATAAATCAAACAGGTATGAAGTCTGTTCACAGCACACAGTCCATTGTCCATTATAAACATGCATAAACATTATAAGCACATACTACATAGTGTGATGCATTTTAAACCTTTAAAGTTGTTGGCCGTGTAAAACATGTTAACAAAGCACACACCAGCAGCTGACCATACTAATCTTCCCATATTAATGGATTTTATTTGTCAAAAAACATCATAGATAGAACTGCATAAAAATACTACACACCTTGGTGTGATATATAAATATTGTAAATGAATATTTCTTGACTATTAGAAAAATCTAAACTGGGATCTAGGTTTATTCATTTCAAAGTATAAGGAACAATGATATCTGTTGGTTGGTTCAAATGAAAGCTTATATTGGTGATTTATATTTTTATATTGGTTAAAAAATATTGGGTCTGATGTCAAGCAACTAAAGAACAATTTAACCCTCAATTGGTCCTTGGGGTCTATATGACATTTCATTAGTTTCAAAAGGGATTTCCTTCATCTAAGCGATAAACAATTTTGTGACTTTTCCTAAATCTATACAAACAAAAAAATCTGGGCTTGATTAGGTTGTTCTGAAGGTATGTAAAAGATATTAATCTGGTCAATATGACCCCAATTGAAAATTAACTATTTTGTAAAAACAGACATTTCAAAATGCATCAAAAACTACAAAAATAATTCTACTATTTGAAATAATATTTATTTTTAATGTCCTTTCTAATGTTTATATATACAGTGATGTGAGTAGGCCATATCCAGTAAAATGAATGGCTTTCTATGGCCCTCTGCTGGTCAAAGCTATTTCTTTCTTAAACAGTAATTACTTTAGCTTTATCTCTAACCAGCAAAACGTCTAGAAACAATTTAAATTAAATTTAAACTAAATTGTCATAAAATAAATCTATATTTTACATGCAAGCTAATGGTGTAGTTGAGGGTTTTGTTGTAAGTGGGTACAAAAATACTTAAATCTCTCAAAACACAGCTTTATTGTACAGATGAGAAGTAAACAAAAAATATATATATTATTTGTATTATTGAAAATGTAGTCAGATCCTCTTTACAGTAGATGTCATCGCTCTTTGAGAATTAAGTTAGCTCTCTGTTTGGCTCTCCTTTGTTGAATTTGTCTTTCTTTTAACTGTAAAAGATGCATTTTCTACAATCTTTTTAAAGCATTTTTAATCTAATACAAAGCTGTTTTCTACTCAATAATAACAAGCCTGCCTAATATGGGTTAGTACTGTACACATACACTAATGTTTGCAGTTAAAATATATATATATATATATAATAACACATAGTTTAAACACTCAATAATGGCAATGAATTGTATACATCATCACATAAACAGGCATAAATCAATCTAAGCTTGGGTTAAATCCACTGATCTACTGGCCTTCCTTCAACATGATGCCCAGCCAATGTTAGACCAATGACCACCAGCTGCCCCCATCTAATCTATTTATCCATGAATATATATTTTAAATGTTTTACTTCCCATAAATTTTATAAAATAGTATCTAACATATATAGCAGGGTTCCCCAAATCTTACCCTGGAGGTCCGAAGCACTGCAGAGTTTAGCTCCAACCCTAATCAAACTTACACAGCTGTGATTTTCTAGTGATCATGAAGACCTTGATTAGCTTGCTCAGGTGTGTTTGATTAGGGTTGGAGCTAAACTCTGCAGTGCTCCGGACCTCCAGGGTAAGATTTGAAGAAGGGGGATATATAGTATATCCTCTATAGAATCAGCTATGTCTGGCTTTTTCTCAAGGGAGAAAGCAAGACTTTTTCTCCTCCTGACTAATAAGTCCAGAAGGGTTTTTCTCCTAGGGTTTTTTTCAACCCCTGAGGAGTCAGCTGACATTGGCTTAACTTAGCATCCTCTTCTATATGTTACATTATTACTACGCTCGCTAGTACGGTTTAATCTTAGCCGCTGTATTTTGCTGCTTATGTTTCTGTGTTTTCTCCTGCATCTATTAATGTACAGCTGATTTGAATCAATTAAACAATATAATATAATAAAATAAAATTTCGTTTCATTTCATTTAATGGAATAAAAGCACAATTAACCAAATTAAGCAAAATAATTGCATATGTTTTTATATTCATTAACAATATACAGAAAATTCATATTCACACTCTAAAAATTATTGGGTTGTTTTTAAGCCAACATTTTTTCACACATGCATTCCTTTTGTGTAAATTGTTGACACTTATTGATGTTTTGCTAATTTGGCATACACTGTAAAAAATGCAGCATGAACTTAACTATACAAGTCATTTTAACCATCATTTTTTAAGTTTTGACTTGTGATAAGTTGACATAACTTATGAAAGAAAGGAACATAAAGCATAGCAAAAAATGAAAAACAAGTTTACTTAATTTGTCAAATTAAAGTACAATAAATTAAAGTGGCTACCTAGACATAAGACATAATTCCTTCAGTTTTCAGTTTTCTCTTGATCTTCTTAAAGCCTTTGAAAAAAGACAAAAAAAATTAAATGTTATTTTTATAAACTATAGAGGATTAACATATTCAACAAGAATTGAATAACATCATGCAATTAATGAACACTGAATATCCACACAGAGTATAAAAGCATAACTTTATGATCATGACATAAAGCATAACTCTTCTCTTTAATACTCACCCTCCTCTCTAATAGCACACAAAGTTAAGTTCCTCCATACAGTTTCTGTTCTCCCAGCTCTGAGTTGTCATGTTTAGAGATCCACAGTAAGTGTAATTGGCAGGACAGGCTGGCAGTTGGGCACGAAGGGATCCCAGATCCTCACCACTTAACCAGAACCACGAGCCTGCCATGAACCGTAGACCTGTCCACACACTTGATGTATTACCAATTGTTTGTTTGGCTTGGAAGAGATTTAAATCTGTTGGCAGACTGGCCAGATCAGTGTGATGAGTCCTGCAGTATTGTAACGCGTCCTCCCAGCTCTTATTCTCTTTAACCACAATCAGTTCAGGGTCCCACTTGTAGCAGAAGTAAGGGTATGAATCAGTACACTGCCTGTCTTTGAAATTGTCATTGTTCATTATAGCACAGATGTCATTCCCTTGTTCGTTTGGTCCTCCAGCTGCCCAGTTAATAAAATTGCTATTGCTTCCATCACTCCACTGCCAGTTGTTTGCAGATACCAGTCGCAAACCAATCCAGCTTTCTTCGTTTGTGCTTAAAGCTACAAGTTCCGCCTGGCTGTGAACACTTACAAGGTCTACATAGTAGTCTCTGCAGTGACTTTGAGCTTTTGTCCATGTCGTTATATTACCAAAACGAAAGTATTGTTTATTCAGAGCTGTTGTGAGCTCATAATGAGCCGACAAGAGAAGAGCAAACACGACAATCTTCATCTCTTCTGTGAAGGGCGAGTCAGTCAACACCCTCCTAAAACACACTTTATATAGGCAAGAGTCACGACCATCTCTACATTTGTTAGTAATGTATGCAAATGTATCTCCACTTAAAAAAATCAATGCAAAAAAGCTCAGAAAAGATTTATGACTAAATGAAGCCAAAACTCATTGTCACATCATTCTCCAAATGCTTTACTCACCAACTTTTATTAAATGGTTTGTAAATATTTATGTCATGTTTGCATTTCTTTTCCCTAAGCTAAAATTTTATCAGGTGTCCATCGCCTTAAATGATATTTCTGAATAGCTTTATGTTCCTTTATTTTCATTTAATGACACATTAGGACTCAAATAATAAAACCTTTAAATAATAAGCTGCTTATATGAGAGGAGATATGTAAGGAATAATTGACACGCAATAGCACAATGCAAAGCATTATTTTGATATATTTATAAGTCAATTATTCTGCTTATACCACGGTTTTCACAAACATTGCTAAGACATTGCTCTGGTTATTATTTTAAAACATTTGACAGGTCAGGTGTGCTTTCTTGAAAAATAATGCATACCTGTTGAACATTTCTCATCCAATCAGAATAAATCATTCAACTGCCCAATTGTATAAGAAACAATAAATTGTTGAAACACATAGAGATGTGAATTAATGTCCACTTAGAAAAATTTACAAAAGCTGTCACTAGGGCAGTGCCCTTTCAAAAATTCACCTTTGTACATAAAGAATGCAGAATAAGCACCTCAGAGGTAGATATTGGTACCAAATGTTGTGTTTCCTGATTAAGATACTTTAATAAAAGATTGAACTTAGTGATTTTCCTAAATCAGCAAATGATGGTTTGCATAAGGCATGGTTTTCCTCTCAAAATGTTCAAACTTTGCATGTCTGTACTAGTGAGTTATTTAGATGTTGTAATGGTTTTGCATAATATGTGTATTTACACAAATGTACAACCCATGTAAATGATGCTGTATCTTTGTATGACTATATACAGATCATTTCATCATCAACAGTGAAGTGATATATAATACAGTAACAATGTTTAAACTGTACAATAATAACACTACACAATAATGCTACATATGGGCGCGCAGCCAAGTGAAAAGTGACATTGATGAGCTGAGCGTTTCACCCAAAGTTCAACATTTTCCAACTCTGGGTGCTCAGCGCTGAGCACTAAAAAAACATTGAGCGCCGGACAAAATCTGCCAGCTTCTGGGTTTTTTGTAAAGAGCTACGCTTCAACTGGAAACAATTGAAAACATACATCGGCTGAAGGCGTAAACGCCTTTGTGTACACGACAGCTCCTCTGCTTAAACTGCTGCTTGAGTATTAAATTCTATCAGGTTCGGCCATCAAGTATTTTCCTATGCTATTAAATTTTAAGTGTAAAGAAGAAACCCTTAAATCTAATAATAGTCTGACATTTACTGTCAAATTTTCTGATTTGTCTTTTCGTGGTGCTTCTGGTCCTATTTTTGCATGAATTTGTTTGCTCACTAGGGGAGAGCAGGGGCAACACTAATGTTTTCTCTGAACCCTGACTACATTTGCATTTCCAAGCTATGACTATGAACCCTTGTAAAAGAAATATTGATTCCCTTATAATAATAAAAATACAGGTTTTACTCTATTTGTCAAATAATTCAGATGAACATACAAATAGCCTACTCTCCATACATTTTGTCGTGAGAGTCAATACAAACAAGGACAAACAATCTGATGATATCTCATACAAAACAACTAAATGTTCAAGTTGCATTTTAAGGCATATTTAAAAATAACATGAATTATATTTGGCATAAAGTTAATGAAAACATTTTCTTTTTTAACTTCAGATATCTTGACAGTGGCGGTTTCATTTTCAGTGCCACAGATATCAAACCTTTTCCTGTAAACATTTTGTGTGGTAATGGATTCAGGGTAAAGCCCACAGCTCAAGTGAGATTCAGTTCATCTTCAGATACTCCAAATAAATTCTTAATTCAGAGCATTCAATGTAACTTAAGATCTTTAACCCGTGTGAAATGGTTTTATAAGTTCCTGGAAAACATAATTGTGTCTTATTAATCAGATTTGTCTGGTTCTGTGTTAACTCACCTCACAGAGACTCAAATATGGTCTGTTGACATCCAGCATTAAGCAGATTTCCTAGTAGTGACAATGGTTTTGGCCCTGAAGGTTCATTTCTTGAGTCCCAGAGAACAGATGATGAAGACAACATGATCTCACAAAAATCCGTGAAATAGTCACGCATTATTTTGCTCAGTTTTGCGTGACATTGTCACGTATTTCCACCATATTACGTGCCCCTGACACGACTTGCTTTTCCGTGACAGTTTCACGTATTGGTTACTCAACTGTTTTTCCTATTTTTAAACAATTTTCGCTTCGGTTTGGGGTTAGATTTGCTGTTTGCGTTAGGATGTCACTTAATGTATTGGTTTATAAAAAAAAATCGTATGCTTTTTAAACCATCGTCGCCTGACGTTGGGGTTAGAGTTGGGTTTGGGTAAGGATGTCATTTTATGTAACAGAAGGTTGTTCTAACCCCAAACCGAAGCGACAATTGTAAGAAAATAGGAAAAACAGTTGAGTAACCAATACGTGAAACTGTCACGGAAAAGAAGTCGTGTCAGGGGCACGTAATATGGTGGAAATACGTGACAATGTCACGCAAAACTGAGCAAAATAATGCGTGACTATTTCACGTTTTTGTGTGAGATCAGGTTGGATTTTATTGCATATGCATTTCTAGGGGTTTCAGCTTTCAGAAGCAAATTGGGAAGAGATTATTTAAATGATTTACTAATGTTTGTTCGTGTGTTATATACTGATCTATAGACCCTTTGCAAACACGTGACCTAGACCACGTGACGACGCCATGCTGGACGGCAAAATCACTGGCGCACTAGGTTGATTAGTAATAGACGAGCGGGATTTTTGATTAGTTTTAAACAGTTTAAATATATATTACACTAAAATACATGGCTTCTTATATTAAGGAAGTTGTTGTGCCGTTATCGGTCGATGTAGGGCATTTGGTAGGTCCTCACAAAAAGCGCTATTTAGAGAAGTTAGAGATAGCGGGACTGGATACCGACCCTTACCTTCTTCCTCCTTCAATTTTCACGGACCTCATTAAATCGCCGAATCTGCCCGACTTCAGCCCGCATGATTTGTACCACTATGTGGTAAACGGGATATCCTCATAGACTGGTGCTGATCTTAAGGCTTTTAAAAGTCTGCAGAGCTGCCAACTTCTGAGTCCTAACCATTTGCCAATTGATAATAGTGTGGATTTTAGCTATTTCTGTGTTAAATAGTTGGAAAAGACTGCGTTAAAATGGTTCACAGTAAAATCAAATCATATTTTAGAAATTAAATTGAAATAAAAGCTTTTACTGAGTTTAAATGCCTGAGATTAGAGTCTTTACTATTATTTTATACACTTCTATTATGCTTTTCTTCTGATAAAATCTAATGAATGGGCTACTGGTCTCTGTAAAATGTATAACTGCAGATAACAGCAGCTTTGATTCAGTTTATCCACTGAGAAAGAGAAGCGTAAAGTGATGATTTGTGATAGAGGGACTGTCAAAATCAAATAAACCAAATGAGTAGTTTATATTAAACTAAAGCAACAGATAATGTGTATGTCAAGACCATATAATTATATTTCGTATATATTATTGTTTATAGATGTCAAATATCAATTGACTTTTTTTATTAAAACCTGACACCGCAAACATCACGCAGGCTTGTACTGCTTGCAAACATGCACACGCGAGTGATGGTTGATTAAAATTGCTGTTTTCTGAGGGTATCTGCGTGCGTGGAATCCGGGCAGGTCTCTGCTTTTCATCCAGACCTTGACGCTTTGTTTGTTCGACTGGTGCGGAGCTGACTGATCGGCGTATGACATCAGAGTAACGCGAGAGCAAAGGTAAAGGCGGACCCTTTTGTAACATTTCGACTTGCTCTCGCGGTACTCTGATGTCCTCGCTGCCGAACTTCCTGCGCAGCGCCACATAAAGTGAAATGCTCTTTGACTCTTTGCAGCAAAGTACCAGCAACATGAGAAGTGGTGGCACGCAAAAGACAGTAAAGGTACGCTAAAATATAAAAGTGTCAGTACTGCGAGCACTGGTTTAGCTACTTACATCGTGAAAATGGATATGTGGCGTGAGAATGGGGTCAATTGCGATGCGTGGGAGTTAGCAGCTATGATTTATGGTGTCACTGCAGCATTAAACAATAACATTCATGTAAAAATAATGTATTTATGCCACTTTTCTGTAATGGTAGGTGCATCATAGCAACACGAAATAACCATTTTATGACCCTAACGAACACAAACACGTACTTGTTCGGCTTGCCGTCCGTCTACAATATAGCACTTCCGCCGTCCGTCATGGCTTCCATAATTCGCGCTAGTAGACCGTGACGTCACGTGCAAGGGGTCTATATAAATGACTGGATTGCGCATGACGTCACAACTGTGAAGCCACCGCACCGCCATGTTGGTATACCCAAACATTCTATTAAATCAATGGACGTTATCAGATTTTAATGATAAAACATCACTAGTCTCTGTTTTTATATCTGAAGTATCCCTGTAAATTATTACAATGCAAACGTCCTAAGCATAGTTATTTACTGAAAGTTGTACATTTTGCGTTTTAAGCAGTTATTATACATTCATCTTCATTACAGGATCAGATCAGCGGCCGACCGCAGCATATTTAGTATTAATGGCAAACATTCTCATTCTGAAATCATAATAAATAATCATGCTTTGTATCGTATGTGCACGCAATAATTTGCTGGTTTTGTAATTATGTTATCTAAACTTACAAGTCACCTAAACTTATTTAGATAAATAAAGCTGACCGTGTAGCTGAATGTAAAAAAAACTTTATTTATACCGTGTCATTAACAGAATGCAGCAGACACACTCACCTTAACGGTGTTTTATAAATCCATTATCCTGCCATTAACATTTTGTGTTGTTTTACAAATTGCTTTGTGTTAAAACAAGAACACATCCTTTATTACAGTGTAATTTTAGGTTATTGTAAACCCATCTAAGAGGTCATCTATAATTACCCCACCTCCCCAAACTAAAGACATCCCAATTAGAGTTCTCAACGGGTCGGGCCGAGCTGACAAACCCGACGGGACCCGCGGATTCGGGCCGGGTTCGGGTCAAAAATATAAGCAAATGAGTCGGGTCGGACCTCGTGCTTAATCTTTTACGCTCCGTGAAAAAAAATATTAATCATCACTGCTGCTCACCTTAAAGAAAGTCTGGTTTGGCTGCTGCGTGCAACGTGCATCACAGAGAGTGGCAGGGGATAGCAATAAGCTCCGGGGCGGATCAGCAACGGATCCAGACCGGAGCTGCCGGCTTCAGAGCGGATCCATTGCGGATCCGCCCCGGAGCTTATTGCTATCACTGCGTGCACGCCTGTTGCCTGGAGAAGAAGAGATGGAGAAAAGTAAACTTGCTGCAGGTGAATTCACCGTTGCTTGCAACTACAGGAGGAGAAGCCGCTGGCTGGGTACATGTTTGAGTTCTTTTTATTTATTATTGTGTCATTTTTATTTAAGGCATATTTATATAGCCTATATTTAAAGTTTATTGTTTCAGTTGTTTGTATTGTTAAACGGCGTGAACATTAAAGCTTGATTTGAATTCCCGTCTGCTGGTCATTTTAATAGCCTGTATGAAAAAAAAGGCAAGGGGGGTCTGCGGGATCGGGCCGCGGGTCAGGTTCGGACAGATAATTCACGTTGATGTGTCGGGTTACATCGGGTCCGGGCTTTAACAGCCACGGACCGGGTCGGGTCGGGTTGTAATTTTCAGGCCCGTTGAGAACTCTAATCCCAATAAATGTTTGCCATTTTCAGCTCTGGATACATTAGATTTCAAAAGTTTTCAAACACCTCCATCAGTATCAACCCATTATTAGGTAAAATGGACACAAAAGCTCAGACTTTATGGTAAACATCATCACTATTTAAGTTGAATAGCAAAAAAAAATACAAAGTTGGAAAAATTGTACTTAATGTTAAAAAATTACAATACTTTAATGTTTTGGCCCAGTCTAGCCCAGCTAAAGTTATTATTCTGAGATTTACTGTTTTCTACATAAAATTATCCTACGTAAGTGAAATAAATGCAGAGACCTCTATACTTAACCCATTTAATTAGTCATAAACACCCACTCTCTATGAAAGGATTTGTTAATGTTTAACACATTGTTTTATGTTATCCTATTTAACACAGGATGTGTTGTTATATCACATTATGTGTCATTTGGTGACATAAATTCACAAAATGTATATCACTAAAGTAGTGATGTGAGCCTTTGGCCACATCCCATGAAATTAATGGGTCTCTATGGCCCTCTGCTGGTCAAAATTATTTATTTCCTAAACTGTAATTTTTTATGTTTTTTTCTAACCAGCAGATAAACGAATTCAACACATAACATCTAGATCAGGGCTATTCAAATCTTATCCTGTAGGGCCGAGCACTACAGAGTTTGTCACAGGTCGGAGCGGAGCACTGTGAGTCGCGCCCCTCCCTCTAATTCCACCCTGAGGAGTTCCCTGAACATCCCAATGAGCAGACGGACAAGTGATTAAAACATATAACAAAGCTTTATTGAATAAAAACAAGGGCAGTTTAACTTAATTAAAATCTTCTGTGCAAACACTTAACATGTGTATGCATCCTAAGGTCGCTTTCAATGTGGACCCCAAAATATTTACAAGAAGCAACTTGTTTAAAGGGATAGTTCACTTTAAAATGAAAATTTTGTGATCATTTACTCATCCTCGTGTTGTTCTAAACCTGTATGAATTTCTTTTTTTCTGATGAACACAAAATAAGATATTTTGAGAAATGATGGTAAACACACAGCAGTTTAAATGAAATAATTTTTTTTAAACATAAATATAAAACTAAATCGTTTTCTTTTCTTTATTTCTTATTTATTAAATTCAAGCAATTGGTTGACAAAACATTGATTGAAATTAAGATACAATTAATACAAAACGAAATTTACTTTAGAGAAAGGTTTCTACGAAAACAAACTTAATAAAGTGGTCAAAATCATGTCTACCAACTCTGTTTGAAGTGAATTTCGTTTTGTATTAATTGTATCTTAGCATAGTATCTCGGAAGATTGTGCTTGTTAAATAGCTCTGTGGCTATACTGCACTGAAGCGGCAGTTTAAAATATAAACCCAGAATTCAGCGAACGTCAAGAACAAGAAAACGGAAACAACAATCAGACAGAGACGCGGAATTTACATAATGTTACACAGACCATGTTTAAATTTCAATGTTTCTGCACAGAAATACCAACTTGTTCACTTTGTTTGGTATTAATAAGCTGCGCATTGGAGTGCTGGCCGCGGTGCTGAAGACGCGCTCGGACGGAGTACTGGTGGCAGCACAGATATTTACGTGCAACCTATTGGAAACTATTATTCGTTATTATATAATTATTATTCGTTATTTTACTTTATTACTTCCACTTAAGAAGAGTTCTGCACTTTTTATTTCAATATTTCTCTTTATATAAATAATATTTTGTACTTCAAATCTATAACGAAATCTATAATTTCATTATTTTACTAACCCAACTAACTCATCTGGGCTTTCCGATAGGTTGCACGTAAGGGGAAAAGTATAGCTTTCTTCCCCTTGAGAAGAGTTCTGCACTTTTAAACTTAAAAAAATATATCTCTTTACAAAAAAATTTTTTTTCTTCTATTTAAAAGCTGTAATTTCGTTATTTTACTAACCCAACTAATGACTCCTCCACTTCCAATAGATTGCACGTAGATATCTGTGTGTATGTGCCATATCACGCGTCTTCAGCACCGCGGGGAGCAGCCAGCACTCCAATGTGCAGCTTATTAATACCAGACAAAGTTGGTATTTCTGTCCAGAAACATTGAAATTTATACATGGTCCGTGTAACGTCATTTAAATCCCGCGTCTTGGCCTTATTGTTTTTTTCTTGTTCTTGACGTTCGCTGAATTCTGAGTTTATATTTTAAACTGCCACTCCAGTGCAGTATAGCCACAAAGCCTTTTAACAATGAGCACAATCTCCCGAGACACTACAACATGCTACTAATAATTCATTAATAAGAGCTGTTTTCTTGTACACAATTAAATATTTTAAGTTAAATGTACAGTGTTAAAACATGTAAAAATACTCCAAAATATTTTCAAAATAAAGAAAAACAAGACAAAGCTGTGCAGTTTGTTTCTGTGTAAGTTTTGAACAAAATGATTGGAACACAATTGTGATTCTGTGATTCTAAAGGGCACCAGGTGAAATCTTGCCTAGGGCAGCAAATTGGCCAGGGCCGGCCCTGCACCATCCAGTGCACTAGTGGAAAGGCTGTTCAGCCTGATAGGTCTTGTGCTTACCCCCAGAAGAAACAGACTTTCAGATAAATTTATTTTGAGACATATGACTCATTTTGAGGTTACCATGTTGTTCCTAAGGAACTTATTGATACTTTTTTATAATAAAGAGCACAAAAGAAATACCTGTTATGTCCTCCATAGTATAACTTTATTTAGGCCTAGACATTTAGAAACAGATATTGGGTTCTGCCCAATGTCAGGCAACATAAAAGTAACGTAAAAGTAACGAGTAACGTAAAAAGTTACTTTCCAAAGGTGTTAACTAAGTAAAGTAATGGATTACTTTTTAAAAAGTAACGAGTAACGAGCAAACACTACTTTTTTAAAGTAACTTCCCCAACACTGGTTATTGATGTGTTTGATTCTTATACAGCATCACATGTATGCACAAAACTAATTTATCTTAGGGGACAAAAAAACTACCTTCTTTATCATATGTTTCTGAAAATGACACAAACATCCCTTACAAAAATAAGTTACAAAAATAACTTAAGGAGGGGATTTATATTTTTAGATCGAACAAATGATAAATGGTGCAGAGTTTCCAGATGTTTCATAACCTAAAGAAACAACAGGATGAAGTTTCTCATTAAAAGATTGATCAGTAAAAGAGTAGATATGGCACATAGACTCCACATCATAAAAAGAGACTCGACCCTCCTCATAATCCACAAACACCCCGACTCTCTGAGGCTCCACACTCAAGGAAAGAGAGACAGATGATAAACCCTCACTAGCCTGATACTCTCCTACTCTCAAACCAGCCACCCAGTATCCATTCCCAGGATTCAGCAGGATCGCCCCCTTCCTCTGAACAGATTCTCTGGCCACACCCACAAACCACCTACTTAACCCCTTCACCTCCACCTCATAGTAAAAACACCCTGAGGTGAATCCTTCATTTCCAAGAACACAGAGCTCTTCCTTAAACTTGTTATTTGACTTCTGATCTCCATCCTTCACTGCTCCTGATTGTTGTTCATATCTCACTTGTTTCCCATCGTCAGACACAATGAGATCTGGATGAGCTGAATCAGGATCCAGAGACACATTCACTGTTAAAATATTGAGATTTGTGCTTTACAGATGAATGTTGTAATAATGATGATAATAATATTATTAGTTTGTGTCTTTTTAGAACACAACATCACTTTACAGAGAAATAAACAAACATAAACACACTGCATAGAAAATTAACTGAAACAAAACAAGACAAATCTGAACAATATGTAACAACAAATGAACACAGATGAAAAATATAAAGAGGATAACAAACAAATTCAATATGTCAATCAAACCACATACAGTCTCATCTAACATCTGTAGACAAGGCCGCCTTAACCTGTGAGGCCCTGGGGCTGAAAGGTTTTGTAGGCCCCCCATCCTCTCAATTAACGTGATCTCATGAGAATACGTGTGTATTTTTACGTTTCAGTGTGGTTGTACAATACGTACATTTACTTACGTTTAAAACACACTGAAACGTACAATATTGACGTTTTGACAGGACTAATACGTAAATTATTTACGTATTTTCAGCTTTACAAACGTACAAATTTGTACGTAAGTTATTCCTATTCATAAACATTAAAATCGCGGGCATTGGCGTTTCTTACTCATAACAATGAAATGCTTTCAGTCATATTTTCTGACCTATTTATTTAGGACAGTTTACCCATTTACCTAATGAAATGATTATGATATTCAGAGAATTTCACAATATTTAACATTTTAAAACTTTAAAATGAATAGCATTTCTGTACTTATATTTAGTTTGTTTGCCATGACACACAAAAAACGCGTTTTCTCCTGCTGTCTTTTATCCAATACGTTATTAATACCACTAAGCAATAATTACAACAAAATGCAACATAAATCCACAAAATACATTACTTTTATTCATTTGCTGTAATCCACATCTTCAAAATTCATATGATTGCGAGGAACAGATACAAATTCAGCAGCCCTTTATCCAGCGATATTGATCAGAGTTTTCATCAGCAACCGTATAGTCGGACCGCGCGTTCGTTAATGTGAATTCAAATTTCGCGCCTCAAGAAGCTTTACGACACATTGCTTTACGGCAGTGATATCAAAAGCTCATTGGCTCTTTGAGTGCCACGTGACATATTTGCGTCATTTCCATTTCCGTTTGTGTACGTTTGAAATGAAAAAAGCGCGCCGTGACAGAGGGAAGCCGGATCAACGCTGATCAAACTCTTGGATTAATAACTTTAATACTTCTCTTTACTTTACTTCATATACTCCAGAGAGGACCGTGGCTGCGGCACATCGTCATTTTAACTACTTTTGGTACTGATTTTAATATTCGCAATAAATAAGTTGTTGTGATTACACTTGTCTGTCTGTTATGATTTTTTAAACAGTAACGTTAAATGATTTTAATAAACTGTTTTGCGTAGAACTGTAGCACCTTAAAATATCTATTGAATTCTATATTGTTACTAATATGTTTCTAATCATATCTGTCCGTTACGTTGCATAATATAAAAAGAATACATTACGTATTTAAACATTTTGTATAAGAAGAGTTTGGGTTTAGGGTAAGGTTTGGGTTTAGGGCAAGATTTGGGTTTAGGGTAAGGTTTGGGGTAGGGTTAAAGTGGTAACATATCGCTACAATGGTTAAAAGCAAATTATACAGTAATCTTTATGGAATGAAAGATACGTAAATGTTTTACGTTTTTAGCTGTCAAAACGTAATAATGCTACGTTTAAATGTTGTAAATACGTCTACATTGTACGTTTTAGCATGTATTTAAACGTACAAAAAATAAGTTTTTCGTTTTTTAAAGTTACGTGTAAATACTACGTATTAACAGTGAGACCAGGCTGTCTCAATTTATAGTTTGATTTTTTAAGTGTAATATCTAAGTAATCTACATCACAAAATGCATTAGTTTCTTTCAAGACATATAACAGTGAGTTTTCCCTCTTTGACCCAGAAAACACCATAATATCATTATTAACATATCACTGAGCACACTTGAGCATAAACACAAGACACTTTATTTAACAACTACACACAGCAACTTGTGGTTATAATAAAACCAAAATGTGTGAAAGGTTATATGTTTATATAGTTTTTGGAATATACAAATTTGCAGAAAATTGCCACTAACTAACTAAATGCTCACAAATATTTTTAAAAATATAATAAGTTAAAGTTAGTTTTAAAGTGAAATGCACTAATGATAACAGAAGATAAGTCTTTATAGATAGAATCTTGTTTTTTAATCAGTTATTTATTTTGTAGGCTATTGAAGATATAGTATGCATTGTGTTTAGTATTTATGCATACATAAGCTTTTAAAACGACCAAGTATGAATATGCACAAAACAGACAGGGAACATACCCGTATATAAGATCTTTAGATAAGGAGATTATAAATATGAATGGTGCTATATTAAGGGGATGATCATTTGAGATGGTCTTGTCGCTCTTTACTTTCTTAGACTTGCACCTTTACCGTTGCGTCGTCTTTCTAAACCAACAGATGTGTACTGTGAGGTAACGTCGCGTCAAACTACAGCGCTCCATCTGCGCACGCGTCACTGATATAAACTTCTTTCTTTATTTATAAACTTCTTTCTTTATTTGGCGGCACAGTTTCTTGCGCACGTTTGGAGAGACTTCTGCATGCCAGAGACTCAGCTGTACGAGCACAGAGAGAGCGAGCGCGCGCGCGAAAGAGAGAGAGAGACCTGCACCTCACTAGTGCTTATTATGAAATTTCAGAAATTACTCTTTCATTTGTTGGTGGATTATTTTCCGTTCCTCTGTCACACTCAGTCTAACATGCAGGAATGCCAAGTTGACAACGCGCACTTAATTACATTACGCGGAATAGAAAAATCTGTTACGTCTGACATTTATTTCACAGTAACTTACCACGGACCAATCAGCAGCCATGTAACGTGCAATTAGAGTGATTGACAGAAAACCTGACAAGTTACAAAACAATATGACCTTTTCAGCTCATCATGAACGCGAACATGGGAGGCCCCTGAACTTTACTTCAGCCCTGGTAAGCCCGTGCATTAAGGCGGCCTTGGCTTTAGATCTATAACACTTTAATGATGTTATCAAACTTTAACTTACCTGCATATTTTCTTAACAGTGATTTCACTAAAAACAGACAGACAGTAAAGAGTTAACTTGTTTGACTCTGTGGACCCTGTACCGGGTCCAGAATTATCTTATTTTGACTTAATATAAAATATTCCTTTAATTTGTAATGGTCTGTCATGGACCCAGTACCACATATGAGATACTGTTTGAAAGCTTATGCTCTCTACTTTCTGCAGATATGCATCACTTTGACATATATTTGACATATATTTTACTGTAAGAAAGTTATTTACACTTAATTTACACTATCACCCCCCCCCCTGACAATTTATTATATGATTTAATATTCACATATTTCATATTTTTCAAGTATAACAAACATGGGCAAGTCTTATATCAAATGAAAGCTCTCACTTTCAGGAATAAGGCTACATCGTTATTTTTGTTCTATTATTATTATAATGAATAATAAGGTAAAAAATGGTCTTTTGTAAACATATGGGAAACTTGAGTGTGGACTGCCTCAGATAGCACATATAGCCACAAATGATACACCATCTTTTATTTTAGGTCCTACTCTAAAAAATTAGTCCATTTACAGCATTTTCTTTGGTTGTGTGCATAATTGATCCCTTGTTATTTATTATATGTGCAAAACAAAAAATTAATATTTATATGAAAAATGTATTTTCGCACCCTTCAGTTAAATAAGAATAACTTTTGAATGCGACATGCTAAAGAGTTCATTCTTTTTTTGGGTGTTTACTGTCTGCTGCTGGTAACAACCAGGGCCGGGTTTCCCAAAAGCATCGTAAGGCTAAGTAGATCGTTAAAACTATCGTACGAATCATCTTAGAATTACGGGCCATTTCCCAAAAGCTTCGTAACTTAAGTTGCACTTGAAAATCATCGTAGATCTACGATTGGTCTGGAGTAATCGTTCATTCTTAATGTCGTATACGCATCGTATACGAAAACAGAGTTACAAGGACACCTGCAGGACATATTGTAATGTTTTAAATGTATGCTATAGTTATTTATTGGGTTCTTCTTTGTTTATTATTATTAAAATTATTAAATTTTAATTATTAAAACTATTAATAATTTAATTATTAATAATTATTAAAACTTTTCATAAAACAAGTCATTGAACAATTATGAATAATAATATAAAAAATATTAGTGCACATTGGCTAAAGATCATTAGCCTAAACAAGCTTCTGCTACAAATTTGAGTCATTCTTTTGGTGACATTTCAGCACTTGACAAACGGATAGCGACTCGTAAGTAGCACTTAAAACCCAGCTGCGAACAATCGTTTCACGTGCATCTTTGGGAAACGCACGTAAATGAACAACGAATGTTCGTTAAGTAGCTCGTAGAAAGCGCACTTAAGTGCTAAGTTCAATCGTTATCGGAAAACCCAGCCCAGAACTGTCTGCAGTCTGCTAGAGCACCCAGAACCAGAGTTATACACCATCAAAGACAGTATTTACAACATAAAAAAAGAAAATTTGGTGTTTCATCATATGAAAAACAACATAAATAACAAAATTTGTCACAAACAGCAGCTTTTTATGTAACTTCAAAGGGTTTTCTGCAAAATTATATAAAGATATTGCATTTATTCCACTGTATGTGGTTATGGGAGCACTTCAAATGTTTTTAGGCAGAAATTGTATACAAAAAGCGTATTATTTCTCCCTTCAGTTGGAGTAAAATTACTTTTGCATTTATTATGATAGAGAAAAATGTATTTTTTCCTCTGTAAGCTGCAATTGCTGGAATCAAACATAACTGTCTGCAGGTTTCGTTACCACTCAGGGCCAGAGTTATACACTTTTAAATACAGACTTTAGAAAAAAAAAACATAAAAAAGCGGCTATTTATTTTTGTGTTTATTAGAGGACTAGGCCTGGCAAACTCGATTCCTTTTAAGGATCCGGGTTATTGTGAGTCACTCACTAAAGTGATCCGGGTTGTGTGATTCACTTGAGTCATTTGAGTCAGTATTGCTAAATTGCCAAGGAAACTCAGTACAGACCCACTTGTAACCGGCTGATCCACGCGACTCGAGATTCTCAGAGCCGGAAACATTGCAGACTCGCAGACCATGGACATGAGACTCGCTCTACAGATCCCATTAACCGGCTGATCCGAGCCGGTAGTGGATCTATAGAGCGACTGAAGTCTCCTCAAAAGCAAATCCATAACAAACTTCTGAAATAACATGCTTATAGGTTTTAGGTTGGGTGTGTATGGTCGACCATTTAAAAAAGAAGCCTAATAACAATAGCATAATAATATAGAGAAAATATAGAAAATAACTGTCCTGCTTATGTAGCCCCCAGAGTCGGAGAGACAGTTCGCGCAGATCAGCCGGTTACGGATCAGCCGGCGGATCAGCTGGTTACGGATCAGCCGGCGGATCAGCTGGTTACGGATCAGCCGGCGGATCAGCTGGTTACGGGTTGAGAGACTCTCGAGTCAGAGCAGATTCGCATGTCTCTTGAGTCCGCATTGTTTCCGGCTCTGAGTGAGAATCTCGGGTCATTTCGCGGCTCGCGCGGATCCACAGGTCTCTCGAGTTTGCAATGTTTCCGGCTCTGAGTGAGAATCTCTGATCAATTCGCGGCTCGCACGGATCCGCAGGTCTCTTGAGTTTGCAATGTTTCCGGCTCTGAGTGAGAATCTCCGGTCAGTTCTCGCGCAGATCAGCCGGTTACGAGTGGATCTGTAGTGCGAGCGAAGTCTCATCAATAATGTTGAAAGAGGTTTGTGTGTGTGGTGGCGCTGTTTATGGTTTTACATTGAATTGTAGTAGGACTCAACTGATCCGGGTTAATGACACTAGAGACTCGCGACTCATGAGTTAATTTAAAGATCCGGGTTAAAGATCCGAGTGAGTCGCGACTCGAACAGGTCTATAGAGGACTGACAACACATACAACCTTGTTGAGCACTTTGAACAGTGTTTTATGTAATTTCAAAGGGTTCTTGTAAAATGATACCAAACTTTTGTATGTGCACCTCTGCTTGTGGGTATGAGAAGCTTTTGAAATTGGGTAGGCCAAATCCAGGCGAAAATCCCCAAAATAGCCTCAGAGTGCAGAGATCATAACAGAATTATACTTAAGATTGATAATGAGATTAAAACATTCACAGAAAAATCTAATAAATCTGTTTTACTTACATATGATATAACACACAGTGTGTTAAATGGTTTTGCAAATGAAAGTTTCTCTAAACTTACCACTTTCAACAGTCCCCTTCTCTCTTAGTGAAAATGTCTGACGTTCTAGAGAGTTCAAGATGTAAAGACAAGAAAAAAGGATTAAGAAAAATAACATAACAAAATGAAATATAAAAACAAGTACATACATAAACATTTCATTATTTGGTCATGTTTTAATAAATGATTTTATTGTTGATCAGACTTTGATCTGATCATCTAAACTTAAATCAAACAACAGACAGACAGATGTTTGTGTAAACATTTACAGTGCAGGTGGATAAAGTTTGTGAACTCTTGATCATAATGACTGAGTTTCTCTCTTTTATCAGCAGTAACATCCACTGAGTGTTTCATGTATTGAGTGATTATTTCAGCTTCAGATCAACACAAGAGTCAATAATATTTCTGCACTGATCCTCTTTACATACAAAACTCATGTTCATCAATATTACTGAGATGTAATTTTATTTGAGATCATGTTAAAGTATCTGGTAACACCAGGGCCGGAGTGGGACTCATTTTCAGCCCTGGAGTTTCATGCCTTAGACCAGCCCACTTTAGTTCACGACTTACTATTAAAGGTAGGGTAACAGATTTGATCCTAAACATTTTTAGTTATGCTGGTTAAAAGTCTCCTCACATCCTGATAGCAATCACTGTGTTAAGTTGTTTAAATGTATTTGTAAAAATTTATGTCATCTGTGAAAGGCGTAGGACCAAAAAATGTTCAACAAATCATAGATTTCGGTCCGAACGGACGTTTCCTTTTATGTCCCTCATACGTAAGCGTAATTTGAATTCCCACCGCGCAGCGAGTCCACGCAGACACCATACGTCATTGGCGCGTTCACGTGCGCTCTGTCTGTAAACAGCGAGAACACCAAACTTTTCTGCTGAATTGACAACCTACACAGGAGCAACAAAACTAAATGCATCTTTTATAACAACAACAGCAAAAACTGCCTGGATCAGCAAGAGCAAAAATCCAAATTAACCTCAGTAACTTTACTGCTTTACCACGAGATGCAAACAGCTACAGGAGGCAAAGGGTCTGAAAGGGTCGTTACACTGTTTATTTTGGTAAGGTAGGTACGCGATATGTTTGTATTGAGATGGATTCAGATATTCTACTTTGATGAAACGTTGTGTTGCTTATGAAATTTGTGTTCGTTTACGGATTAGCATAACGATATAGTTACTACGTCTACAAAACCGAACGTGTGCTTAAACTAATTCTGATGTAAACCAGTTGTTTATGTTGGTTATTTTGGAAGTGTTATTCACTTTGTACTGCAAAGTTCTCTCACTGGTGAATGAGACATGAGACGTGACCGTCTGATCTTTGCGTGTTCATGTGTTTGGAAAGAGGCGTGACTTTGGAGAGCGATTTGACTTGAGGGTGGGATCGGGATTTCATTGCTAGGCGGCTACCGTTAGCATTTTTCAAAATGTGTTACCCTACCTTTAAAATAATATCTTTAAACCCTCAGTAGTATAAGTGCACTGTTCTCTGCAGCCTTGCAATTCATTGTATTTTTCAAATATATAATTTCCTATTCAGTCCAAATGCAGTAGCATATAATTTTTGCCATAATCGCGCAGCCCTACCATAAGCCATTTTAATCAGAGGTGTAAAGAGTAGCTGAAAGCCATACTTGACTAAAAGTACAAATTCCTTACTGTAAAAATTACTCCACTACAAGTTACAAGTCACCAATTTAAATACGACTTGAGTAAAAGTATTAAAGTAACCCAATTTAAAAGTACTCAAGTATTTTTACTCGTACTGAATGTTGGCTCAAAGATGCACTAGTCCTCTACACAAAGAGACATTGTAGGTCTGGGCAGTGAAAACTAAGAAATGAGGTTTTATTTCCTAATATAGAAGAGAAATCAAACACCTCAAAATTTTGACCTGGCAGAACAAACACAGATTAAACATAGTGATAGTCTTTTGACTAAAATTTTTATTTAGTTTTAGTCATATTTTTGTCATCTGAATTGATTTATTTTTAGTCTAATTTTATTCAACTAAATGCCATGAGATTTTAGTCTAGAAATCTACATTCAATTTAATTTAAACCCATTTAATTTTAGTCTAGTGTCATTGTGTACTTGAATGTGCCATGCTGAAAAATATATAGCCTAACTTTGTGATATAAATATATGGTAACACTTTACAATAAGGTTCATTAGTTAACATTAGTTAGCTACATTAGTTAACATGAACTAATAATGAACTGCACTTATACAGCATTTATTCATCTTTGTTAATGTTAATTTCAACAATTACTAATACTTTATTAAAATCTTGTTAACATTAGTTAATGCACTCTGAACTAACATGAACAAACAATTAAAGCTTACATTTTTATTAACTAACTTTAACAAAGATGAATTAATAATGTAACAAATGTATTGCTCATGGTTTGTTCAAGTTGGTTAATACATTAACTACTGTTAACTAATGAACCTTATTGTAAAGTGTTACCAAATATTCTTATATAGGCCTATTCTAAAAAAGATATATATTTCAATATTTAAAAAATTACAGTAAACTAAAATTACACTAACAGAAATATGATAATGCATATTAAAACGTGAAGTTGTTAATTTGAAAGATTTTGTAAACACATGTAGTACGTAACACCAATATCTCACATTAGGTGCACTACATTTCTTCCGTCATGCATCCCTCTTTACAGTAAATACATTACAGCATACTTGATTAAATGTGAGGACAGTGAAATTTCACACTTATTATCAATCTTATAATGTACTTAAGTTACTCGGGCAATCAGTACAGGACCTCGCTGGTTTATTTTGGCTTATATAGTAAGTTATATCAAGTTATGTAACTCAGGTTAGCTGATAAAGTAGCATCAGAGTATATAAACATTTGTGCTTGCCTTTGAGTTGCGCGATGACCCTCCTCCAATCGCGCATCACTTTTGTTTTGATTGTAGCATCACATGTTTAACAAAGGGTCCCTTGACTGAAGCAAATGTGATATGCATCCATATGTTTGCTCTTTATCTCTTCTCTCAGACCAGACGCGAAGTTTTCTCTACAGTTTATGACATACGCAGCACGCAGATGTTCCGCTACGGTGGCTCAACACAAGCAATTCAGCGTTTGACATCAAAGTACCGCGAGACCAGACTTCTCCATATGCATTTGATTCGCTCTCGCAGTACTTTGATTTCATACGATTGCTCTGCGCAGCGCCAAATGAAGTCCCTCAGTTGTGTGTGTGCGTGTAACCTCGCGACCACAGATTCTATCCATCATCACCCTCTGACACTTTCGTCTCGTTTTTATTTGACGAATAAACAATGTAGCGAGTAACGTTAAGTGTCATTTCAAATGTAGTGGAGTACAGAGTTCAAATACCCAATCAAAAATGTAATTGAGTAGAGAGTAAAAGTTACCTATATTTTTGATACTCAGTACAAGTACAAAGTAGCCCAAAAATACTTAAGTACAGTAACGAAGTACATTTACTCAAGTAATTTACACCTCTGATTTTAATATTACTCAAGTAAACTTATTCAAAAAGTAAAGGAAACAAATGTGTTTGTGTTTTCCCCTATATTTCTTTTTCTAAAAAATGGTGGGTCTTGAGATTACCTTTTGGGTTGATAAAGTTTGGAAACCCCTGATATACAATACACAAGTAAGATTTATCAAGGAGCCTATGAAACAAATGGAAAAATCTTATTTTTTTAGTACTTAGATCGTGTCTATTGCCAAATAACGTAGGCCTACATGGTGTTAAAAAAGAAAACACTTAATGGAACATACTTGTGAAACGTACTTTTTTCCAATAAACTGAGGAGTTTTGCATCAAATAGATTTTTGTTCCTCTTGCAATAAACAATGAATAATGACTATTCCTAGAGGATTCATTGTTACATCTATTACATCTATGACTATGAAAAAATATGATTTGTTAATCCTTTTCCTTTTAGAGGCCGTTCGTATCAAGACGCGCTCAAGTCTATTTAGACGCGGGCCTGGCAAGCGCACTCAAATAGACGCGTCTGATACTGTCAGGAAATGAGGTTCGGAGTCAAGTGCAAGTTAAATATTTATTTAGAAAAAGGAGATAGTGAACTAGAGAGCAAAGACACTGGTAGATCCACACACGGCACACAATAATCCAGTACAGATCCGAAGGAAGAGAGAGAGCCACCCACGCACTCCGTCGAGACACCAGCACAGTCACCACACGCAACAGAGGGATGATACGTGCCGCCCTGAAGGTGGATGACAGGCGGAAATGGAAGATGGTAATCCAAGATCTCAGACGGGTAATCCACTGTGAAATCCTGATGTAGAAGAGCCACCCGGAAACCACTGGTCACCGCCTGAAAACGAAGCGAACCAGCGGTCCCGAGAAACAACAGTCGTTAGAGTTAATGTAATCCACAATGGTAAAAGGTGTACTCCACTCACGGGTGATGATGCAAACCGGAGAGAAACAGAGACAGCTGGTATACCGCTGTACCGAGAGACAAACAAAGTCAATGATATCCAGTAATCCTCAAGCGAGCGGTCCGGGCGAAAACGAGTCCCCGTACGCCGAAAACCAAACCTGGGGTAACAAGAGGAAGAGACAGAGAGCGACTGACAAGACAAGGCAGGGTAGCAGGATTGTGATAAAACAATGAGCGCGCAACGAAGGACAGGACTATGTGCAATATAAAGGGAAAGGTAAACGAGACACCACCGGTGAACAATTACTGAAACAAGGAGGCGGAGTTAGTGAACACACGAGGAACCGGCACCACAGGTAAACAACACACACACACAGATCACACAGCCATCGATCACCCAGCAGTCATGACAGTAGCCCCCCCTCCACGACCGGCACCAGACGGACCGGGAGACTCACCCTGTCGCCGACGGAGGTCCTCGATCAGCCCAGGATCCAGCAAATCCCGACCCGGAACCCAGCTCCTCTCATCAGGACCGTATCCTTCCCAATCCACTAAATACTGAAATCCTCTGCCCCTGCGGCGGGAGTCTAGTAACCTCTTAACAGTATAGACAGGGGCACCATCCACTAGACGAGGGGCGGGGGGATTAGGGGCAGAGACAGGAGGGTTATAGCGAGCAAACATCACAGGTTTAACCTTGGATACATGAAAAACAGGGTGAACCCGACCAAGAGAAAGGGGTAACTTAAGCTTTATCGTCACCGGATTAATGACCTTAGAAATACTGTATGGCCCAATGAATCTCGGAGCCAGCTTACGAGAAGGCTCACGGAGAGACAGATCCTTGGTAGAAAGCCATACCTTTTGACCACAAACGTAACGGGGTGGAAGTCGCCGATGACGATCAGCTGCAGCTTTGGTTCGTCAGGAATTAGATAATAATAGTGTCTTAGCTCTCCTCCAGGTGCGTCTGCAACTGCGTACGAAAGCTAACGCAGACGGAACCGCTGCCTCGGGCTCCTGTGATGGAAACAGGGGAGGTTGATAACCGATGGAAAGTTCAAACGGGGATAAATTGGTAGACGTAACGGGAAGAGAATTATGAGAATACTCAACCCACGGGAGCTGATCGCACCAGGAATTCGGATATTGTGACGACAGACAGCGGAGCGTTCTACCGAGATCCTGATTAGCCCGTTCGCATTGCCCATTGGTCTGCGGGTGATAACCAGAAGACAAGCTGGCCGTGGCGCCAATTTGTCTACAAAACTCCTGCCAAAAACGAGAGATGAACTGAGGACCCCTATCTGACACTACGTCAGTCGGAATACCATGTAACCGAAAGACGTGATTAATCAAAACCTGAGCCATCTCTTTTGCAGAAGGTAGCTTGGGCAGGGGAATGAAATGAACCGCCTTCGAAAAACGATCCACCACAGTTAGAACAACAGTGTTACCATTAGATGCCGGTAAGCCGGTGACAAAATCAAGGGCTATATGAGACCAGGGGCGGGAGGGCACGGGCAAAGATTTAAGCAGACCAGCGGGTGGTAAATTAGATGCTTTATTACGAGCACAAACCGAACAGGCTAGTACAAACTGTCTGACGTCAGTGGACATAGAAGGCCACCAAAAACGCTGACGGCAGCCAACGTTCTCCGAATACCTGGATGGCCGACAAACTTGGACTCGTGACCCCACCGGATGACATCGGAACGTAACCGCTCAGGAACCCATAGGCGACCCGCTGAACACCCCTCCGGAACTTCCCCCTCCCGGCCGGCCTCTCTCACCCGCTGTTCGATTCCCCATACGAGGGCGCCGACCACCCTCCCCTCCGGGAGAATGGTCTCCGCCCTCTCCAAATCGGACTTCTCGAACAGACAGGAGAGAGCATCAGGTTTGGTATTTTTCGAGCCAGGCCGGTACGAGAGGGTGAAGTTGAAACGATCAAAGAAGAGTGCCCAACGAGCCTGCCTAGATGTTAGTCTTCTGGCCGAACGGATATATTCAAGATTCTTATGATCCGTCCAGACCAGAAAGGGCTCCGAGGTTCCCTCCAACCAGTGACGCCATTCACCCAAAGCGAGTCTAACCGCCAACAGCTCCTGATTCCCTATGTCGTAATTACGTTCTGCTGGGTTTAACCGGTGAGAGAAAAAAGCACACGGATGTACTTTCCCATCAATAGACGATCGCTGTGATAAAACGGCGCCCACCCCGACATCAGATGCATCCACTTCCACTATAAATTGTTTAGCCGGATCGGGAATAGAGAGGACAGGCGCAGAGATGAACCGGGACTTTAACACATCAAAGGCCTCCTGAGCCTCTCTATTCCAACGGAAACATACGTTAGGTGAAGTGAGAGCAGTAAGAGGCTTAGCGATCTGACCAAAATTTCTGATGAAACGCCGATAAAAATTGGCGAACCCCAGAAATCGTTGAAGCTCCTTCCGAGTGTCGGGTACAGGCCAATCGGCAACCGTCTTAACCTTAGCGGGATCGGGACGAATTTCTCCCTCGGCAATAACAAAACCCAGAAACGAAACCGACTTCCTGTGGAACTCGCACTTCTCCGCCTTAACGAATAGCTGATTCTCTAAAAGCCATTGTAAAACCATGTGAACGTGTTGAGAGTGTATCTGCATGGAGGGAGAAAAGATGAGAATGTCATCGAGATACACAAAGACAAATCTGTTAATCATGTCACCCAGCACTTCATTGACCATGGTCTGGAAGACAGCTGGAGCGTTACAAAGACCGAACGGCAGAACGGAATATTCCCAGTGTCCTGAGGGTGTGTTAAAGGCTGTCTTCCACTCATCGCCCTCTCTAATACGTACCAAGTGATAAGCGTTGCGCAGATCTAGCTTGGTAAATACGCGCGCTCCCTGTAATAATTCGAATGCTGATGACATTAATGGCAAGGGGTACTTATTCTTAACAGTAATGTCATTCAGCCCTCGATAATCAATGCACGGACGAAGAGACCCGTCTTTCTTCTTTACAAAGAAAAAACCAGCACCAGCTGGAGACGAGGAGCGGCGAATGAGACCGGCTTTAAGAGCGTCATTAATGTATTTATCCATAGCCTCTCTTTCTGGTTTAGCTAGGGAAAATATACGACCCTTAGGCGGAGAAGTGTTGGGAAGTAGTTTGATCTCGCAATCATACGACCGATGAGGAGGCAGAGAAGTAGCCCGGGACTTACTGAAAACCTGATACAGATCCGAGTACTCCGCCGGGACTCCTGAGAGATCGATAGCTGGAACCTGCGAGACAGAACAAGAGACAAGAGAAGGAGCAGGAACAAGACAAGAAACATAACACAAAGACTTCCAAGATAACACAACATTGTTCTGCCAATCAACGTGAGGATTATGTTTGGATAGCCAGTCATGACCTAAAATGACTGGCGATTGTGAATCCTCTAAGATGTAAAATTCGATCTCCTCACGATGATTGCCAGAAACAAACAAACTCACAGGGGGTGTGCAGTGCGTGATCACAGCCATATGCTGGCCCTTCAATGTCCAGGCAGACAAAGGAGAGGAGAGAGGGATGAGTGGAATACCCCAGGACTTGGCCAACCCAGCATCCAAAAGACACGCCTCCGCACCGGAATCCAGCAACGCCTGTGACGGGAAAGAGTTAATAATCACAGGTAGTGTGGTGCTGCTTACGGGAGATTTAAATGACGATGCGCCCACCGAGACTCCCAGGTTCATTGGCGGGCGTGAGCTTTTACCGGACAGGTGGCCGCCAGATGCCCCGGCTTGCCACAATACAAGCAGAGGCCATTAGACAGCCGACGATTTCTCTCCCCAGCAGAGATACGAAACTTGCCCAGCTGCATAGGCTCCTCGGAGGGCGTCTCTGAAGCGATCTCCCCTGGTTCCGACATCAGCTGGCGAAATGAGCGACGCAGATCTCTCTGCCGATGGCGAGACTCAACCCTCAGAGCCAGATCGATGGCAGCTTCCAGGGACGTGGGTGGCTCCCTCAGTGCAATCTCGTCTTGAATGCCCGGTGTGAGACCCTTGAGGAATTGCGCTCTTAATGTCGCGTCGTTCCAGTTGCAGCAAATAGCGAGCGTCTTAAATCGTATAGCAAAATCTGTAACAGAGTCATTACGTTGCCGTAATCTCACCAACTCAGCCGCTGCCATGTCTCCCTTGAGTGAGCGGTCAAACAACTTTATCATCTCCTCCTCAAGAGCCTCGAACGAAAATGTAAAAGGAGCTTTAGCCCCCCAGGCGGCCATACCCCAGTCTCTCGCCCTTCCAGTGAGTAACGTCAGGACATAGGCCACCTTGGAAGTGGATGAAGAAAATCGACGGGGCTGAAGCGCGAAGACGAGAGAGCACTGCTGTAAAAAGGATCTGCAGGTGTTGGGATCGCCATTGTAGGTGGGGGGTGTTGCCGTGTGTGGCTCCCGTTCAATCGAAACGGGTCCTCCGGATGAGGTTGGGACTTCATGATGAGAAGTCACTTGGTCCAAGCGATTGCTGAGCTCTTAAAGTTGCTCTGACAAGATGCTGAAATCTCTGGCAGCAGCAGACAATAACGACGAATGTTGGTCGATGGCCGCCCCCTGCTGGTGAAGGGCGGTCTGCACCTCCAGACTCTCTAAACTTGCTGACTCCATTTTTGGCGCGCTCATCTGTCAGGAAATGAGGTTCGGAGTCAAGTGCAAGTTAAATATTTATTTAGAAAAAGGAGATAGTGAGCTAGAGAGCAAAGACACTGGTAGATCCACACACGGCACACAATAATCCAGTACAGATCCGAAGGAAGAGAGAGAGCCACCCACGCACTCCGTCGAGACACCAGCACAGTCACCACACGCAACAGAGGGATGATACGTGCCACCCTGAAGGTGGATGACAGGCGGAAATGGAAGATTAAGGTAATCCAAGATCTCAGACGGGTAATCCACTGTGAAATCCTGATGTAGAAGAGCCACCCGGAAACCACTGGTCACCGCCTGAAAGCGAAGCGAACCAGCGGTCCCGAGAAACAACAGTCGTTAGAGTTAATGTAATCCACAATGGTAAAAGGTGTACTCCACTCACGGGTGATGATGCAAACCGGAGAGAAACAGAGACAGCTGGTATACCGCCTAAAAACAAAGCGAACCAGCTGTACCGAGAGACAAACAAAGTCAATGATATCCAGTAATCCTCAAGCGAGCGGTTCGGGCGAAAACGAGTCCCCGAACCCGAAAACCAAACCTGGGGTAACAAGAGGAATAGACAGAGAGCGACTGACAAGACAAGGCAGGGTAGCAGGACTGTGATAAAACAATGAGCGCGCAACGAAGGACAGGACTACGTGCAATATAAAGGGAAAGGTAAACGAGACACCACCGGTGAACAATTACTGAAACAAGGAGGCGGAGTTAGTGAACACACGAGGAACCGGCACCACAGGTAAACAACACACACACACAGATCACACAGCCATCGATCACCCAGCAGTCATGACAGATACAAAACTTGTGTTCATAAGTAAGCGCTTTGAATAGCAGAAGAAAGCGGCACGTCCGGTGTTTTCCATGTGTTTTAGATGTTAATGAACCCTAAATCAAGAATTTTTCCAATAAGTGGTCGGAACTCGGGACACAATCAACTTGGGCATAAAGCGGCGGGGACATCTCTCACCCGCAAATACATGAATGGGGCTGCTGTGAGTGTTGGCAGCCTAGGTACAGCAACCTTCATCCCCGTTGGCATGACAACACCGGCCCTCCTGGCAAAAAAAAAAAAACGGAATCCTCCCGGTTCTCCCTATGGCCAATCCGGGCCTGGGTAACACTTTATTTTTATAATCCACTTTAGAAATTTTACTAATTATAAGTAACTTTGCAACTACTTATCAACTACCAATCTTTAGAGAATTAGTAGAATGTCTGCTTAATATCTAATAACACTTTATTGTGATGATATCTCAACAGAAATTCAACTGTCTAAAAGTATCTTTGCAGGTGCATGTCAACTTATTCCACTAACCCAAACCTCTTCATTAACCCTAACTCTTACAGTCTACTAATACTCTAATGACAGTTAGTTGACGTATAGTTGCAAATTATTGAAAGTTTGTTGACATGTAGTTGCAAAGTTGTTTATAGTTAGTAGAATGTCTAAAGTGGACTATCAAAATAAAGTGTAACCAAGTATCTCAGTCAGGTTGAGATCAGGACTTATGGGTCACTACAGAAACTGTTTTATCTTCTTCTGTTAATCTTGAAGTACAGATGACCGCACAACTCCTGATAAATGTTTACTGTAAATGACAACACACAGTCCAGGACCTAAGACAGCAAACAGCTTTAAATCATGATGTTTGTCTTATTGTGAACTGTGAACATCAAGACTGTTAGAAATACTCTTTATAACTTTATATAATTCATACAATTACAATACAGCTTGAAGTTCACACTGGGCAGTGATTCTTGTCTTCAGTATTGTGTCATTGATTAAACTTCACGGTAACACTTTACAATAACAGTACATGAATAATCATGTACTAATACATAAATTAATAATTACTTTAATATGAAGTAATGATAAATTAAGCCATGTACTAATCAATAACTAACCATAACTATGTCATGAGTCATATGAATTCATGCATGAATTACAGCCACCTTAACTACACATTAATACATGTTTGTTAGTTAATGCATTAATTAACACTTTGGGTAACCGAAATCAAACATGCTCTAGAACAGTGGTTCCCAACGGTTTGCAGGATCTGATGCTTTGTTTGAGGTCAAATAAAGATGTATAAAATGTTCCACTTATAATTTTAGAAACAAAAGATATTTTTCAAATTCATGTGCTCACAATACCAAGATAGCAGGTAGTTAAAGTATTTTATTATGTAAGATAATTGTTCTCTATTTTTGTGTGGTTGTCAATGTAGATTGCAAAATCAAAAGGAAGGTTGATGTAAACATTACGGCCTACAACAGGCTGTCCGCTCGTTACACTTGTGGTCTGCTGCTTTTGGCGCTGTCAAAATATTTCAGTTAAAATCATTCTAACTATTCCTCAGAAATGACAAACATGCTAACCAAAGTCACAATGCCAAATGTATAGTGTTCATATAAAGACCATCAAACCGTCAATCATACCAGTTTATTTGTGAAAGCTATTAAAATGTTATCTTTATGTTATTTTAATTATTGTTTAATTAATTTTTCGCATTGTATCAGGATCAGCGTTCAGCCAGGGGCGGATCTACGGGTGGATTGACAGCTTGCCCACCCAATCAGATTCATGGAAATACATTATGTTTTTTCATTCAAACCGTAATTCTTCAACCATTTGAACTATCAAAAAATTAGAATTGCTCCTAAAGAAAACAAATTGCGCTTTTTGGCAATATATGGTTTATTACGGTAATGTCTTGCTTTCCGTCCACCAATCGCTGCTGTCATCTAGAGCGGAAGAGGCGGGTTTGAAGAGAGCGCGGTAGGTTAGATTGCACTGAGTAGCAGATTCGTGTGTGAACGAGCGGTAAAGAAAAGACTTCTAAATAAAAACGGTGTACACCAGCAACACTAAAGTTAACTCACTCTTGGTGGCTCGGGACTCGACGGCCCGACTGGACTGTTTAAGTAGATTTTCAATAAAGCAGTGTTGATATTTTTTGCTTCTGGGTCCTCTTATGTTTCAGAACCAGTGCTTAGGTAAGCCACGTGCGTTTAGCTAAATAAATGCTCAATGCTTAAATAGTTCATCGTAAATCGTTGTAATATGCTTATGACTTGCGAATGTTATGCTTATTTAATTGAAATAAACCAAGCTTAATGACGTATGCAGCCTGCATATCCGACCTCCGGAGGATGCAGCCTTCTGTTTGATGCCCACCTATTTAAAAACACTTTCTGCCTCCGCCACTGGGTAACTTATATTTTTATTTGTTAATGTATGATAAGGTCATGACTTTACTAAGGGGGCACATCATTACTAACTCATCGTTAACTACTCATAAACTAACATAAATTCATGATTTGTTATGGTATGATTAGGTCATGACTTTACTTGAGGGGGCACATCATTACTAACTCATCGTTAACTACTCATAAACTAACATAAATTCATGATTTGTTAATGTATGATTAGGTCATGACTTTACTTGAGGGGGCACATCATTACTAACTCATCGTTAACTACTCATAAACTAACAAAAATTCATGATTTGTTAATGTATGATTAGGTCATGACTTTACTTGAGGGGGCACATCATTACTAACTCATCGTTAACTACTCATAAACTAACAAAAATTCATGATTTGTTAATGTATGATTAGGTCATGACTTTACTTGAAGGGGCACATCATTATTAACTCATCGTTAACTACTTATAAACTAACATAAATTAATGACTTGTTAATGTATTATTGTGTAGGCCCTACATAATGACTTTTCTTGGAGGGGTACACTGTTAAAAAGTTATCAATTACACATTCTATACAAATTCAGCTCATCAAAATCCAAATTTTTGGTGGTTTTAAAGGAGAGGAGCAAATGTGAAAATTAGTCAGACATTTGGAAGGAGTAATAATGGCTTAAAAGAAGAACAAAACAAATACTGTATGTGCATTTTGATAATAAGACAAGCCAGTTGACACAATAACCATCGTCTGTAGGCTAACACTGATTTAAATTTAGAAAGAATAGCGTCTGTCACTCTTAATGGCAGCAGTGGAACTAATTTTAATTATTAATCCATAATTGCATATTTAATGATTAAGGTTAACAGTAAATGTTGCAAGAAATCCAGTGCCATTCAATGTTTTTAGCTCAGCTGCAGGAGCAAATATATAAACAGTTTTGCATTACAAACCTAAACATTTTGCATTAACAAAAGTTATTTTCGTTCTTCTGGAGAGCTTGTTTGATATGGAGTACGCAAAGTGTTAGTTAATGCATTAACTAACAAACATGTATTAATGTGTAGTTAAGGTGGGTGTAATTCATGCATGAATTCATATGACTCATAACATAGTTACGGTTAGTTATTGATTAGTAAATAGCTTAACTCATCATTAGTTCATATTAAACTGATTATTAATTTATGTATTAGTACATGATTATTCATGTACTGTTATTGTAAAGTGTTACCAACTTCACGTTAAGTGTAATTCACATACATTTATTACTCTACACTGTAAATATGTTTAACACAGTTTTTAAATATAGACAAAAAACACATGGAAACACATAACTATTTTAAATACAGGTGATTATAACGTGTTCATTTATTAATATTTAATTAATTTAAACTGTTTTTCATTAACAATGAATTAATAACATAAATAACCAAGAGACAAATTTACCATTTTTTATTTTCCTCTCTTCATTCTTTACTCTTTGATCTTCACTCTTTAGTCTCTGACCTTCATTCTTTAGTATCTGATTCTTTTTCTGTAGTCCTGTAGAGAAAAAACATTCAACTGATATAATTATTTCTTAACAACTACAGGCATCACAACTACAAACATTATTTTCTGTCTTGAATTTGCTTTGTCCACTTGACACTGTGATGTCTTTACAGGTTAATGTATGGAGTTCAGTTAAAACCACAAAGCACAGATCATAAAACTGTCTGAAAAATATAAACTCTTTATTTTTAAGCACTATGAGAAGTAAAATCTCAAATCACTGTGTGTTCAGTTGAAGATGAGGTGAATCTAAACTTGAATTCACTAGTTCGCTTGCGCATTCAGTCTATTGAATGATGGTAAAATAAACTTTGGCTTGCTGTCCTCAGAGGGAGCTCGAATCCGAGACAAGCCCCAAGTTCAAAAGCGATTTATACAGTGTAAGGTTCGGGAAAGATGTATATATATTAACTACTGCGGGAGTTAATATATAGCGCGGCCCGAAGCTCCAGCGGGAGCGAGGGTACTACTACTGCGGTAGCGTGAGCATATGAAAATCACTGCTGCGGCAGTGAGCGATTTATACAGTGTAAGGTTGGGATAAATGTCATATATTTTAACTCCTGCGGGAGTTAATGTGAAGGAAGCGCATGGCCCGAGGCTCCAACGGGAGCGAGGGTATAACTACTGCGGTAGTGAGAGCGTGTTAAAATCACTGCTGCGGCAGTGAGCGATTTATACAGTGTAAGGTTGGGGAAAGATTTATATATATTAACTCCTGCGGGAGTTCATATATAGCGCGGCCCGAAGCTCCAGCGGGAGCGAGGGTACTACTACTGCGGTAGTGTGAGCATATGAAAAGCGATTTATAAAGGATGTGAGATATTTTATATTAACTCCTGCGGGAGTTAAATACAGAGCGCGCGCCCTGAAGCTCCACGGGGAGCGATGGTAAATATCAGGCTAAAGAGCATGAGAAGGGGGAAAAAATCGTTGCTGAAGTATTGGCCAAATTGTAGCTAATAAATTATGATGAATAGAGTAATGCGAGCTGAGCTTACTATGCTGCGGTGTGGAGGAAGTTAAGCACGAAGCCAGTGGTTAAGGGGGAGCGTGGGGTTGGTTCGGTGATTAATAAGATTCAGGTGTGCGACGGATAGTGTGGTTATTGGCTAAGCAGCTGATGAGCATGTCTATTGTGGGGTAGGTTTGATCTAATGTAGGTTTGGAAGGCGTTTGAAGACCAGCGACCTAAAGATTTAATTTGGAGTTTTGGGAGACCGTTTTTTGCTGCTGAAGTTGCAGCTCCTATTGCAAAAAGAGTGACTGGAATAGTGAAACGCCGGGATGCCAGATCTGGTTAGCACTGCTATAAGGTGTTTTTGGAACCAGTGTCTGGAAACGGGGTTGTTTTTGTCGTCGAAGAAAAGGGGGTCTGAGGGAGAGCGGATTTGGATACTGCGGTGAGCTAAAAATAAGGAAACTGCCTGATAAGGTTGGAGAGGGGAGGGTAGATTAAAGATGAAAATTGGATGACCGCGCATGAGTTGATCGGTTTTGCTGCGCTTGATATCAAAGCATATGGTGTCGTTGTCTAAAATTTGGAGGTCGGAGAAAGTCGGATGGATCTAGGGATCGAAATTTGAGTTACAGGTATACTCTGAGCATCTGAGAAAACCGAAAAAGGCGAGAATAAAGAGAGCATTGAGGGTTCTGGCAGTGCTTTCGGAGTGGTATCCTGAACGGATGGTGTACAGGCATTTGCTTAGTACTTCGCGAGTAAGAGGAAATTGAGAGTCGGGGCGGTTGGGTTGGGATTTTTTAAAGCCTTTGACGAGGAGACTGATTTGGGGGTTGTGAATAGCTGGGCAATGCTGGCCAAAAATGAGTTTATAAACAAAATGTATTCCGCTTAGGTAGGCTTTAATGCTGGCGGGTTGAGACCGTTTAATATTGTGTAGAAAGGTGGCAAAGGAGGAAACGGCGAGAAGAGAAAAATCAGGAAAAAATAGCTGGTGATGAAAAGATTTGAAACCATTCCAGGCGGTAAGATACGAATGAAGTGTTCTGGGGGAAACGGCTTGAAGAATATGTTGGATGGAGAGGCTAAGGAGATGCTGCAGGGGATGGTTTACTGGAAGATCGTGTCTGAAAAGGGAGGTAATGGGGTGGGAGATGGGTCTATTTGAGGAGCCAATGTCTTGAATTTTTTAACCTTATTAAGCGTCTGAGAAAAGGCATGAGTTGCGGGGAGTTAGACCTGCCTTTGTTAATGGAAAAGACTGCGGGGGAATTATCAAAATGAAAGGTTATGTTTTTGAGGTCCATTCTCTACCCCACAGGATGGCTGCGACGACGATCAGGTATAATTCGAACAGTGCGGAGGAAAAGGCAGAATCCTTGAGTTTAGTGAGTTCGGGGGGCCAGGTTGAAGCGAACCAATGACCTTGGTAATAACCCCTGAAACCAACTGAGGGGGCTGCATCTGTGAAAAGGTGGGAAAAATTTTGGAGGCTGAAAAAGGTAAGCCCGTTCCATTGTTTAAGGAATGCGAGCCAGAGGTTTAAGTCTGCTTTACATGCTGAGTTTAAAATGACTACGTCGTTTTAGCCTGGGACGGAGGATGCCTGAGAGAGGAGATGAGAGATAAAGGGGTGGCCTTGAGGCACGATTCTCATGGCGAAGTAGGGGTTCCTGAGTAGGGAAAGAAGGTCAAGCTGGGAAATGAGCTGCGCGGAGGTGAGATTTTGAATTACATTAATTATTCTGACGATTTTGTCTTCAGGCAGCGATGCCTGACATTTGACAGAGTTGAGGGTGATTCCGAAAAAATCCAGTGAGGTAGCGGGTCCCTTGGTTTTTTCGGAGGCGACAGGAACCCCTAATTTTGAAAGAGATTGAGAGTGATTGAAAGATGAGCGGCTGGGGGAGCGAATTTTGGGGAGACTAGGAGGAAGTCGTCGAGAAGGTGAATGAGATAAGGGATGTCATAGTTGTTCGCTAGGATCCAGCACAACGCTTCTGATAGGATGTCACATATTTGGGGGCTACTTTTGCAGCCAAAAGTCAAACGAACGGCAAAATAATATTTATCCCGCCAGAGCACGCCAAAGAGAGGCCAAAAATCAGGGTTTATTGGCATGACCTTGAAGGCTGACATGATGTCAATTTTTGCTAACCAAGCGCCGGGACTGGCAGATTTAATTAGACTGATGGCTTGATCTACGTCGTGATAATGAAGTGAGAATTCGGATAGGGGAATTAAGCTATTCACACTAGGAACGAAGCATTCGTGGGAGGCAAAAAGGTCAATAATAATGTGCTTTTTTTGGAGAATTTCCTTGTTGCTATGCCGATAGGGTTAATGCGATAGGTGAGGAATGGGGGGGAGTCAAAAGGGCCGTTCATAAATTTTGATTCTACTTCTTTTTGTAGGAGGTAGTCTACGGAGTCAGGATCTGAATGGGCAGATTGCAAATTATTACAGGTGAAGGTTGAGTCGGGCATGGACTCCTGGGTAAACAGGGCGGGCATGCGCACCGCCGCAAAAATTACATACATGCAGATAGCGGCATCTTTGCCTGGTACAGCGGAAATCATTAAAGTTATTGCAGACCTGTCGGCTGGTGGAAGCAGAGAAACGGCTTGTATTATTTGCAGGACCTGGGCGATCGAATATGGACTGTGGCACGTATGAAGTGGATTTGGCAGAGTCAAAGGTTACCCGGGATCTGGTGGTATTTTGTACTGACGGACAGGAGTGAGACTGATGATCGAGAGATCTACAGATGGCACAAGAGATGTTGCGGCAACCGAGAAAAACTCTATTGTATAGTTCGAAGTCCAGTGCTCCCCAGTAAGGACACTGGTTCCAGTGGTTGACTCTCGTGGCGCATTTGGCAGAAAATAATTTGAGGTAAGTGTAAAAATGACAGCCGCCGAATGACAATGAGAACTCTAAAATTATTGAAAGGTAGTCGTTAAGTTCTTTACGCCTGTTTGGAAAAACTGAGCAGATTACTTCTGTATATTTATTAAAGGCTATGACGAATTCTGCGAAGGAGAGGATACATTTGGAGTTGGAAGGCGAGTCTTTAAGGACGATGGAGAAAGTGCCACAGTCCAGAGAACTATTATATCAATAACAAGGGGAATTTTGTAAAAATGTAAAACGACTTCAGTATAATTTCACTTTAAACATAAGTAGTGAATTATTACTTTTGACCCTGACAGCAGGGACGAAAGTAACACACAGGTGGGTCAAAAGTAGCACAACAAAACAAGATAGATGTTTGTGTTACACTTGTTTTTATTAAATATACGTGACTATGACCTCGTTAATATGTAACTGCAAACTTTTTTTGTCATTTATCTTTGTAAAAAATAATGAAATTACATTTTTCTTTTAAATTTCAGTTTTATCAAATGTTTTAACAGTACAAACTTAAATTGTTGATAATAAAACATTTTTCACCAATTTGAACAATATGAAAATGAAATTAAGGTTACACTTTATTTTGATAGTCCACTTTAGACATTCTACTAACTATAAATAACTTTGCAACTACATGTCAACTAACTTTCAATAATTTGCAACTATACGTCAATTAACTGTCATTAGAGTATTAGTAGACTGTAAGGGTTGGGGTTAGGGAAGAGGTTTGGGTTAGTGGAATAAGTTGACATGCACATGCAAAGATACTTCTAGACAGTTGAATGTCTGTTGAGATATCATCGCAATCAAGTGTTAGTAGATATTAAGCAGACAGTTTACTAATTATCTAAAGATTGGTAGTTGATAAGTAATTGATAAGTAGTTGCAAAGTTTCTTATAATCAGTAAAATGTCTAAAGTGGACTATCGAAATAAAGTGTTACCGAAATTAAATCAAATTAGAATAATATGGATTTTCAACATATACAACAGTATTAGCAGCGGGACAAAAGTAACACTTGTGACAGGATCTCTTCACATTTAAACTCGATTAACTTTTATTTAGAAAAACTCTGAGAAGTCAAACTTCAGGATGTGTTAGAGCAATAAATAACCTGGAGATTCATCAGTATTGTAACACATGAAACAAAAAACACAACGCGTTATTTTAAAAAAAATTACCGCTTTAGGAATTTACTCAAAACGAGATAACTCCGTTTTTTTCATAACCAAAAAATACAGCTAATTAGCAGAATAAACTCAATAAAAACATGATAACATAATAATAAACATGTTTTGACAAAAAATTATCTAGTTTTGGAATCAAACCCTTCAAATACAACAAAACAAACATGAATGTTACCTTTGTATTTATAGATGAACACAACGATCAGTAATCCAGCAATCACACCGAGCACAGATCCAACAGAAATCAAGATCATTAATATCCTCCAAGAGTTAAACATTTTACCTGTAAAACAAAACTTTCTTTATCTAATATCACTGATTAAATTCACTTGAATTACGAATGTTTTCATTTATTACTGCATCAAATCATCATGAGACAAAATAAACGACATACTCAGCATCAGTGTGTGTGTACTTACTTGATATAATAATCTCAGTCTCCTTCATGTGATGTCTCAGTTTGACTCTACAGTGATATTTACTGTCTCTGTTATATACAGTGATCATGTGTTTCACTCTGAATCCATCTGTCTCTCTCTGTGCGTCTGTAGTTCCAGATGTCAAAGTGACTCCTTCACTGTCCAGCCACACAAGTTCAGGTTCAGGGTACCAACCTTTAGATTCACACTGAAGATGAAGTCCACCAGAAACATCAAATCCATCTACAGTGATGAGTGGAGGACTTCCTACAGCTACACGTCAAGGATGAAAAAAAAACATTAATTTAGTGATAACTTTCTTCCTATTATACTTTCTTCCTTGATTCATCTGGCTTATTGTGATTATGACAACATGCACTTAGCCCAATACTGAACATCACTTACAAGTACAAGAACAATAAAACAGGAGTTTGCTCGCCTTCAACATTGAGATCAACAGTGATGTCATCACTCCTGGTTTTGGACTGAATAAAACACTTATAAAGTCCTTCATCAGAGATCTGAACTCTTGAGAGTTTGAGTGATGTGTTTCCTTTCTGTAGTTCATCTTTAAACACTTCAGTTCTTCCTCTGTACGACTGAAGCTGATTTGTGTTTTTGTCTTCATGATCTTCATAGAGATGAACTACTGAGTCTTTGAGATCAAGTCTAAACCACTCGACTCTCATGTTTACAGCACTGATGTTGGGTTTGAGAGAACAGGGCAGAATCACATCTTCACCTGATACAGCGAGGAGAGGATCTACAGGTCCAACAACAGCAAACTGATCTGTAAGTGACAGAAAACAGGTCTGAAATCTGCTGTCAGAGAGGTGTTGTGTGGTTTCATCATGTTAAAATTAAAGAAACCATTTATGCAAAAAAATAATAGTCAATGGCATTGTAAACATTCTTTAAACAAAATCAGTTTTTATTGTCTACTTTTAAACAGTTTTAGAAACAAAAGAGTGAATATGTTAGTTATGTAAGGGATAATGTACAGGCAGCCGGTAGTTATCGCGAAATAAGCCCCAACAGATCAGGATGGGGCTTATTTTGTGATAACTACAGGCTGCATGTACATTATCCCGCTTATTACGCGGCTACTTGCCACATAGGGATAAAAACTGGACATGAATATGAATTTGAAAAATTTTATTGGCACATTTGTTTTAAATTATTATTTTTATCCTTCTGCGAAACGATGTAGTGACTATAGGAATGCACGTTAGTAAGACAATTTATAACATCTACATATGAATATATACGTATTTTATTTATTATATTAAGTATTAAATTGCACATTTCCGTTAATTGTGAACTGTGACATTGAAAATGTGGTCCCAGCGGGGATGTTGAAGTTGATGTTTTTGGTAGAGTCAGCGAAAGTTTCCTCTATGGACTTTTTGTTGATCGCACCTAAAATCACACTTATCATTAAATGTTGGTCCAGTGTTTGTCACAAGATGACGCCAAACGGTAATCTTTGTTGGCGTCGGAGGGATTTTAAACATACAAGTAGTACCGTCTATGCGTTATTTCTTTGGAGCGGTTATTATTTGAAAAGAACGGACCTGCAAATGTCTCAAGTGACGAATCAAAATCAAGCATTCTAGAGAACCGTGTAATAAGTGTGAATATTTACCTGCTGTTGAGTCTGTGATTCCAATAATAATCATCAGAGTCACACAAATGAACTCCATCACTCCACAACACAACTTTTAAAAAAAAAATAATAATAAAAAAAAAAATTAAGACACAAACACATTTACAAAAACAAATACAAACACAAATTTCACCTCCATACATACAATCACTTTCTCTTACAATAAAACGTAAATGTTTAACAATTGCAGGAAAGCATGAGACAGAGGTTTATATTGATTAACATGACAGCCTGTCAATCAGATGGCACGCAGATACCCACATACAGGGCTTTACAATAAATTATGCATAAATGAGCAATATCAAATTATTAAAAAAGGTCTAAGTTGCTGAATATTCAAGAACAAAAGAAAATTTGGAGAAAATATTTTTATCAATCTTACCTTCAGCTCGACATTAAGTTTGTTCACAATCGTCTACAGTGTCTGAATAAATTCTGTTTATGAGTGTTTGTGTGATCAAGCAGAAACTTGTAAACAAATATTACTTTCACTTATGATCTCATACACCTGAAGTGCTCACGCGGTTCCACCCATCATTCTGATAAACAGGAATCTTGAGTTCATTTTCTCTCCTTGTGTGGACTGAAATCTTTAAGCTTTAAGGGTTTAACAGGAATCTGTGGTGTTTTAGGTCTGTGATGGTCATATTCTTACTGTTTCATGGGTCAATATGTTGTATTGCTATGAAATAAACTAAACTTGTAGGTTTGCAGCCATAACACCTTGTAAAAGAAACATTGATTCCCTTATAATAATAAAAATACAGATTTTATTGTATTTGTCAAATAATTCACATGAACATACAAATAGCCTACTCTCTTCCCAACACCATACATTTTGCCCTGACAGTAAATTAAATCTTATTTAGTTATAAAAAGGACAAACAACAAAACTCAAAACAAGCTGAACCTCATGCAAATCACCTAAATGTTCAGGTTGCTTTTTACACCATATAATATGCCAATAACATGAATTATATTTGGCATAAAGTAAATTAATTTTTAGAAGATTATGTGCAGTCTGACATTTCAGTGCCACAGATATCAAAACTTTTGACTGCACATAGTTTTTGTCATGATTGTGAAGCCCACAGCTGGAGTGAGATTCAATTCATCTGCAGAGACTCCAAATATGTTCTTGATTCAGAGCATTTAATGTAACTTAAGATCTTTGATTTTGTGAAATGGTTTTACACAGGTAAGTTCGTTGAAAACAGTATTGTGGTATCTTATCAGTCAGGTTTGTCTGGTTTTGTGTTGACATCCAGCATTAAGCAGACTTCCAGTGGCAAAGGTTTTGGCCTTCGAGTTAGACCCGAAGAAGTGCCATATTCAGACAACAAAACCCAAAGACAAGTCAAGGCAGGTTTTTCAGGGACAAATTGAATATATAATCCGATACAACATTGAAGAGTGTAAAGTAGGTGTGACTGATACATTAAAAGTTCATTGATATTGCAATCAGTTCATGATGCTGTTAACACTTACTAGACAAGCAGATGCGATGAGATCTGGGGCCCCATTTATAAAGCGTGCGTACGCACAGATTTGATCGTAAAGTATGCTTACACAAAAATACACGGCAAAATTCATATTTATAATGACTGTCTTTGACGTGGAAAAGTGCTTAGTGCCCTTAGTGACATTTGCTTGTCCGATTGTTGCAGGTTTTTGGAAATATAAGCTTCTTGCTGCTAAAAAACGATTTAAACATTAAAAGGGGACATCAATTGGGCATTGTCAAAGACGGAAATCTGCAACTGTTCAGCTGTGCACAATTTTAAGCTCATTTGCGATTTATAGATTTCACATCTGAAAGTGAGGCATACACGCATTTTCTATGCGTACATTCGTTTTATATATAATTTATAGCATTTTGTAAATGAGGCCCCTGTTCTCTGGTTTGTTAATGTGACGTGAGAGAAGTCCCCTCTCTCTTTCTTAAGGACTAATAAAGTATAATAAATGTTTGTGTGACTGTAATTACCCTCCCTAGATTTGAAAAGATTTCAAACACGTCCATCAGTATTAATCCATTATGTGGAAAAATGAACACCAAAGCTCAGACTTTTTGGTAAACATCATCACTGTTTAATTTGAATAGCAAAAAAATGAACTGGAAAATTGTACTAAATGGTAAAACATTACAATACTTGTAACAGTCAACATCTCTTAACAATAATTTTTCCTAGCAAATGTAAAATCTTATGTTAAATATTTTTCTTTGTCTCACTTTGTTCTCCCAATGAGCAAAATACAACCCGACTAAAAATGAGTAACCAACTAATTATAATCAGAAGTCATGAACATTCACACAAATCGAAGTCAGACAGGACTTCACAAAGTGACTACAGGAATATTTTAAACAAAACATGCTGATGATTTAATGAAGTGTGTTATTTATTGTTGATAATACTGTAGGTCATGATGTCGGTCTCTATCAGGATAATGATCTTGTCTGTTACTCAAAGTTAACACCTTTACTTAACCTTGAGACAGAGATGGAGAAGACTCTCAGGAAGATAAATTGATGATAAAATAAAGGCGCTATATTAATGATTTAAGTGTATGATCTACAGTATAGTGCACAGTGCAAGTACACTTAGGGCGTGTCTGAATCCAGAGGGTTGTTCATATTCTCTTAATGAGTAATGGGTGTGTTTTGGCCATGTTAATGTTTCATTTTTGTCCGTCATGTCTATGTGCAATATGTTGTTGTCATCCATCCATTAAAGAATAATCCCGATAACTTCTCAGTATTATTTATTTGTTTGTTTTTATCTCAACGCACTGGCACAACATCAGTACATGAGGGAGCAGCAACACTTTTTGAGTATGAAGTTTATACACTTACTAAACTTGTTTTAAAATAAAAGTTCAATTTGATTAGACATGCACACAATAAACTCATACAACTGTCAGTATCATAATCTTAAAAAAATAAAATAATATGCAACACATAATATAAGTTATATGATTAATGAGAACATGTAACTCAACATGATGACTGATCTGAAATCAGGGCAAATGGCAACAACAGCATTTGTATGAAAGTGAATAGGTGCCGTTTAAATTGTATGGCAACCGCTGCAGAATGTTCAGACAGAACAATAAATCACTCGGTCCATGTCCTTATTAAACAATTTTACTGTTTCCAATCCCAATAGGTACAGATGCATATATATGTGTGTGTGGTTCTGCAAAAGCATAATAAAGAAACTTGTAAGCACAATAAGAATAAGAAACAGTAATAATTAAACATTATACAATGACTAAGAAAGTAGAAAATAACAATGCAATAGCATTAGAATATCTTCACATCATTCCAATGTGTGTAAATTACCTTAGATTGGTAAATATTCACTTTAACTCAATCATTCAATTAGCAAAATAAACATCTCTAAGTAATAATCAGAATAATTGCTATCAAAGTCTTATCTAACATGTTTACATTGATATTCACTTACAATCAACATTATGTGTGTACCGAGTAATACTTAAATAGTATAAATAAACATTTAGTAGCACTAATAACACAATGAAATCAAATCTAACAGATTAAAGAAATATTAAGCTACTTACTTTTTAAATGTACGCACACAATATTAACAAACTGTTAGGAATGAACCAGATAGCAGCCAGCCACGATGGACAACAACTTGTGCGAACTTTCTAGCTTTTAGACATGTCCGAACATGAACAATATAGTTTAGTTAACGTCTACCAATGAAATGACGAGTTTAAGTCATGTGGTTAACACATATTAGAACACATAATAAGTAGCGTAAAATGTCCGGCAGAGGGCGCCATTGTCATTAAAGTGTGGCCTTTTGTACAGCCGCCCCCTAATTTGTTTAACAAATTTGTGAATATTGAAAAGGCCAATTAGTCTTTGTTACCATTAGTTGGAAGAGCCGGCAGTTTAATAAGGCGAGCCACAGGCCTTGTGTAACTTTTATCTTTGACCTTTACTATTGCTGAACGAACTCGTCCATCCTGTCCAGGAAGGACTTTGGTCACAGTACCAACTTGCCATAGAGCTCTCGGTGATTGTTGATCCACAATCATCACAACTTCATCAGTTTGAAGGTTTTCCGATTCTTTCTGCCATTTCTGTCGTTGTTGTAGGTCTGGGAGGTAATATCGTATAAAGCATTTCCAAAAGTTCTCGATCAGAATCTGGCTGTGACGCCATCTCTTACGACTGAGAATTTCTGACTCCGGATAGACAACTTGGGGTAAGGCAGAACTTAGACGTCCCATGAGTAGAGAATTAGGTGTTACAGGGTCTATATCAGCAACATCTGAAGAGACATACCCCAGAGGTCGGGAATTCAGTATTCCTTCTATTTCCACAAGTACGGTAGTTAGTACTTCCTCTGGCACTGATTGTGAACCAAGAGATGTACGCAGTGCCGTCTTGATAGACTTAACGTCCCTTTCCCACGATCCACCGAAATGTGGTGCATTTGGTGGATTTAGACGGAAATGTATCTGTTGAGAAGCCAGATGCTCTTTCAAGGATGGCTGAAGTGCATTGAAGGCATTCTGAAGTTCTGTGTTACCTCCCTTGAAATTTGTACCATGATCAGAAAGAATTTCGTGCGGTTTTCCTCTACGGGCTATGAATCGTCTTACAGACATGAGGAAAGAGTCAGAATCAAGGGATGATAAAAGTTCAATATGAACAGCTTTGGTTGTAAGACATTTGTACAGTATTCCCCAGCGTTTCTCACATCTGCGTCCAATCTTAACTTGGAAGGGGCCGAAACAGTCAATGCCTGTCGAGTAAAAAGCTGGACGAAACAGTCTAAGGTTAGACGGGGGAAGATCTGCCATCCTGGGTATTTCTGGCTTGCCTCGCCATTTTTTACATTCAAAGCATTTGCTCTGATGCCTTTTAACTGCCTCTCTGCCTCTTAGGATCCAATATTTTCGCCTTATTTCTGCAAATACCCGTTCGGGTCCTGGATGGAGGAGAAGGTTGTCATAATGTTGGATCAAAAGTTTGGAGAGTGGGTGTGCAGGATTCATGACAATAGGATGGATAGTATTTGAGTCCAGGTCATCACATCGACGGAGGCGTCCCCCAACTCTTATTAATTTGGATTTGTGATCGTATCCTGGGGCTAAAGTCAGAAGACGACTAGAGTGAGATAATGATTTGCCTGACTGAAGCTGCGCTGTTTCTTCGGGAAAGCTTTCAATCTGAGCTTGTCTCAGTAGTTCCAATTCAGCTTGTGAATAGTCATCCGCAGATAGCTCATTTGATCCGTCTGCCGCCCCGTGCAATGAGATAGCGATAGCCTTAATCAGATCTTGAAGTGAGTGGTACTGAGATATATCTGGGATGTTAGTCTGATTGGAGGATAAAATTCCACAAAAAGTAGAATTCCGACGTTCTTGGGTGTCATCACAGGCAGCTGTGACATCAAGTGACTGTTTGGGCCATTTACTGGTTGGCTGAGTTAAGAACTGTGGGCCCTGATTCCATCTGTTTTGCTCTATGAGTTTAGAGAGAGCGAGTCCTCGTGTAATATCATCTGCCGGGTTTAACTCTGAATTGACATAACGCCAGGCTTTTGGGTCTGTAAGGTCTTGTATTTCAGCCACACGTGTTCCAACGAATACCTTGTAACTGCATGAATCTGAGTGAAGCCAAGTTAGTACAGTTGTGGAATCAGTCCAGTATACCTCTTGATCAATTTTGATTGTCAGTTCTTTTCGTAAAGTAGCTGCCAGCTGAGCACCCGTTAGAGCAGCACAGAGTTCGAGTCTTGGTATAGACTGTTGTCGTTTTGGTGCCACTCTTGATCTCGCAGCAACAAATGAAACTTGGGTCTCACCATTACCATCACTTGTGCCGAGGTATGCCACAGAGCCATATGCGCGTTCTGAAGCGTCACAGAATATGTGAATGGTTCGTTTGCTACCAGATAGGTCAATATCTGGTTTGGTGTAACATCTTGGTAATGTAATATGTGATAGCTGTGACAATTAACTCTGCCAAGTCGACCAAGCTTGAAGTAAATCCTTGGGAATATCTGGATCATCCCATTCGCGTTTCTTGTCCCACAGCCGTTGAACAATGATTTTTGCTCTTGTCGTGAATGGGATTAGGAAACCTAATGGGTCATATTGACTGGCGAGGGTCTTGTATATGTTCCTCAGTGTTATCACAGAATTTTCCTCTTGTTTGGATCTGTAACCAAGAACATCTGAAGAGCACTGCCATCTTAGGCCCAGAGTCATTTCTTGTGGGTCTTCTCCACTTTGAGTGAACCACAGGTGACTGTTTGCAGATTTTAACTCATCAGGTAAATGAGCAATGACAGATGGAGTGTTAGTAGCCCACTGCCTCAATTCAAAGCCACCTTCTGATAGGAGTACCTGCATCTTAGTTGCGAGCGTCTGTGCTTCAGCTGTTGATGGGAAACTTTGCAACCAGTTGTCTACGTAGAAGTTCTGTTCTACAGATACACGCACATCTTCTGCAGGTTTGCTGTAGTTGTATACATGGTTCTGCAAGGCAAAGGTTGCACAGCAGGGGCTGCAGACTGTGCCAAAAGGCAAAACTTGCCATTCATAAATGTCAGGATGTCTTTCCAGTTCCAGGTCTCTCCATAGAAAACGAAGAAAGGGCTTGTCTTCTTCCAGTAGACGCACCTGGTGGAACATTCCTTTCACATCACTGCTTATAGCAACTGCATTTTCTCTGAAGTGCAGAAGTACTCCTAAAAGGCTTGGTCCGAGCGTTGGGCCAGGGAGAAGATGGTCATTCAGACTTGTTCCTTTGTGTTTAAATGAACAGTTAAAGACAATTCTGGGCTTTTCATTGTGGTGAACAATGTGATGTGGTATGTACCATGCACAATGGCTTTTCTCCATATCCTCTGGTGTCAGCTTAGAGGTGTAGCCTGCATTCTCAAGCTTCTGCACTTCATTATTGTATACAGTTGCAAGATCTGTGTTCTGTAAAAGGCGTTTCTCTGTGCTTCTTAGATGTGCTGTTACTGCGTCTTTGGAGGCTTGCAATGGTGGGAGATTTTTCTTCCAGAGAAGTGGTGTAGCATACCTTTGACAGCCTCCAACAGTCACCCTGACTGTTTTTTCCTCGAGCATTTTTACAGCCTCCGCATCTTGTCTTGATCTTGTGATCAGCTTCTCACTCTTATATGGAAGGGTGTCCATTTGCCAAAGCTTCTGTACATTATTGAAAAGTTCTGCTTCTGGAGACATAACAGAGGTGAATAGGCATTGCTGCGGAGAGAGCTGGTTGACAAGGAATTTTGAGGGGCCCTGTAAAGTCCACCCAAGTCTTGTTTTCACTGCGGCAGGACCGCCATGTGGTCCGAGGCGCACTGGTTCTATAGCCGTGAACAGATGTGGATAATCTGAACCAATGAGTAAGAGTGGTTGAGCCTGTTGCAGTGGGGGAATAGGCAGACCTTGCAGGTGTCTGTATTTCCTTTGCAATAGTTTAACAGGGTAAGTATGTTTTGCAAGGTTCAGTTCTTTGGCCGTGAAAGCTCTTTCAATAGTGTAGACTTTGTCTGGCTGAGCAACAGCAGTTATGGAGAATGAAACAGCCGCCCCATGAACAATCCGTATGTCTTGTCTTACTGTTCGGAGAGCTATATCTTCTGGCACTTTCTGAAGACCAAGTTGCTGTGCTGCTGGATGCAGTAACATTGTCCTTTCTGACCCGTCGTCGAGTATGGCATAAGTATCGAGTTCTTTCTCCCCGTTTCTTAGGATTACTCGTGTGACTTTCAAGAGCACTTTACTGCTTGCGACTGGTCTGTCAAGGTACAGTGTCTCCACTTCAGAGCTTACAAGACAGCTGTTCTCCGTTGAAGTTGGGGTGTCAGGTTTCACTTTGTTGTGGAAGTCATGCAGTATGTCTAAATGTATCTTGTCACATTTTTTGCATTTGGCTTTAAGATTACATTCTGAGATCTGATGGTCACGTCCGCACTTAAAGCACTTTTGATTTGACTTCAGCCAACACTCCACTTGACCTTGGTTCAGCAGTTTGAAGTTAGCACACTGATTGAAATAGTGCTGAACAGTGTTGCAAAAGGGACAGTACTTTTTTGGTTTCTCCTTCTTGCTTGTTACATCTTTTAAGGGTTTACTGTGTTCACTACCGTGTAAAACTGTAGCAAATCGTTGAGCTGGTTTCGGGTTTCTCTGCTGGTCTCTCTGTGGCTGAGAGTAGGTTCTGTTCGGAGTACTAGTGTACTGTGATTCATCCTCTTGAATCCTGAGCTCATATTCAAGCCAGTCACTGAGATCCAGTAAAGTTGGAATAGGTATTTGAATGGGGTTAGTAAACCGTCTGAAGTTTGCTCTTAAGTCATGAGGCAGTTTTGCAAGAAGTCGTGAAACGTGTGACCCACATTTAAGTTCTGTCCAGCCTTTAGCTCCAAGTTGGTCCAGCATTCCTACCAATGCACGTACTTTGAGGGCGAATAGTCTGAAAGATCTAATGTCACCGCTCTTGATTGTAGGGCCATCCATCAATTCTGCGATTCTTTGCAGAGCAAGTTGATGTGGTTGTCCATAAAGTGCAGTTAAAGATCTCATAGTGCTGGTGTATGGGTACCTGCTATTTACATATGAGTCTGCAATGAGCAAAGCATTCTCATGTTTCAGGTGATCAACCAATATTTGGAATTTGAAACGTTCAGTAGCCTCAGCAGGTAACACATTCTCCAGTGCAATTTTAAGACGTGCAAATTCTCTGGGGTCTTCACGGCAGAAATTAGGGATGGTGGGAACTGGGCCTCGGTAGGAGGGCTCTCCATGCTGGTATGGGGATAAATGAGGATGCTCCAGGTGATATGGCTGGTATGACTCGGTTCGTGTAAATTCTGCAGACGGCTGTAATTTTGGAAATACTGGTATATCTGCATGAATTGGAGTTGATTGGTCATAGCCTGGGTGTCTCTCATAGCGTGCAGGGTGAAATGGGATGTCTCTTGGAATTGATCTTTCTTCCTGCGGAATTGGGTATGTAGCTGAATGGACATAAGGCTGCTGGTAACCTTGTGTTTCAGTAGGCGGAAAGCAGCTGGCTGGTCGGCGATGCATACTATCTTCTGTGTAGCCGCTATAATGAGCTGGTAGTGCTGAGTCAAAGTCTCGAGGCATGAATCGAACAGCTGCCGGTGCTTGACAGTAATTTCTTTCATCAGCTCTTGGGTAGTCAGATTTTCTGTCGTCCATGTTGTAGTAAGCACAAGGTCTGTCCATACCCATGTTGTTAATCCGTAGCTGAGAATGGGATGGTTCATTCGAATAGAGAGGCTGTGGAGTTAACTGGGCCGCAGAGCTTAGTGGTCTCAGTCCTCTTAAATTGTCAGTGAGATGATCAATCTCTTTATGGCTGACTGAATGAGAATGCTGAGGGTCTCTCCTTGAATCCACATGCAGTGCCCCAATGGGCTGAGAAAGATCGTTGTGATCTTGGGGCAGTACTGGCCTGCTCTCTCTGGCTGCTGTATGTGGGCTTGTGGAGCTAATTCTCTGTTCCTCATTAGGTTTTGGAGAAATCTGAGACTGTGATGGCGGTGAACCTTGAAATGCATCCACAAATGAACTCCTTCCACTTGATCCAGTGATCATCTCCTGTGTTGGTACTGGTCTACTTTCAGTATTCTGTGCAGGCATACGCTTTTTATCAGATGCACGTCCAGTGGCACATGGCATTGGCTGTTCATTATGAGAATGAAGTGGTTGACGTTGCATTGTATAATCAACATAGAAGTCGTCTAGGTATCTTGGTTTGATGACCTGTCGACGTGGTCGAACCACTGGTTGATCTGGCATAGCTTGTCTTTCCGATTGGGACATGGTGATGCTGCAGTAGTTGCCTGGATCCGGCTCGAAGGACCAAATTGTATGAAAGTGAATAGGTGCCGTTTAAATTGTATGGCAACCGCTGCAGAATGTTCAGACAGAACAATAAATCACTCGGTCCATGTCCTTATTAAACAATTTTACTGTTTCCAATCCCAATAGGTACAGATGCATATATATGTGTGTGTGGTTCTGCAAAAGCATAATAAAGAAACTTGTAAGCACAATAAGAATAAGAAACAGTAATAATTAAACATTATACAATGACTAAGAAAGTAGAAAATAACAATGCAATAGCATTAGAATATCTTCACATCATTCCAATGTGTGTAAATTACCTTAGATTGGTAAATATTCACTTTAACTCAATCATTCAATTAGCAAAATAAACATCTCTAAGTAATAATCAGAATAATTGCTATCAAAGTCTTATCTAACATGTTTACATTGATATTCACTTACAATCAACATTATGTGTGTACCGAGTAATACTTAAATAGTATAAATAAACATTTAGTAGCACTAATAACACAATGAAATCAAATCTAACAGATTAAAGAAATATTAAGCTACTTACTTTTTAAATGTACGCACACAATATTAACAAACTGTTAGGAATGAACCAGATAGCAGCCAGCCACGATGGACAACAACTTGTGCGAACTTTCTAGCTTTTAGACATGTCCGAACATGAACAATATAGTTTAGTTAACGTCTACCAATGAAATGACGAGTTTAAGTCATGTGGTTAACACATATTAGAACACATAATAAGTAGCGTAAAATGTCCGGCAGAGGGCGCCATTGTCATTAAAGTGTGGCCTTTTGTACAGCATTCATGCAATGATGGGTGATACAGAAGACATCCAGACAGCAATCTGCCCCAAACAATAAGCTTTTGTCCTATAACATACACTTATGTTATAAATAATTAGCATTGTGCTGGTTAGACCCTACTCTGGAGTAGGAGCTAATTTGTACCCCAAGAAGGTGGTCCCAGTTATAAAGTTGTCCACAGTTACTGTGGTCCGAACACACCAAAAAGCGGTCAGTCCCACAAATAGTTTGAATGTCGCCCTGGTGCGAAAGGCTCTTTTGACCTTTTACATCTGATTTCCCTGTAAATCAATTATAATGAAAATAATGCCAGAAATCTTAAACAGAAATAAGACCACAAAATGCAGAGATTGACCAATCACAATCAAATATCTCATCTCTTAACATACGCACGCACGCACGCACGCACGCACACACACACACACACGCACACACACACACACGCACACCCAGGTACACGCACACGCGCACACACACACACACGCACACGCGCACGCGCACACACACACACACACACACACACACACACACACACACACACACACATACACATAATGGCAGTAAACTAACTTATTTCCCTTTTTACACCTTTCTAGTGAGAAATTGATATTGTAGTTTTCAATATCAGCCAAGCTCAACATTAATCTATTTCCCTCTTTTCTCACACGTATATCTCAATCAAGAAGCTTGAGTTCCATCTAGTGGTGGATTAAAGTAAGGACATCAAATCATAGCTCTTAAAAAACATGGTACATGTCCAAAACATGGTAGAACCATAAGTGTAGTGTTCAACGTGCCATTACTTAAAATTTTCCAATAATCTGACTTTTCTGATGAAATATATATCGAAGCTCACATCACAACTGGTTATATGGGGCAGTTCCATTGGTACAATGTTTGCCAGTCTCTGTGTGTAACCGGCTTGCGTTCATCAATCACTGCTAAAAGGTTTTAATGGTAAAGAGCTGTTTGTTTATGGTGGTCTTCATTATTAACCCACTGAAAGAAACAATACAAATTACTATACTAGTATTAATTAAGCGTTACAGCACATGAGCTTCACATGATCTGTAACTGTATGTTGATATCACACATTAAGATGAAATCTTGTAAATGCTCTGTTTCTGATTGAATGATTAAATGTTTTTGTTCAGTGGTTAATTGAGTGTTTTCCTCCAATAGAAAAACCACAAGAAAGCGCTTAACTTGAAATTTAAAGGGTACTTTCTTCATAATGGTTTTATAAAAGGAAAACAATCTGACAACCACGGGTCTGATAATAAATAACTTATATGTGAACGGCGTACAACAAAGAATTCCAGACCCCTCCCCAATTGCTACATTTGGAGTTGATTTGGGTGGGTTAACATAAACAGGTGTCCAGTTCGAACAGATAAGACAAGTGACCAGCAGCTTTTATGGCCGACCTCTGTGCTTATTATCCTTTCAAACCCCACTTTGCCATCTCATGATAAACAAATGAATGCATAACATTTTGCTGTCATGTTTATACTTTTTACACTCAGGACAATGCCAATGATATTTCAGAAATGGTTTGGTAAGTGGAAAATACATAAATGAAATTCTAAAGACAAAGTTAAACTCTGTACTTCATGCAATGCAAATGAGTTCCTCACAGTGAAGAGATGTGGACCACCTTCCTCTGACATCAACAGCCAATCATGGTTCTGCATCAAGAAAGCACCAAAATGCAAACTCCACCTGATCTAAAATGTTATAAAAGTTATTTTTTCCAGACATTCCTCGCTCTGAGTCTCACCCCTGAAAATAGAGACATTAACAGAGTACACTTACGTTTTGAGTCTCAGGCCCTGTGCTAAGAGACTGAAACAGAGCACCCAACTTCTTGTCCCTGCTGAGAGAGACAATAACAGATCATCGAAAAACCAACCAAGTTTGTAAATCTCACTTTGAGATTTTACAGCTCCTCATTCTGAGTTCAACAACAAAGACTGAACCAGATCGACCAAAAGTTCTGTGCGTCCAGAAACTGAGCGGATCACACCACGTTTCGAGCCTCAAGTCCAGAAAGGCAATCACAGACGTCTGCAACAAGGTGAAGCTCAGAAGAGCAAACCTACACTTCAAGGAACGTTCATCTGCGTGTTTCAGATTTGTTAAGGACCTTCTGCACCGACTAAAGGATCGCGTCTGCGTGTACCAGATATCCTCTCTGTGCTTCCAGGAGATCAGCATTTTCACAGCACTTCGTGTTTAAGGCTGTTGAACTGAACCTGACTCTTTCCCCATGCAGCATGGAAAAGCCTGATACATGGCCGACGGGCCACCAAAGGACAGCTCATTCGACCGCACAGAACATAAATACTGTATATACCATATATAAACATTAAATGCGCACAAGAAAGAAACATGTTTTAAAAATGTATCTCTTTTTGTCTTATTCACTCTGGCACGTGGATACGGAGAATGAGACCTTGGCATTGAATCTCTCAATGAAGTATCGTTGTCTGACTCTGAACTATTAGTATCCATACGTAGACACACCCGGGGACTTCGTCTTCGTTCAGATTGACGAGTTATCGCGACACAACTAGCGACTTATTTCTAATAGATATCCTTTAAGGGATAGTTCACCCAAAAATGAAAATTCTGTCATTATTTATTCACTCTCATGTTGTTACAAACCTAAAAATGTTTTTGTTCTGATGAACACGAAGGAAGATATTTTGAGGAATGTTTGTAAAAGACATTTATACAGGTTTGTAACAACATGAGGGTGAGTAAATGATGGCAGAATTTTCTACTTCAGAATATACTTCTTGAAAAATGTTGTCAATATATTCGAGAATGCTACACTTAAGGTTTTTAAAACTGTAAGAATTGCTAATTTCAAATTAATATTTTATGTATTTATCATCAACTTAAAACATTAAGTATGATTAAAAGATTATGAAGAGCTGGCAATTATATATATATATATATAGACTGAACAAAAATATAAACACAACACTTTTGTTTTTGCCTCCATTTTTTATGAGCTGAACTCAAAGATATAAGACTTTTTCTGTGTACACAAAATACGTATTTCTCATCTTCTGACAGTAAGAGACAGTGAACAAAAGCACAGATTGCCCAGCCCTATGTACTATCCCAGTCACCCATACATATTAAGACATTATTTTTGAGAGTGTAGTATCTCAATGTTCTGGCTTGTTTAAACAAACAAAAAAAACTTAAAATTGCTATTTGACATATGTCCTTCCTATAATAATGCATGATTTTCCTCTCAAACTTTTCTAAGTTTGCATGTCTACTTTGCAAATTAGTCAGATTTTTTTATAGTTTTGTGTCTACATAAATGAACATCTCATGTAAATGTATGTCGCTGTATCTTGACATGACTGTATACAGATATTTTCACCATCAACAGTGAAGTGAATATAAAATACAGTAATGAGGTTGATACAATAATAACACTATAATAACATGCCAGTATATAATAACATGTCCAGCCTAAAATCAGTTTTCAAGAATTAAACAATTAAGGCCTGGTGCCAGTTGCTCCACCATGTCTGGGTGCCGATGGTGTTGGAGGAGCTCAACAACACTTGCCTAATGAGAGTGAGAGATAGAGAGAGAGAGAGAGAGAGAGAGAGAGAGAGAGAGAGAGAGAAATACTCTTTAACAGACTTTATTAAACCATCAGAAAAACACTATATTATACCTCAGAGCAATCACATTGCAATATGATCAGGCAATATAATTATATCTACAAAGCATCTCATAGACTCAGAACTTATACATATAGTGTAATCCTTACCATCAATGCCTTATTTCACTGATAAGTTTAAAGGATCACCACAACAGTTCCAAAAAATGAAAGCCTGACGGAAAAACTTTCTAGGGTTCTTACAAGCTGATTAATATTGCAACTCAGTGTTTGTGTATGTAGGACAGGTGTTCAAGAGATCAGCATTGGTTTTTTTGTGGAGATACCCATAAAGCAATAAAATCCCAAGGTGGTGCTGACAACCAGGACTCAACCTCTCTTGCTCTCCCAAATTCCAGAAATACTCTTGTGATGGTACATCGACTTAAAATAGGTTGAATAACATGTCTTCTGTAGCACAACGGGGTCTGTAACGATTTAATAGTACTTTTAAACTCTGGGTTTCGGTATTACGAGCACAAAAAGAACTACAAAAATCTGCATTACGGCATACGTCACTTCCTCCACTTACTCAAAAGGGAGGACGAGGATCAATCTTGGGCCAGCGTTCACTCGCTGGCGTGAACAAAAGAAGGAGGAGGGGTTTCTGACCGATGCTGACTTGGCTGTCATGCTTTTGGACTAGTAAGTAATGTTATGTTGCTTGCATATATAAGTCCTGTCTAGTGCCCAAACACTATTTTTTTGTTTTACATTTTTCGTGAATTTTCCTGAAGGCTATTTGTGGAGTGTAGAGAGTAATTTCTATCATGTGACACTGTGGCATTGTGGTAGTGTCACATACTTATGACATGAGCGATCTGGGTATAATTTCTCTTTAAAGCAATATTTTTTTTAATATAAACTTGAACCAAGCGACCACCGTTACAACTGGCTTGCAAACGTGAGCTACGCAATCTTTTGGTGTTTGAAAAAAATAAAAACCTTGAAATTATATTCATATGACATGCTGGAAGGCACACCGCTGAGTTGTCTTCTTTTCCTTTGCAACTTTAAACTAAAATCTGTTACTTTTGCCTTATCTAAACTTAAAAAAAAAAAGTATTACATTATAGTCATGTTAGCAAGACACAACTGTAGTTGTCTTTTGGCTAATTGGCTGTAAAGCTGAGGTTCTGGTAAAAGTCAGCAATCCATCTGCAAATTTTCCCAATTGCCTCGCCTCTGATGTCCTGTTCTTTATCATACTCTTCATCTGCATCTCGGCTTGTTACCAATCCACACAATTGGTAAAAAATACCATAAGAAAAAAGTGTGTAGAATTTTGAGCTGCTGTGTTTTCTTAAAGACAACTGTGTTGTAGTTGTGTTCAACTTTTGCCAGCCTGTGTTTAGCATTTAGGAAATAAGAAAAGTATTGTTGTTTTAATAAGAAAGTTAAGAAAGTTGTTTCAATATATTTAACCATTTGTTAAAATATTTTGCTCTTTTTTTCCCACTTGAGGCTCTGACCCCCGTGCAGTTCCCTGCTTGCAACAAAAATATCTACATGTATTGATATTGTCGTACAGGTTGTGATCATAGGCTGTAATGTTATATAATATATATAATGTGATTGTGTGTGGGGGGGGCTACAAGACATTTTTTCCAGGGGCCTTCGAATTCGTAATCCGGGCCTGAAGATCAGACTGACAATTTTGTGTCTGTGAGATATACACAACTGCCAACGTATACTCTCTGCGATATCGGTTCTCTAATGAATGAATAATTAAGATTATGAGAATTTATACATAATAAAAGATCTAAATTATGATTAAGAGATAATTGGTATTATGTACTAAATTCTATTACATTTCAGTTTTTTTGCAGTTGCAAACAAGCATTGTTCAATACTGAAAAACACTTTTTAAAATTCAGGAACCCTTTCCCCATTCATACTGCACAAAATGCAAAATACAATTCATTTTCATCACATGTTTTTAATGCTAACACACTGCATTCAAAATGGTGACAAAATCCAAGCATTTATGCAGTAATTATTTTTAAATACTTTCAATTTTATAGCCTAAAAAAGAATCATAACAAGCCAATTGCTATTTTAGCTGAAATTTCACCCAGGTGTTTTGCACTCGTCTCATTACCAGGATTTACTATAGTAAAAGGGGATAGTTAAAAACTTAATTTGGTGGCAAATATGGATCAAAGAAGATGCAAGATGCATTGCCAGAAGCCAGAAACGACATGAGATGTGATGTTGATGAGAACTTGTGGCCAAATGCAAGAGAGAGAGCAAACGTGAACCTTCACTGTAATTTACTATAGTGAACAACCACATGTTGTTACAGCAATGTGTAGAATGTATTTTATTTATTATTATTTTATCATTGCCGCCCTGGATTTTTTCCTTCTTATTTCACCTTTTGGCTGTAATTTTCAAGAACTTTATTCATATATAAAAAAAATTGATTAGTTTCGGATTAATTTGTGATACAAATGCTTTCAACAAAGAAAATCTGTTACACTATTCTATCTAAAGATCTGATTCATGTGGAAAATCATTAAAACTTTACAAAAGAAAAGTTCATCATTTAGGTAATGCTTCCTGTTGTTAGTGTTCTTTAGGTTAGTGTGTTGTGAATGAAATGAGTGTTTTCTGAATAAGAACAGTGTTCGAATTGAAGGGGGTCTGGGGGGGTCCCGGACCTCCTATAAGCCTTTAGGGACCCCCCATAAAGCACAAAATTATAAATTAGGGGGGTCCCCTGGTTTAAAAAAAAATTAAAATACTACATTAATTTAAAATTCTCGTTGTAAGCTGCCACAAAGTGATACTGTTTGTTATTTGTCCCTTATTTCGAAATAAACGAATCCAAAAGATTTCTGTCTGAAATAAATGTAAACACTCAAGTGCGCCCCCTGCTGTTTTCCGGAGGAATCGACAGACGAGTCAATAGCTGTCTTGGCGTGGATGATTTTCACCTCGTTGATGGTAAGATGGAATTCTTAATTGATTTATGATTGTTGTATCGAATCTACCAATACTGAATAGGCGTTTGTGTTGTAACTGAAAAATTATTAGGGTATTTATACAATTTCGATATACAAGAAGTCTTTCTTTCATGCTATTTTACACACAATACTAAGGTTAGCTCACTGTCATTTGTAATTAGCAACAGGAAATGTGACGCATTATATTAGACTTTTAAAAAGTTTACATCTGTTTATGTGCTTAAATGCATGTTTACTGTTCCCTGTTGTTCTAATGCCATGGGATGGCGGTGGCATGTGTTGGAGGGCCCTTCCATCAATGCTTGCAGTTTTAATTATAATTAATAATGTATTTTCAGTGACTGCTGATGTGATTCTTTTCACAAATACACTCACGGTAACAACAATGCGAAAATAATATATCACTTGCCGTTTTAGAGATGGACAAGGGAAGGAAAAGAAAAACCATCACTGACTTTTTTGAAGGGTAAGTCTTATTGTTATTATAATTATTTCTGCTCTTAAATGTTGTTGAAAAAATCAGTTAACGTTAGCTCTTTCCCCGCTATTGACGAGTAAATATTCAAAAGAAAACACTTTCCTGCCAAATACGAGTTTTAGGGCAATCCATATTCCGCTATTATCCACTAGGTGGTGCTTTTACACAACTTCTAAAACACTAACTTTTGTGAAAATCATAAAAATGCTGTTGGGGAAGGAGTTAATCAGAAATAAGAAAGACACTTAGTCAGGCATAGAGTATATATGGAAAATATTGTGAAAATACTGTTTTTAAATACTTTTTTTTAGCATTCAGCCTAAGAAGAGCCTTGTCAGTGAAATGAAAAGTCAGGACACTCAAACAGTACAGAATTTAGAGCCCAGTCTCCAGGCTACAAGGCTACAAGAAATTCAGACAGCCCAGCCCGAGTGCAGGACACAAGTCAGCACATCTACAACACATTGTGTACACCCAGCCCAGGGAGAAAGCACAGCTTCACCCCTTCTTACAAGTACAGATCAGATTTTAAGACACTTTAGCAGGCAACAGCTTGAGGCATGGACACAGCAATACTCCCCATGGTTATTCATAAATGGAAATAAATTAGGATGCACATTCTGCAGAGATGCAAAGCGCCTTTTTGGTACACAAAAGGGAGTACAGGTCTCAGAGGAGTGGACTTCTGGAGAGGTTTCAGCTAAAGATGTTAGGTCCATGAGAAAGAAAATCTACAAACACAAAGACAGCATAACTCACAAGAAAGCAACAGAAATAAAACAGCTGAGAGAGAAAGAGGTGTTGACCACATTGACAGAAACAATAAATGCTAAAGTTCTGTCAGAGACAGAGCATTCATTTAGAACAGCATATTTTGTTGCAAAAGAGAAGTTAGCTTTCTCAAAAATGAATGGATTGGTTGAATTACAGGAAATGAATGGTGTAAAAACTGGCTCTTGCCACAAATCTGATCATTCTTGCATTAATATAATAGCACATATTGCTAGTAAAATGAAGAAAAAAATTGTATCGACTATTAAAAGTGTTGGCTCTTGGATTGGTCTTACAGTTGATGAAAGCACTGTATTTGGAATAAGCTACCTCATTCTGTACCTCAGAGGGGATGTAACAGGAGAAGGTGAGATTGAAAACATATTTTTGGATTTGATTGAGCTGGAGGAAGGAACAACTGCTGATGCCATATACAAAGCAGTAAAAAAGAGTCTCATGGAAGCTGACCTGGATGATGAATATCTCAAGTCTCATCTGATTTGCATAACAACTGATGGGGCATCTGTGATGACTGGAAGAGAAAGTGGTCTTATCACAAGGCTAAAAAAAGACTACAGTCTACTGGAGAGTATCCACTGCCTTGCACACAGGCTTGAGTTGTCAGTAAATGATGCACTAAAGTCAGTCACAGGTTGCAATTACTTTGAGATATTTATTTCAAAACTGTACACACTGTACCATCAGTCCCCAAAGAATGCAAGACAACTGGCAGAGGCAGCCTCTCAGGTCAATGTCAGCCTGCTTAAGATTGGTCAAATCTTTACCATTCGTTGGGTAGCAAGTAGTTTTTTGACAGTACAAGCTGTTTGGAGAGACTACCCTGCTTTGGCTGAACAGATGAAAAAAGCAGCTGAAGATGGATCACGTTGTGATGGAGAAAGAAAAAAATTCAATGGCCTTTTGAATCACATCACAGCCACTGGGTTTGTTAAAGACCTGGCAACTATAAAAGATGTGCTACGTGAACTTAGGAGTCTATCTCTAAAACTGCAAGTATGTAGTGGCTTTCTTTTACTTTAGTATGAACAAGAAAATTACATTGAAATGCTATGTTGATTATATTTAGAATTGTTTTGTCTTTTTTCAGAACAGAAACACTTCTCTTATGGATGCCACACAAGAAATAACAATGACAATTGAGGTGTTGAAGGCTTTCAAAACCACCCCAGGGAAGTCAATGGACAAAGCAGAGGAAAGTATTCAGTCTGGAGAATTTAAAGGAGTGCCCTTGCATTTCAGCAAAGAACATATAAATAGACTGCAGTTCCTCCAAGCACTCATTGACAGTCTCTCTTCAAGAATGCCTGACACTAAGCTTACAAAAATTGTAGCACCACTGAATCCTGGTAACTGGCCAAAATCCAGAGACCTTCTTGTTCTCTTTGGGGAGAAAGAAATCCATGACCTGGCAAAGATGCTTGGAGTATCAAGTAGGGAAGCAGTTGAAGACTTCAGAAACTGGAAGCTCAACAATGACCAGAATGGAAAGGTCCTCAAAAAACTGTTGAATGCCAGTAAAACATACCTGGCAAGTTCTGCTGAGTGTGAGAGAGGCTTTTCTGCCCTCAATGCCACTGCCACAGATGCTAGGAATCGCCTTCGTGTTAGGAGCCTCTCTGCTGTTCTTTTCATTGACCTTAATGGCCCCCCTCTAAACATGTTTGATCCTCAACTCTATATTCAGTCCTGGCTTAAGGAGAAACATTGTCTGTCTACAGCCAGTAAAACAGGGAGAGACAAATCTGCCCAAAAAATCAGGCCGCTGTGGGCCATTCTATCCAGTGGAAAATGAAGTGTTTTATAAAAGTCCTTCACATCATTTGTTTTGCTCTGTTTGCATGTTTACAATGGCAGAAAGGACGTAAATGAAAAATTTTAAAGAATTGTGATATATTTTTTGTTAGATTTACATTAAATGTGTAAAATGTAATGTAAAAGTAAAATAAAATATTTTTTGGTTATTGCATCTGACTATCACTATAATGATGGGGGGGGGCTTAGCTAGGGGACCCCCCATAATCTTTGACACAATTCGAACACTGAATAAGAATTGTTGCAGTGTTTTGTTGGTTTGAGTGAGATTAACTGTTTGGCCAACATTCATGCTGGTAATGCAGACTGTGTGAAGAGTTTTAAAAATGTGGTTTCGGTATTGAACAATGCTTGTTAGCAACTGGAAAAACTGTAATTGCATTTCTAGGGAGAAATTAGTATTGTAGTTTTAAAATATGTGATTTGTTATCACAAAGGTGCTCTCTGTTTATATTTCAAACACGCTGCCTGTGAAGTGTGTCCAAAAGTGTTTCTCTGAGCTGCCTAAGTTTTCGGACGCAGCCTATGTATTTTCAGCACATTTTTCTAATGTTAACACACTGCATTCAAAATAGAATGATGACAAATTCCAAGCATTTATGCAGTAATTATTTTAAAATATTGTCAATTTCATAGCAGAAAATTTTAAATAATTAATACAACAAACCTTTGTCAAGTCAAGATCACGTCAAGTGTCTTTGAAAGTCATTGTCGTCGAATTATTGTCAGTTTGCCTGGGTCTATTGTTGTAGTTAACTCTTTCCCTGCCATTGACGCTTCCCTGACAAGATTCAATGGTAATCTAAATTTCGCTATTATCCACTTGGTGGCGTCCTTACCTAACAAACTAAAACTAAACCTAACTAAAAAACTGAACTAATTTCAACAACATAGAAAATTCAATGTATGTTTTCATAATCGTTCTGAATCTGATCTCTAACAAAAGTCATTTACCTCAGCATTTTGCTCAAAATGTTTTATTTTTAAAGAAACCTACCCATATTTAAGAGGTTATAAAAAGAGAACAAATTAAGATAGGATGAAACTTTTTCACCATTTTGTTTGTTTGGTTGAAAGCAGAGGATCTGTTCTTTCATTCGATGTATTGTATGTTTATATATTTATAGAAGAACATTTTCCTGGAAGGCATTTTTAAACTTTTGTGAAAATTACAAAAAAATGCTGGCAGGCAACTCTAAAAAAAAAAAAAAACTGGCGGGGAATGAGTTAAGTTAATCCTGTCCTTTGTTATTTTGAGTTCTGTTTATTATGTTAATCTCCTTGTGGGCTTTTAAATGAAATTATGCACTTATGTTATACAAATACCTAATCTTCGTGCGTCTGACAACCTCCAGACTTTTAAAAAACAACTTAAAACCCATCTATTCACAATGTTCAATAAATAATTCTGTTTTCTCTGTTCAACACTTTTCTTCTTTACTTTATTTCTATATTCCATCAAAATGTATGTTTGGTTATATGTTATTTGCTTTCTTTGATTTATGTTGATCAGTGTTTGCTTGTCTCCATCTGCCTGCTGCTTGTTTGTCTGTCATAATAAGCAATAGGCCTGTATATTTGTCTTATTATTTGTATTTGGCCCACATTGTGAAGCGACCTTGGGTTCTTGAAAGCAAGAGCGTAGGTTTGATTCTGGCATTGGTGGGGACATAAATAAAATGGTTGCATTGCAAAAACTGTTTATCACCGTTTACTTGACACAAACAACTCAGTATGCACTTTACTCAGTAACATCTGACTCGCCACCCCCGGCCATCCCAAATTTATAATAAACAATTCGTTATGTCCTAGAGCCTAATAAACAGTAACTGTTTAAGTCTTTGTAAAAAAAAAAGAAAATCACATTGTAAGATATAACCATATTTACTTTATTACAATGAAGAATATGCAATTAATATTTAATTCTTAATTTAATTTTGCCAAAAAAATCCCAGTGTTGAAGTTGGTATATCATGCTGTTTCCTGAACAACGTTTATTAACGTTTCTGTAGTTCACATTAAATCTTCTTTTCATTAACAGACAGTTAATCAGTGTGAAAAAAAAATAATTTTAAGTTTAAAATGCAACCTTACATTATGTCTACATCTGTGCAAGTAATGACCACAGTGCAGTAATGTAAAGTATTCAGCAATCATGACATGAATTCATGTTTTTACCATGTTGGGATTATTTTCTTTCATGGATTAGGGACCCCCTAAATAACCTTGCTACCCCATTTATAAAAGGTTGACAAAAGTTTGCAACTTCTCAGGTTAACATGGGATTGTCGTGTATTGGTGAAAACACTGTCCTTGAATCATTATGTGACACAACTTGTTCCGTATTTTGTGCATGAAACAGTTACAGTGGGTATAATAATACTTTCTTCCTCACTTACCTGTAGCCCGAATAATCACGCGCGTCTTGTTGAGTGAACTTTGGCGCGTTGTACAAAGTGAAACCATCCTATCACACGTAGCGAGTAAAGACAAGCCATAAAGTGATGTGATTTAGAGAGGCGGGACTCAAGAAATGCTAATCCAATCATATTAGCAATGTGATTAGAGAGGCGGGACTAAAGAAATGCAAAGCCAATCATATTAGCGATGTGAGTTACGGAGGCGGGCATTGCAGAGAACGAAAGCTGTTAACCGTTTGTGTACCACATAGAGCGTGATTTTTACAGAACGGGATTGCAAAAGATTTCTAATCTCATTTAAATGATTCCTGAAAAAAATTATAATGAGTAAAAAATAGAAAACACAAGAATAAGAAGGACATTAGTGGTTATATATAAATACAGATTAATTGTTTGGTCGAAATTATTGCTAGGGACAATTCAGTCTTCCCTGAATATTGCTAGGGACATGTCCCTAGCGTCCCACCCTAAATCTACGCCCATGCTTGAAAGGCGCTATAAAAAATAAACATAAATAAAATAAACATATTACAAATGTTACAAATGTTTATAAAAAATTGTGTTCATGAAAACTTTGAAATTTTTATAAAATTTGGATAAATCTATTTTGTTGAAATGTATTGGTTATTGATCTCTTTACATAGATTTTAAAAATATATGTTTGTGTCATTTGGAGCAACCAGTGCAACCAATAATAGCAATTAACTTTATTTAATTAAAGTCGCAATGAAATTGAAATGAAAAACTATATATGTATTTTTAATAGTGTGGTATTATTAACAAATGACTTATCTGTGAGCTTCATTATTTTTTAAAAATTCGTGTGTGCTCATAATCTTTAATCAAAAATGCAAATCTCCTCCCCTCCTCAAAACGATCTCTCTTCACTTCCGGTCAAAAGTATGGCAGGTGGGCGGGGTCCGGGAGAAGATCGCAGTGATTAGCAATTAGCAACACGACCCAACTTCAAACGATCCAATCAGATCTCGATGGACAAATTCAAATCCAGCCCTGCCTTGTTTCATCTCAAAAGCCGTTTCATTCGGATATACGTCACCACGGGGAAAATAAGGCAATCGCTACTTCCGTTTCATGGCGACTTTAAAAATAAATAAAATCTCATTTCTGTGGCTTAAATATAAAACACTGATATAGGCTATGTTTACACGTGGGCGGCTATTTTCATAAACGGACATTTCAACCTCTCCGGTTTCAAAAATAATATCGTGCACACCTGTCAGTTTTCAGAAAAGTGTTTATTTACACGTACCCGTGCATATTTGCCGTCAAGAGACGCTCAAGCCCACGTAAGCCAATCACCGGTAGCGCTGGTGGTGACGTGAACTGGTTCTTCATGTTGGAGGGAGGAGTTGTTGCAGTAGGTGATTGATGACGTCAACGTACAGCGAGAGCGAGTTGAGGAATCACACTTAGGCTTCAGTCACACCAAAAGCGCTTTAAACGCTTGCAAACGCAAGGCGCGACGCACTGCCTTTTTAAAAAAAAGAGCAGTGCGACGCGGCTTTTCATATTGCTAAGCAACCACCGAGTCAGCTGTCTTGTCAATCAAATATTGAAGCGTGAGCGCTCTTTTGCTGTTAACTGTCATATCAGCAGAAACTTTAAAAAGAGGACGCTTGCTCTGACCTTGTTTGAGGATGAGAGGTGCACAAACACGCAGGAGAGAGTGAGCGAGTGGAGTCCGGTTCTTCAAAGCAACTGTAAACTTCCCTCATCACAACGTAAGTCCCGCCTCTCCCCTCATTCGATTGGACAATGGAAAGACACGAATGACGTCGGGCGCTTCTCCGCTCTCAGCGCTCCTTCAAAAACGCGTGCCCGGCAGGCGGCAAAAAACCGCAAGGCGCTCGCCGCGCATAAACAGCGCGCAAACGCGCCCTGCCCATAGAATATCATTCAAAAAAGGCGCCTGCAACTGCCATAAACGCTATTGGTGTGACTGGCCCCTTAGAGGTCTAATTTCGAATCGCTCTCGCGGTACTTTGACATCATCCGTTGCAGCGCCGCATGAAGTCAAACACGCGCAAGATTGCTGACCTCCGAGCACTCGTCTCTGCTCCTCGACATAATGGAGCAGCTGTATTTGCAAATACAAACACACGAAACGAGTTTGCACGAACAGAAATGTGATCTTGGAAGCGTTCAGAGTAGCAGTCACATGTAAACATAGGTCGCACTTTTGACGTAGGTGCGAGCTCTGGCGCATACTCTGTGACGTTGCCTGCTTAAACATCCGTTTGTCTCACTTTACATGCAACCGTGCAACCGAAGATTTTCAAGATCTCCACTCTGGCCGGAGTTTTTAGAAACAATCGGTTTCAGAGGCGAGTTCTCCGTTTGCGTGTAAACGAGGGGCACAAACGAAGGTAAATCTCTCAGTTTTTAAAAATAACCATGTACGTGTAAACAGAGCCACAGTACTGTATGCTTAAGTTAATGGTATTTGCTAAAACATTTTTTATCAGTTTTCTGTGATGCACAGATAAAAAAATAAGTCTGTTAACTACATCAATGAAGGCATATCTGAAATTACAGAACAAACGTATAAGATGATTACTTATAAAAACTGAAATAAAAAACTGAAAAAAGGGGGAAAATGTTTTTTAAACTTAAATTACTGAGAACTTGTAACATAAATGTTAACCTAACATTTTAAGCAAGAATACAGCCAATTCTACTAGTCATTTATTCAAAAACTTGTATATGAATTTATGTGTACACAGCATTCCTAATGTTTAAACAATTGTAAAAGATATATAGCAAAACAAATGTGAATGTTACCTTTGCAACAGAAAACAGCAATCACCACGAACAAAACAGCAAATGAAATCCAGATCATTGTTGTCTTCCAAGAGCTAAACAATTCACCTGTAAAACAAAACTGTTGTGTTTGTTTTGTTTATAAAATGGCTGATTGTTAAGAATCAAAAATATCTTAATGTTTGATCATAAATAAAAACAATGATAAAGATACAGTATAGTTTAGCTCAAATACTGTGCAAATGATGTTTCACTACAACAAAACTGTACAGCAGAACTGAGATTGTCAAACTTTCTTGATGTTAAATTTGATCTTTATCATCTTAAAACAGACCCCTGTCTTTAAACACATCTGTACATTTTCATGTATAAACACCCATTTACACTGTGGGGGAAAAGCAATATGAATAATTTTATTAAAAAAAACATGGTTACTAAAATAAATGTACACTGTCCTCCTAAAGCCCGATTTATAGACCCCTTCACCGTTCACGTCACAGGCGGTTCTCACTGCGCATGTCGGGGTCAGAAAAGAATTTTTTCATTTATTGCATCAAATCATCATGAGACAAAATAAACCACATACTCAGAATCAGTGTTTGTGCACTCACTTGATGTAATAATCTCAGTCTCCATCATGTGACGTCCCATTGTGACTCTACAGTGATATTTACTGTCTCTGTTATACACAGTGATCATGTGTTTCACTCTGAATCCATCTGTCTCTCTCTGTGTGTTTGTAGTTTCAGATGTCAAAGTGACTCCTTCACTGTCCAGCCACACAAGTCCAGGTTCAGGATCCCAACCTTTAGATTCACACTGAAGATGAAGTCCACCATAACCATCAGATCCATCTACAGTGATGAGTGGAGGACTTCCTACAGCTACACACATGAAGGATGAAAAATATTTGTTCATATTTTCTGCTTGTTTTTGTTCTGGTTTATTATGATTATGACAACATACAAGCCCCCACTGAAATCTAGTTGACCACCCCAGGTGTCCCCTCTACAAGGCGGTTTTGACATACCATTTTGTGACATGGTAAGGGACATAGACTATAGGACAAATGGACTGTGACACCCCCTTCTAATGAAAAGGTTAGACTACTTAAGTCATTTCTGTGAGCACAAATATTAAAGCAACACCAAAGAGGTGTTTTTTTTTTTTAATTAAAATAACGTTTCCAAAGAAGTTTTCAAAAGAAACAGGGTGAATGACACTCTATAGGCCAAAACCGCATTGAAGAAGTTTCCAACCGTCGGGGCGTGGTCCTGTAGTTCGAGTAAAAACTTCAAAAACTTGCTTTACGGCAGACCTACAATCCAATCAGAGCCAGCTACGCTGCAGTATTTACGTCAGTGGTAATTGACAATTACGCTTCTAACCTGTATGGAGGGGAAAAAAGCAAAAACTCTTTAGTGTTGCTTTAATGCTTAGGGCCCTATTTTAACGATCTGAAACGCAAGTGCGAAGCGCAAAGCGCAAGTGACTTTGTGGGCAGATCTTGGGCGCTGTTGCTATTTTCCCGGCGGGAGAAATAACTCTTGCACCAGGCGCAAATCATTAAGGGGTTGGTTTGAAGTAGGTTCATTATTCATAGGTGTGGTTTGGGCGTAACGTCAAATAAACCAATCAGAATGTCATCCAACATTCCCTTTAAACGCAGGGGCGCAAGTTCCATGGCGGGTTGCTATTATTATTACGGATTTACCAGACGCACACCAGGAGCGGTTCACAGCCGAGGAGACCCACGTTCTTGTAAGAGCAGTCAAAGACAGAGAAGTTGTTTTGTATGGGGATAGGAGAAACCCGCCCAAATCAGCATCAGTTAAACAGGCGTGGGAAGAAATAGCCACAACTGTCTCATCAGCTGGCATCCCCAGGATGTTGCGCCGCAAGCGCTACAATGATGTCAGGAGATGGGGGAATCTCAAGCTTGCCAGCATAAATCGGACACGCCGTGTAACGGGACGCCAGCAGAGGACATCGCTGTGTCCACCCTCACCGCTGAAAGCCAAGAAACGCAAGCAGTCCAACCCCAAGGTACACTTACAAATCAAGTTCACATACATTATGGTTTATTATGAAAACATTTTAATTATTATTTACATAAAATAAATGTAATACAGCCACACAACAAACTTATGAAAATATTTTAATCGTTATTTGCATGAGAATTTTTTAACGCAGCCACACAATGAATAAAAACTATCACCACAATGCTCACCACTATGATTCCCCTTATCTCATGTGTTAATATTTTTTATTGTAACAATTTATGATTTGCAAAAATAACTGCTGCATCTGTGTAGATTAGATAAGCAAAGTGTGTGCGCGTTGTGCCCGCTATACATTGTGGTCAAGCTTGCGCCCTTAAAATAGCATAATGAACAACGCGCAACGCGCCACTGACTTTAGACTAGTTTTTTTTCTGGTCAGGGGCGCAATTGTTTTTTGAAACTGCAAAATAGCATCAGGGATGGTTTGCGCTGAACCGCTAAGGGAGCGCAAGTTCTAGGGTGGCCATTCGTGCCAGTTCCGCCGGACACGTCCCGAACATGTTTTCGGGTTCGTTTTCCGGAAGTCGCGTTGGTCGACCGCATATGTCATCAAGGTTTAATATTTCGGGTTTAATTTAAAAAAAGCAACCGTTACATTTCAAGGTAAGAATGAAACTACAATGATTGTATGTCTTAAAATAAATAAATATTAATTTTCTAATGTATTTTAACTGAAATGTGAGAACCTCGATGACGTATTTGCGGTCGAGCAACGCGACTTCCGGAGAACGAACCCGAAAACATGTTGGGGACGTGTCCGGCGGAACTGGCACGAATGGCCACCCTAGCAAGTTCATTCACTAGTTTGCCGACGTGCGTCTGTGGAGGGAAAAACCCGCTGTGCTCCGGTGCAAAATACGAATGATACATGCGTCACTGACAAAGTCAATTGCGCTGGGTGCAAGATAGGGCCCTTTATCTTAATAATTCATTTTTTAGAAAATTGTGTGCTTCTAATTTTATAGCAACAGTTTGGGCAGGTTGCTTTTCTATTTCAAAATGAAAATGCCCATGTGCATAAAGCAAGGTTTAATAAGAAATAATTAAGAACTTGACTGGTTTGAATAAAGACCAGAACTGAACCCACCTGCACAACTTTGGTATGACAAACATTTATCACCCAAACCATCAATGGGAAAAAGGCCCTTCCAAAACAAAGATGGAAACTAAATTCTTAAATATGATAATGGTACTGTATGGTATAGCATAAATATTAAGAAGGGGGCATCACAATACTTTTGCCGATATAGTGTCAAGATAAGCAGTTCTAACTACTCGGTGGACCAGCAACTTAAATCACATGTATTAAATCAATGAGAATGTCAGTTCCCTTTCAGTCGGTCACTACGATGTCGCCTGGAGGGATCTACTCGGCCTTTTCATTTGAGAGCTCACTCTACAAGTGTGGCATCATCTTGGACATTAGGTTGTGGTTCCATGAGAGCTGCTGGCTTTGTGACACCTAACACATTCACTAGATTTTATAGTGTTTGTGTCGAGTCTTTATCCTCTAAGGTTCTCTCCTCAATCCGGTGAGAACACCTAAGGCCGGCTCATGTGTCAGCTTACAGCTCCGTTTTGTTGCTACATGCAGGGCCGCATTAATGCGTGGGCTTACCTGGGCTTAAGCCCAGGGCCTCGGGCTCGGAGGGGGTCCGAGATGCCAGAAAAAAATAACAAACGCATTTTATAAAAAGTTGATAGTACCTTTAAAATTATGCTTAATCGCTTGGTTTTAAATGTCCGTGTGTGTGAATGCAAATTCAGATGCTTTTTAAAATATTTTTGGTCAACCTCTGGCACAGGGGCACAAAGCTAAAACTTATTAAATCCTTTTGGAGGTCCAGCATATCACTGAAAACACACCAGTGTTTCTCCTCAAACACCATCCTCCGACACACACAGAACCCCCCCCCCCACATAACAAATCCCAAATGTAACCCCTCCTTGTAGCTAATGCACTTTAAGGGCCAGATTTACTAACAGCTAGTGCAAGCGCCAAACCATAATTTTCGCGTTGTTATTTTCTACGAGGTATTTGTTCAAGAGTTCAGTTTAGCAACTAGTCAAGCCCCGGTTCCCCAAAAAAATCTTATCGCCAAGTAGTTCTTAACCTATTCCTTAACCTCTCTCTTAGTGTTTTGGAACGATTCTCGACACGTTCGTACGCTAAGTATATCTTCTGTAAGTCAAACTTTCGTATGGTTGGTCTGGACCATTCGTAAGCTCTCTCTTAGTGTTGTTTGAGCTCAAGACGCTATTCGCCACCACTGTGCAGCAGTCTTTAGAAATCAGCGCAGTACAAGTCAAACTATGGTATGTTGACAATGTTGTGGCTCAACAATGATTTTATGTTTTAGACATTTTAAGAATGCTAATAAAATATGTTCGCAATGGATACAGGCCTATTTATGAAGTTGAATTTTTTGGTATAATTAGCCTAGGCTATTTTATAATGTCATTAAAGCGTTTAAATTGGCAATCACTTTTGTTATTAAAATCTGGCAAACAATTTGGCCCTAAATGGCTATAAGATCTATAAATGGATAAGCATGGTGGTGTCCAGTAAGCGACCAACTATGGCAGCGATCAGGGGCGGAGTGGGACCCAAAAATCTACCGGGAAATTTCATAGACCACCAGCCCTCCATGGTCAAAAAAATAAGCAAATGCTGAAATCTAAAATTACAATAAAATGACTGCACAACAACATGAAATACCAAGTGTAATAACTATTATTTAAAAGATATTAAAGTCAACAACAGTTCCCTAGTTTTAGGTAAGATTAAGCTTACTATGGTTGCAAAGCAGTTGCTTATAAAATTATTAAGCCTGTTTGGAGAGAGATGTTTTATGTGACAATATGTCAGTCATCGTGTGATAACGAAAATATAACACAACTTACATGTTCTGAGCAGGTGTTCAGTGAACAGGCTGTAAACTGTTGGCTAAGTTACATACACTCGTGAAAAACTGATGCTGATTATCTGGGAAACATTCTCTAACAGCAGTCAAGTTGTCATTGTTTGTGTCAAAGTTGTGCATTTGTTGTAACATTAAAACAGGAGATCAGACTTAGGCTACTCTTTGCTGCTCAAAGTGATGCTCGGAGCTCCATTCCTCTGTGGTGTGCGAGGCTATGCTTTTTATTGGTTGTTGCGTTAAATCTTACCCAGATACAACAGTCCTATTTTCTGATTGGCTATTGTGTAGCCTCTTTCTTTTTTTTTTGATTGGCTGATAGAACTCCAGGGGAGACGGGCTTGATAGAGAGAGCGGTGCGGCCAGATACATTTTGAGCGCTGAAGCATATTAAATATATGATAAATAGGTTTTAGTGTGGCCGGAGTGCACGACTAAAGACTGAAAGCACGGCTATTATCAGACCCGCCTTCGCGGCCTTAAAACACTACCGGCCCACCGGGAAAAGTCTCGACTTTCCCGATTGCCACTCCGCCCCTGGAGGCGATCCTTGTATTGAATCAAAGACGTCACCAACCGCGGAGCTGTTTAGTCCATGTAAGTTTTTTATTATGCAAACTTAAGCCCTTTTTTATGTTGCTTCTCCACCATCTTCTGTATCTAACTCTCTCTCTCTCCCTCTTTTCATTGTAGATTAGTTGCTTTTTATTGAAAACATTAACCAATGGCAATCAATACCCCACAGGACCAGAGTAGGACTTTCAGCCCTGATATTTTATGCCTTAGACCTATTTCTATTTTTTAAAAATGGTGGGTCTTTCCTCTTGGGTTAAAAAGGTTTGGAAACCCCATATATGCAATACACAAGCAAGCTTCATCAAGTATGTAGGGGAAACAGATGGAAAAATAAAATCCTTATTTTTAGTACTTAGATCAAATATACTGCCAAATAAGGTAGGCCTACCTTGTGTCAAAAAAGAACAAATTTATAATGGACTTTCAACATTTTATTTTACTTAAGAAGGCGTCATATTCATAAACTTACTTTTTCCAATAAACTGATGATTTGCATCAAATAGATTTGTGTTACTCTCGCAATAGACTACGAATAATGACTATTAGACAATTGATTGTTAGATCTATGACCTATTTTTAAAATAAAAAAGGTTGTTGATCCTTTTCCTTTTAGAAGCCGTTCGTATCAAGTCACCTTCAAGTTTTTTTTTTTTAATTCACGCGCGGCAATCACACTCAAATATAAACATGTCTGAAACAAAACTCGCGTTCACAGGCAACAATTATACCAATAAGTTGTTGGGCAGGGGCGGAGTGGGACCAAAATATCTACCGGGACATTTTGTAGACCACCAGCCCTCCATGGTAGAAAAAAAAAGAAAGAAATGACTACACAACATGAAATACCAAGTGTTATAATAATTATTATTTTTAAAAGATCTTTAAGTCAACAACAGTCCCTAGTTTCAAGTAAGCTAAAGCTTAATTTGGTTGCCAAGCAGTTTCTTATAAAATGATTAAGCCTATAGGAGAGAGGGATGTTTAATGTGACAAAATGTCAGTCATCGTGTGATAACGAAAATATAAGGAGGCCTGGACTACTTGTTCTGAGCATGTTGTCAGTGAACAGGCTGTATGTTGGCTAAGTTGCAGACACTGTAACAAAAACGTTTTCACGAAAACCTAGGGTATGGCAAAAATTCTTCGTACAAGAAGGCCATTCTCAAATAACAAATCTATGAAACCACATATGTGTACTCCATCAACTTGTACAAAATCATACTGACTGCACGGATGTAGCTACACTTACTGACAACAATACGGAAGCAATACAAATGAAAAACAAAAATAGAAATCATGGTTGTTTAAAATGCTTTTCAAATGTTGTCATTCTTAACTAAGTGCAACTCCAGCTACAGATAAACTAAAACAAGATAATATCAAAACAAAACATACTGTGACATCCCTTCACAAATCTTGTCATTGCAACCGCCAATAAACACTTATAAACACACAATAAAGACTTTTAAATGATGTGATAAAGCACACGTAGTTAACCAACTAAGACTATAACACTAGTAAGTAAAACAGGGCTAAATGCAAAAACAAGTCTTACCTTTTGTAGTCGTGCAGTTTTCATTCCACAAGTGGCCATATTCAAAAATGCGCGCAAATAATTAATACAATTCACTTCGACTGCGCTACAATTTCCCAGTGAAAGAGAACATGTATATTTATTCACAGAGAACAAATCATATTACTTCTGGAATAATGTATCCAATATGCATAGCGCGAGTGTGGGGGAGAACCATAGATATGTATATAAAGGCTAGATGGCTCAAGGCGGAGTCAGCTGTGTCGTCACTTGGCGGCCATCTTAGGTCAGTGCTGCCATAGTGCTGCTCCCTGCTGCTGTGGACGGAAGGTGAGTGACATACGCCAACTAAAATGCTCGTAACTTGCTGAATTCTTGACGGATTTACAAACGGTTTGGTTTTTTACAAACGTTATTAACGTGGCTATAATTCTGGATGCTTTAACATGTTTCATGAATTTTTTATTTATTTTTAGTATACGTATTCAGTGTCATAGGTACATCTTTGACGTTTATAACAAACCAATCCGTTTGAAAATCGGTAAAAAATTAAGCAAGTTATGGTCATTTAAAAGTACCTGCATCATTAAAACTCAATGCTACGAGTGAGCGAGCGCCCTGTCCTAAGATGGCCGCCAAAATGCGGACGTTCCACTCAATTGGCCATCAGCGCGGACGAGCCATCTAGCCTTTATATACATATCTATGGGGAGAACCAAGTCTGTTTGAATGTTAAAACAAAAAAGGAGTTTACTTGCGAAAATAAAGATTACAACAGCAGCAGTCATCATGAGACCTCCTGCAGGGGAAGGTTGGGGAACCCCAATGTTCGACTTCAAGCTGCGCTGCAAGAACGACAGGCTGATGACATCAAAGTACCGCGAGGGTGAGTCGAGAAATCATCAGAAGAGTTTGCTTTTGAACCGCTCTCGCGGCACGTTGATGTCATCCGCTTGTTGGTTTTATGTTATAGCATAAAGTCGAACACACGTGTAATTATCCCTATTAGTGATGTACCAATGTTCAGATATGTTCTACTAAAAATATTTAAAATTAGATTTAATGAGCATCATTATAGCCTGTTGATTTCTGGTGTTTTGTCTTATCTGTGGGTGAACGAGGATAAGCTTTTTTTATTGGTTGTTGCGTTAAAATGTACCCAGATACAACAGTGCTATTTTCTGATTGGCTATTGTGTAGCCTCTTTCTTTTTTTTGATTGGCTGTTAAGCTGCACTCTCGACTGGAACTCCAGGGGAGACGGCTTCTTGATAGAGCGGTGCGGCCAGATACATTTTGGGCGCTGCGGCATATTAAATATTTGATTAATAGTTTTTCTGCGTGAGACCGGCCCTCAAAACACTACCGGCCCACCGGGAAAAGTCCCGCCTCTCCCGATTGCCACTCCGCCACTGTTGTTGGGACTCGCGAGGGATTAGCAAGGGATACTGGATTCGTCTACCCATCACAACATATCATGTGAACATATTACTGACAATTTGATAATTTAATTAATAGTCTATATTTTACGGATAACTTAAACTATGTTAAAATAAATGTTACTGGAATAATTTGAGGAATGTTTTTTTCCATAAATAAAACATTTCTAAATGCCGTAATGCACCTTCTGGATCCCTCAATTTTCTTAAATTTTAGACCCATTTCTAAATTACCTTTTTTATCGAAGGTCTTGGAGAAAGTTGTATAATCAACTTCAATCCTTATTAGAAGAGTTTAGTATCTCTGAAAACTTCTGGTCTGGTTTTGAGCCCGGTCATAGTACTGAAACAGCTCTTTTACGAGTTTAGAATAACCTTCTTTTATCTGTTGACTCTGGTAATTCCGCTGTCTTAGTGCTGTTGGATTTAACGGCAGCCTTTGGTAAGGTCAATCATAATATACTTTTAAGACGAATTGAACAATGTGTGGGTATTAAGGGTATAGCTCTTAAATGTTTTAAATCATATTTGACTGACAGATGTTTTTCTGTTTTACTTGGTGAATGTTCCTCATCTGCTGCTTCTCTTACCTGTGGTGTCCCCCATGGGTCAATATTGGGCTCTATGTTGTTTTCACTGTATATGCTGCCTTTGGGGTCTATTTAAAAAAAAAACATCTCCTTTCATTGTTACGCGGATGATGTACAGATTTATCTGCCTGTCAAAACAAATGATAAAGCCTTACTTTTAGGTTGTTTAAGGGATCTAAATTTTCTTTGTCTTGGGTTAGGGTTATCCTCTGTGGTCACTTTCACGCTCCCCGCTCCAACCAACTCTCTTTGTTAGATACTGACAACGCCACTGACACATTTTGTTCCACTCTTACATCCTGCTTAGACACATTAGTTCCTCTGACATCTTGACTGGTCAGCACCACAGCACCTGCCCCTTGGCTATCTAAGGTTCTCAGTGAGCATCGCTCCACACTCAGGGCTGCAGAGAGGAAGTGGCGCAGATCGAAAGATCCTTCTGACCTCTGTCTCTATAAGTCTCTTCTTGCCTCCTTCTCCATGGAAATCTCCTTTGCTAAGACCCTATACTACCATTCAAAGCTTAACAACTCACCTGACTCTCACACTCTCTTCAAGACTCTACTCTCTACTCTTCTTTGTCCCCCTGCCCCCCCACCTTCATCCGACTTAACGGCTGATGATTTTGCTTCCTTCTTTGTGAAGAAAACAAAAACTATCAGCAGTCAGTTCTCCGAGCCGGCGCTCAAACCTCTGAGACATGCTCCCTCCCCTCCTTCTCTCTCCTAGTTGAAGCGGATGTTTCCAAGGTCTTTGCTTCTAACCATCCGACAACCTGCCCGCTAGATCCCATACAAACACATACTACTACCTGGATAGCAATTCATCTGGTTTCAAAAGCGGTCACTCCACGGAGACTGCGCTACTCTCAGTCATTGGAGCCCTAACACAGGCAAGGCAGCCTCCAAACATCTGCGCTGATTACAGGATCTATCTGCCGCTTTTGAAATGGTCAATCACTGCATCCTCCTGTCGACTAGGGTTATGCAGCGGAGTCAGTATTTGTATCTGTAACAATCTCAAAATTATTTGTATCTGTATTTGTATTCGGATGGAACCGGAAGTGGGCGGGTCTTAAACCAGAAGTTTGTCATATTACATGAAAATGACATTTTAAATGAATTTTTGTTTTTATTATAATTATAACTTAAATAACTGTACATATTTATTAAAGTTATTAAGATCGACAAGACTCGCGCTGACTGACAGATCCGAAACGCAACGAAAAGACATGCAAGAACAAGCACTGACAGAATAGTTCAAAAACATCTATTTTGACAAGAATTTACGAAAGCACAATAAGCATTACAACAAACCTACTCATCATTATCTATGTCCATACAGCGTTTGGGCGAACATAACTAATTGTTAAAAAAAACTTTCTCATTAATCTTCATCTAAATTAATAAATAATCAGATATTTGTTTAAAATGTCAAATAACAGTGTGCTCTTTTATTTAAAATCAGTTTTGACTTAGTTCAAAACAAGCAAAATGATTTTAAACAATAAGGTAATAAGAAAGATTCAATTCAAATGTTTCAGTTGTTATTTACTTACTTTATTTTTATGTTAATTGCAATTCATGTCATAGTAATCTTCAGTTTAAATTTGCTTTTTAAATGTTACATTTTCATATTTTTATCTATTTACTTAATTATTTTATATTCACCTAGATTGACAATGAAGCTTTCTTTAACTTGAAGTAATTAAAAGATCATCTGTGACCGAAGTCACACGGAGACACGGAGTTATTAATAAATATTTTATTATCAGAGTGGAGCATTTTATCAAGGTTTTCTGGTCTTGTGTAAATAAAATAAAAAATGGTTATTTTTTACAGTTGGGTTAAAAGAAGTTTGATATTAGCAGCGTTTTAATTCCTAAACTAATTCCAAAACAGAACACGTTTCTAAATAAGGGATGCGCAGAAAATGTCATCCATGTTATTTTATAGATTGCACTCATTCACTTCACACACATTATTTTTGCTTTAAGGAGGTTATAATTTAGCGCTGTTCCAGTAAAAACGTGATTATATCTGGCAGAATATTTTTTCTGTTATTCTGATGAATTCGTTATTTGTTAAAAAACCATTATCCGTGCCCTTCCGAATAACGTATTCGGCTTCGGGCACATCCCTACTGTCAACCCTCATGGCTATGAGTGTCTCTAACACAGCGTTTTTATGGTTCAAGTCGTACCTCTCATGAAGGTCATTTCGGGTATCCTGGAGAGGTAACGTCTCCGAACCCCAATGTCTTGATACCGGGGTGCCTCAAGGCTCTGTGCTTGGACCAATGTTCTTTTTTATATACATGACATCCTTGGGCTCTGTCATTCGAAAACATGGCTTTTCCTACCACTGCTATGCAGACGACACTCAACTCCATCTGTCATTCCACCTTGATGATCCCATGGTTTCTGCCTGCATCTCGGCATGCCTAAGGGACATCTCACTCTGGATGAAGGATCACCAGTCGTGACACGGTCTGCTGACACTTTAGCTGTCTTTAAGACTCGGCTAAAAACCCATCTCTTCCGCCATTACCTCACTTCCTAATAAAGGACTTACTATCTTTCTCTATTTTCTTTCTTTTTATCTGTACATTTCTTTAAAAAAAAATTACTAACCAACCCTCGTCTATGTATACTGTGTTGGACTGGATGAGACTATTTCTAGTGCACTTATGTATTCCTGTTCTTGTGTTGCTATATTGCTTCTATTGTTGACCTCATTTGTAAGTTGCTTTGGACAAAAGCGTCTGCTAAATGTAAATGTCAGCCACCAACCAGCTCGTCGGGAGAAGCTGGGGTTTGGTATCTTGCTCAAGGACACCTCAACACTTGGTCAGGTGGAGCCAGGGATTGAACCACCAACCTGCTGATTTGTAGACAACCTACATGAACCACTGAGCCACTGCCACTTATATCTTTCAGAGTCGTCTTAGCGCGCTAAGAGATAGTGTTATCGGGGAACCGGGGCCAGACCATTAAAAAAACAGAAAACCGGAAGTAAAGTTCTTACCAGAAGTAAAGACGTGTAATCGCGTCACCGCAACAATGTGCTGTACTGCCGCACGTTGAAACAAACGCGTTGATTAACGGGAAATTATTGGAGGGAGTGAAATTATCGTAACATTTGGACACCCTGGACACCCCTTCTAGCTCCGCCACTTTATGTATTGCATAGATGGGCTGAACACACTCAAAGTTGCAGACTAAATGTGGGGAACAGGCGAAGTCCTGCTGCTGTTTTCATATGAAATTTAAAGGAGACTAAAACGATCATGAATCCGTGTACAGTTATGGAGATAACACAACAAAATATTCGGGGAGGGGGGCTGAGAAGAATTTGGGAAGGGGGGCTAAATGTGCATTACAACACCCATGATCAGCAATGGTGTTGAATGATAAATTTTCACATGGCTTATCTTAAAACATTAAAAACACCACATAGACATACTGTATAAACAACAATAAAAACCTGATTTTCCTCACAGTGTGACTTTAATTTTAGTTTTTGTGGTTCGCTCACCTTCAACTCTGAGATCAATATTGATGTCATAACTCCAGGTTTTGTACTGAATAAAACAATTGTAAGCTCCTTCATCAGAGACCTGAACTCTTGAGAGTTTAAGTGATGTGTTTCCTTTCTGTAGTTCATCTTTAAACACTTCAGTTCTTCCTCTGTATGACTGAAGCTGATTTGTGTTTTTGTCTTCATGATCTTCATAGAGATGAACTACTGAGTCTTTAAGATCAAGTCTAAACCACTTGACTCTCATGCTTACAGCATTGATGTTGGGTTTGAGAGAACAGGGCAGAATCACATCTTTACCAGCTATAGCGAAGAGAGGAGCTACAGGTCCAACAACATCAAACTGATCTGTAAAGGAAAACAGAAAACAGGTCTGAAATCTGGTGAAGTTTTGGGTGGTTTTAGCACGTTAAATTTATTCATAAAAACACTATATGCAAAATTAAATAGGCTTTGTCTAGAACAATGACCATTATAAGCATTCTGTAATATCTGCACCTCAATCATTTCCTGCCACTAAACGAACTAAACGAGCAACCATCAGGTTACAAGCCAGACTCTCTAACCACTAAGTCACAACTTCCAAAGTTGGTTTGTTGTAATGTGTGAATATTTACTTGCTCTTGAATCATTAGCGGTTAGCTTGTTTGATAAGTTGTGCACACAGGATCATAAACATGTTGGGTACTCTTTTTTTGGATCATTAAAACGCCTTTTTTAATCAAATTCTACATTTTCGTCATAAATATGTGGCCAGTGGTATAAATCTTTTTTTGCCTTTAGTTTTACTGTGCTGAAATTGCAGGTGTGGCCCTTTAAGATATCGCCGGTCTCGGCGAGATTTCCCTTTTACATGCACAAAAGAAGAACAGTCATTTTTTGAGAACCTGTTGGAGCAAACGGGGAAATAAGGATGTGTTTGGATATGGGACAAGCAAACACTGCAATCACTCGTGGAAGGTTTCCGATCCCCATGGTGGATGAACTGTTGCAAGGCAGAGTTTAGTTCCAACCCTAACCAAACACACCTGAATTTTATTTCCAAGTAATCCTGAAAACTTGAATTAGATTTTTCAGGTGTTTAATTATGGTTGGAACTAAACTCTGCAGGACAGTGGCCCTGCAGGACCAGGGTTCCCCACCCCTGCATTAAACCATCGCAATGGACAATGATATGGTTAGAATCTGAACTGTCTTAACTTTAAGATGAATTCTGAACTGTCTTAAGTTTAAGTTGAATGAATGTAAAATATGAATGACAACTTTAGTGGGGTAAGTTCATATTCAAGTACAGGGGGAATGTTGTGTATTGATGTGACGTCATGGACGTCACCAAGTTAGAATGAGGAAGAAAAGATGGAGGACAAGTTCAATCTTGTGTCCGCGTGGTTTAATTCGAAACAGATACTTTTGAAAGGTCATAACAAGATACTGTTAAACCTCTTGTTTTAATTTCTAACAGTGTGTATTTGTGTTTCTTTTATTTATTTTGTACCATAGTACTACCGTATTTTCTTTACTTTATTTCACCTTATGTATTGCATAGATGGGCTGAATGCACTCAGAGTCGCAGACTAAAGGGGGGGAACAAGCAAAGTCCTGCTGTCGTTTTCATATGAAATTTAAAGGAGACTAAAATGATGACGAATCTGTGTACAGTTAGGGAGCTAACACAACAACATTTTCAGGGGGAGGCTAAGAAGAATTTGGGAAGGGGGCTAAATGTGCATTACGACACCTATGCTCAGCAATGGTGTTGAATGATAAATTTTTGCATGGCTTGTCTTAAAACATATTAACACCACATAGACATACTGTATAAACAACAATAAAAACCTGATTTTCCCCAAAGTGAGACTTTAATTTTAGTTTCTGTGGTTTGCTCACCTTTAACTCTGAGATCAACAGTGATGTCATCATGCCAGGTTTTGGACTGAATGAAACACGTATAAAGTCCTTCATCAGAGATCTGAACTCTTGAGAGTTTAAGTGCTGTGTTTCCTTTCTGTAGTTCATCTTTAAACATTTCAGTTCTTCCTCTGTATGACTGAAGCTGATTTGTGTTTTTATCTTCATGATCTTCATAGAGATGAACTACTTCGAGATCAAGTCTAAACCACTCAACTCTCATGTCTACAGCACTGATTTGGGGTTTGAGAGAACAGGGCAGAATCACATCTTCACCAACTACAGTGATGAGAGGAGCTACAGGTCCAACAACAGCTGTAAGAGACAGAAAACAGGTCTGAAATCTGCTGAGGTTTTGGGTGGTTTCAGCATGTTAGATTTATTCCTAAAAAAAACAATATGCAAAATTAAATAGACCTATAGAACAATAACCATTATAAGCATTCTGTAATATCTGCACCTCAATCATTTTCTGCCGGCCATGGAACTGAACCAGCGACCATCAGGTTATAAGCCAGACTCTCTAACAACTAAGTCACAACTTCCCCCCATAAGTTTGTTGTAATGTGGGAATATTTACCTTCTCTTGAATCATTAGCGGTTAGCTTGTTTGATAAGTTGCGCCCACAGGATTGTAAACATGTTGGTTACTATTTTTTTTCGATGTTTAAAACACCTCCTTTAATCAGATTCGACACTTTCATCATAAATATCTGACTTACGTAAGGTTTTTACTCCATAGCCTATAAAAACCTAAACAAATAACATGTTGTAATAAAGGAAGACAATGACGTAATGTGTGATGTAAACATACGTAATCTGCTTTTTCAGATAATAAAAATAAAGTTTTTAACCATTGCATAAACTGCTTAAAGGTGGAGTGCACAATGTTTGAAAGCCAATGTTGATATTTGAAATCACCTAAACAAACATGCCCCTATCCCAATAGAATCTGGACCTTCTTTTAAAAGACCCGCCCCACACATATGCAACCCGGCAAGGATGTCGGTTAGTAGACACGCTCCTTACTGCTGATTGGCTACAAGTGTGTTTTGGTAGTCGGCCCGTCTCCTTTTCCAAAGCGTTTTTCAAACATTGTGCACTCCCGCCTTTAAGCTGCTCCACAATACATTTCTGAACATCTTGTGTCCAGGTAAAAAGTTAAAGTTGCTTATCCTGTACCTCAACTGTTTACTCTGCTGAGTCAAATCAACCCCACTGTTAACCTAGCAAGCAATACCTGTCATTTCAACGTCTGGCTGTGCGTAGCCCACTTCTAGCGCAAATAAACTTTAATTTGGTTACATGTGGTTTTTGCCAAAATAACTTGTGAGATGTATGGTATTTCATCATATAAGCAAAGTTAACAGAGATTACAAGGTTTGTTTCATTTCTTTAAAGTGTTTTATGCACAGTCTGTACGTAGCCACTATTTAGCTCATAAATAGATCGACTACAAATAACCCACGTTTAGCCCAGATAACCTTGAATTTAATTAAATGTTGTTTTTGACTAAATAACTTGCGAGATGTCATCATGTATGCAAAGTCACCAGTGAATTCAAGCTGTTTGGTTTTATTTATTTTACATTATATGCCTAGCCACATATTTCAGACCCAGCTAACACAAATATGTAACTGTTACCTAACGTTGTTGTTTCCCATGTAAAGAGCAGCTCACATGGTGGTTAAATATCTATTCTATTTGGACTTATTTAAGGGAAACTTTGAGACTGAAAAGTTTTAACAAGCTAACCTAAATAGACAATGAAATAAATGTTTCTATAATTGTAAAGGTAATGAAATTACCTCCCTAGGACGTAACAGTTATGTTGCCAGCTGGTAATTATGAAATTACCAAAAATGACCAATAAATTACGTTACTAGGATGTCTTGTGTTAGCTGGGAAGCTGAGTCAGATTGATATTGATCCACCTGGCGAAATCGAGAAAAATCTAAATAACCAAATTAATGTTAAAATGTTTTCCATTTTTGACCACGCAAACTTGTAGGATGCATGATATCATATTATCAAATGCAACTAAACATCTGAATTAACATTATTTTTGCTATCACGCATAACATTCATATATTATTTGACCGTATTTCAAAGTTAAACAAAATGCAGTTACAACTTCTAACTGCTAGATGGCAGCGGTACATAGCCATGATGGCAAATCTCGGGAGAAACATTCCACTATTTTTGAAAATCAACATCACCGAGCAGCCAGGAGGAAAGCAAACTACCACACTAGTTTGGTTTTGTAAGTGTTTTTGATTATTTGTTTTTACATGTGTTTAAAATTGATTTACTTTATTTGTTCGTGGAATCGTGGTATTCTTGCGGGTACTTAACAGTATAGCGTTAGAGTAACACATGTTTTATAAAACCTGAACAGTATAAACTGAACAATTTATCAAAACAGTGGAGCCTCCACTGTGGATGTAAATGTATTATTTATGTAACGTTACACTAAAGCAGAGGTGCCCAACCCTGCTCCTGGAGGGCTACCGTCCTGCAGACTTCAGTTCCAACCCAGCTCCAACACACCTGTCTGTAATTATCAAGCAACCCTGAACACCTTGATTAGCTGCTTCAGCTGTGTTTGATTAGGGTTGAAGCTTAAATCTGCAGGACAGTAGCCCTCCAGGAACAGGGTTGGGCACCCCTGCACTAAAGATTAACATGAGGAATTTAGTAGGCTGCTTTTTATTGTAATTCTAAATATAGGTTTGAGAGGAGCCTAAACATTTAGGTCTGTCAGTCATCATTATGGGCGTAATTAAGGCAGCCTTCCGGCCTCCGGGTCCAGCCGCAGTTTTTCCGGCATTTGGCCCGCCCATTCCCGGAATCACGTCTCCACATGACGAGCTCCAGCGCTCCGATCAACTGGGAAATATTTTTGAATACCACTGCCACAGCAGGATTTTTAGTCCCTGCTCTCACTACCGCAGTAGTGATGTCAGGGGCAGTGTACACAACTTTTTATGCTGTCCGGATGTTTCTTTTACTCGACAACGGCGTGTTTGGGTTAGGAAAAACGCAAATGGGTTTGACAACGGCGACGTCAGGTGCATCTGTCTTTTCAATCTAGTCATGCGCGATCGACCAAAACAACAATGGCGGCCTACAGGACTGTGCTGCCCTCAACTCCACTTTTAATTAACCCCTTTTCCCCAAAGTTACAAAATACCGGATAAACTTCTAGCTCCATACTTGGACTTTCTTCGAAAAATTTTAGCAAAAATATTTACCTGCGAGAACCGATCACAGAACAAAGATTACAAACAGACTGTGGTGCCTTGCCCTCGCAAACCAGGGCACAGTCAATCAACAATGGATGATCTGCACCATTTGTGTACGTGTGTGCATGTCAATATGCAGTCAGCAAAACCTGATTTGCTCTTGCGATTGTAATAATCTTGATGCTTTGTTATATTGTCTATTCGCTTTTCCGCAGAAAGTGTCGGCATACGGAGTGTGTGTGAAACAGGCGTTTCTGCAGCTTTTTACATCAAAGGCCAACAGGCTGTGCAATTTGGGGAGTGGCCTCTCACTGATTCCCATATATTTTTGAAATCCTGGACATGGTTGGACCTGCCAAACGGATTGAGCACTTTTATATACTGTGGTGAGCAGAGAGGCTGCACAGTTTTACCAGCAAGAAGCGGCCACACATCAGGCCACCAGATGATGTAGCTAATATAACTCGCATTGTATAACAATACCGGCCTGCCGGCAAAGTCCCAACTTTCCCGATTGCCACTCCGCTATTGCTGATAGTTCGCATACATCTCAGAAATGTCTATTTGATGTATTCTTTTTCATCTGTGAGATGTAATTTTTTATTTGTTTACACATCTGCAATACGTCTGCAAGATGTTGATTTAGAATTTATAAAAATGGCTCTTTCTAAGAACTTTATTAGATGTTTTTAATCAACAGTTGTTATTTCCAGAGCTCCAGTTTCTTAGGACACTTCATACATACATCTGGGTGCTGTGTGTTGCTTGTACAGCTCTGCACAGCATTTATTCTCCTGATCGTCCGCTGGTGCGCCATAAGTTAGATAATGATCTTGTGTGTTATGATTCGAGACCCTCATCTGCTGATACGGGTATCGTCTTTGTTCGTGGCAATCACTATTTCTTTTTGAAGCGAAGCAGCTCACACCTCATTTATGGAGCCTGCTTCCCTTCAGTGCCCCTGCAGAGCACACTCACTGTAGTACGACAGGCATGCACAATTAATCTACACCTGCATCCAGTGGAACTGCGTAAAGCTGGCTCCAGTAGTGAAGCATGAATAGATTATTGTGCAGGAGGTTGTAGAACCTCCACATAAGATAAAGGATGACCTCAAAATCGCTGGGAAACTCATCATTGGCTATGGCACTGAAATTGCCTTGGAAATGATGGATTGGACTCCCATTTCCTTCCAGACCTGAGGAGCCATCATATGCTTGTCCAGACAGACATCACATCGGTGGTTTATTAAATAAATTACTAAGGAGGTCTGCATTCAAAGTCATGCGTCATTGGCTGTGTGCTCTGATGGTTTGCAGGAAACCTTGGTTTCTATCCTAAGGCCTGTTTTTGGGTGCGAGCTACTGGAGTGTGACGCTGACAACAGACGCATCCCCCACAGGTTGGAGTACAGTTATGAAAGGCAGAGATGGCCAAAATCACTACAATGTCGATTTTGGGATAATGGCATTTGTGGTCTCTGGACAAACTGTGCTCGTTGACGACAGTTTAGATCCCAGGCCACTTGCATATGGCAGATGCCCTGTAGGGCAACATACATTGCTGGGGAGTTGAGACTCCAGCCAGATATGGTGAACCACATCTGGAGAGGAAATGGATGAGCAGAGGTGGATCTGTTTGCGTCTCAGGACACCACACACTGCCTAATGTGGCTTTATCTTCTTTTCCCCAATCTCTCTGCCACAGAAGTTCTGGAGGAAGCTTGCCAGAGATATGGTAGATGTCGGTTTGGCCTTTGAGGGCGCCAGGCTCGTAGGCTCAGATCTCCCAACTGAGGTTGTGTGGAGACCATACTTTACTCCTGACAAACCCAGTCAACTGCCCTGTTGTTGTGGTGCTGAAGTTTCTGTAGGAGCAATTCTCTGCTGGCTTAACTGCAGGAGCAATTCTCTGCTGGCTTAATTCATTCTACTCTTAAGGCTTAGGCAGTAGCAGTTTCTGCCTACCATAATCCTTCTGGAAGGACCTAATATCTCGTCTGGACAACCCTCGAAAGAGCTTTATGCCCTTAAGTGAAGAATTTTTCACCTATTGGTGTTTAACTCACCTAACGAACCCAGTAAACTGCCCTGTTGATGTGGTCCTGAGGTTTCTGTAGCAGTGATTCTCTGCTGGCTTAACTCCCTCCGCCCTTAAGGTCTAGGTGGCAGCAGTCTCTGCCTACCACACTCCTTTGGAAGGACCTTATGCTCCCAAATGGAGGTGTGGAAACCAGATGATTACTTCTGAGCTCCCTCAATGAGGAAGCTTATCCCTAAAGTGCAGAAGCTTTACCTCTCGGTGTTCTGCTCACCTGACAGACCCAGTCAACTGTCCCATTGATGTGGTGCTAAGGTTTCTGCAGGAGCAATTCTCTGCTGGGTTAACTCCTTCCACCCTTAAGGTTTAGGTGGAAACAGTCTCTGCCTACCATACTCCTTTGGAAGGTTGTCATGCTACCCACTGAGGCTGTGGAGACCATATGATTAATGGAGACCCACATCTGGATAAGATTTGGACGCGCAGAGGTAGATCTGTTTGCATCCCAGAACACCACACATTGACCATTGTGGTTTTCCATGGTGCAGACCTGGCCGAGGCTACGTCTCTATGCCTTCCCCCGGTCGTGTTGATCCCTCCACGGGGAAACTTTATTCTCTTAAGTGGAAAATTTTCACCTAAGCTTATGGTGCTCAGCTCATCTGACAGACCCAGTTAACTGCCCCGTTGACGTAGTGCTGAGGTTTCTGCAGGAGTGTTTCTCTGATGGGTTTACTCATTCCACCATTAAGGTTTATATGACAGCAGTTTCTGCCTACCATACTCCTGTGGAAGGCTAATCAGTGGGTTGACACCCATAAGTGGCTTGCTTTCTTTGTGGCACTCGCAGGTTGTGACCTATTAGCCGCACTAGGGTGCCTGCTTGGGACCTAGTGGTCGTCTAAGTTCAAAATATTAGAGACAACCCCCCCTCGGGTTACCAGACACATACTGGAGCACAACTGACAATGGAAAGCATACATTTAGCTTGTTTTTACACTTGCAGTGTTTTTGCTGTCTGCAAATTACAAACCCACTCATGTGGATTTTTATAACTTGATCTGAGGCTCATTTCGAAGGGTATTTAGCTCTGTGCATGAGCTATTGTTGGGTCGGAACCACTGACTGTGACGCGCATACAATGTTTGTCGCATTTTCAAGGCGGCTGTTCAGTTCAATACAGTCTTCATCTTCATGCAGTAAAAAAATAACTTTAAGAATAAAAACATGCCGTTGAGTTTTGTTGTAAAACAGTTCAAAGAGATAAAGAAAGCCCAATTTATAAGCATAGACTTTAATCAGTCCTGAGAAAGACAAATATGCAGCCTCTTCAAGCCTACAATGAAATTATTATGCAGCATACGTTAATATTCTCTTAATATTTGTTTTTAACAATGTGCTGTCTTGCCGCATGTTGAAATAAACGCATTGATTAATGGCAAATTAATTATTGGAGGGAATGAAATTAGCATTGCATTTGGACACCCTGGACACCCCTTATAGCTCCGTCACCGTATGTATTGCATAGATGGGCTCACGCACTCAAAGTCAAAGACCAAAGGGGGGGGGGCAGCCGAAGTTCTGCTACCGTTGTCATATGAAATTTAAAAAAAGACTGAAGCGATCATGAGTCCGTGTACAGTTATGAAGCTAACACAACTAAATGTTCAGGGGGGGCTAAGAAGAGTTTGGGAAGGGGGGTAAATATGCATTACAACACACGTGCTCAGCAATGATGTTGAATGATTAATTTTTGCATGGCTTGTTTTAAAACATATTAAAAACACCACATAGACATACTGTATAAACAACAATAAAAACCTGATTTTCCCCACAGTGGGACTTTAATTTTAGTTGTGGTTTGCTCACTTTTAACTCTGAGATCAACAGTGATGTCATCATACCAGGTTTTGGACTCAATGAAACACGTATAAAGTCCTTCATCAGAGATCTGAACTCTTGAGAGTTTGAGTGATGTGTTTCCTTTCTGTAGTTCATCTTTAAACACTTCAGTTCTTCCTCTGTATGACTGAAGCTGATTTATGTTGTTGTCTTCATGATCTTCATAGAGATGAACTACTTTGAGATCAAGTCTAAACCACTCGACTCTCATGTCTACAGCACTGATTTTGGGATTGAGAGAACAGGGCAGAATCACATCCTTACCCGGTATAGCTAAGAGAGGAGCTACAGGTCCAACAACATTAAATGGACCTGTAAGAGATAGAAAACAGATCTGAACTGCTGAGGTTTTGGGTGGTTTCAGCATGTTAAATTTATTCCTAAAAAAACCATTTGCAAAATTAAATAGGCTTTGTCTAGAACAATGACCATTAAGCATTCTGTAATTTCTGCACCTCAATCATTTCCTGCCGGCCATGGAACTAAACCAGAAACCATACAAGCCAGACTCTCTAACCACTAAGTCACAACTTCCCCCCATGAGTTTGTTATAATGTGTGAATATTTACCTGTTGAATCTGTGATTCCAATAATAATCATCAGAGTCACACAAATGAACTCCATCACTCCAAAACACAGCTTCTTAAAAATATAACAAAACAAAAAATCACAAAGTAAATACAAATAAAAAGAATACATTTATATGACAAACAATTACAGGAAAACATTTAGATGGATGCTTAAATAAAACTTTGTTTAATCAGTTAAAACATACTGTTAATAAGTAAATTACTTTTTTGGGCAGATTTATATTGACTGGCATGAAAGCCTGGCAATCAGGTGGCACGGAGACACACATATACCTATGTGATTTCATGAGAATATGTGTGTATTTTTATGTAAAGTGTGGTACCATTCTTACATTTACGTATGTTTTCAATAATGATGTTTTGACAGGACTAATATATGAAGGTATTTTTGGTGCAAAACACCTGCACACCCATCACAGTGTAATTTATAGTCGTAGAGATCATCCACACAGGTGTATCAGTAAATTGTAAGTCGCAGATGAAGAGTTTTTCGATGAAAAAGTTGCTCACGTTTTTTTGCTACAAATCATGTGCATCTGTGCGATGAGAGTTGCATGCATGTACAATGTTTTTTCACAATTTTTTTAGTGGGGATATTTTTCTAGCACAAACACAAGTACATAACTACAACTGCTTGATTTTGCTGCTATTCAAACACTTGTTTTTGCTTGCATGTGAAAAGTTTAGCTTGCTCTCTCTTTTGCACCAAATATTTCAGAGATAAAGGATGCAGAAGTCATTTGTACCTGAAAATAACTTATTTCTTAAATGGGAATTGATTTACACGTGTGGGTTTTTAAAATGATACTTATTACTACATTGATTGAACCACACCAATAATTTAACATGATTGTGTTAAAGTGGTTGGTATAAATGGAGAAAAGAGGTCCAATCTAACTAATTAATCTTGTAGGTTACGTACACGTCTAATTACCAGAATTTTGCAGAATATGCCAATGTTGGTTGATTATCTTTTTAATTGTTCTGGGCATTTGGTGTATTTATTAGTAAACATCATTAAAAATTATTTTTTCTGCAGTAAATCTGAGTGGGGCTGAGCCAGCTTGTATTTGTTTGGGGGTATATCCTTTATAATAGAAATATTTTCCATATCATTAAGATTCTTAATAAAATCATTTGGTCCACTACATATTCTTTTTAGTCAACATTTGACTGCAAGGAAGACGGATTCTTAAACGGTAACGGATAATAAGAATCCACTCTCAAAAGTGTGAGCTGTAGGTTTCTCCTGTAGATTCCATATTGAATGTTAAGAAATCGGAACAACCATTTAGAACATTTACATTTAGTCATTTAGCAAATGCTTTTGTTCAAAGCGACTTGCAAATGAGGTAAACAATAGAAGCAATTATAGCAACACAAGATCAGCAATACTAAGTAATAATATTAAGTCTTATATTAGGATGTGAGGTAATGGTGGAAGAGATGGGTTTTTAGCTGATTCTTAAAGACAGCTATGGAGTCATCAGATCGTGTCGCGACCGGCAGATCATTCCACAGTTGTGGAACAGCTCCAGAGAAGGTACAGTACACAATAAAGTTTTTTTCCCTTTTTGAGATAGCACCACCAGCCGTCACTCAGTGACAAAGAACAGGGATCAAGAGGGTATGTAGGGCTGTATAAGCAAGCGAAGGTAAGGGGGTGCTGGCTCAGTGGTGGTTTTAAAGGCCAGGAGCAGAGCTTTAAATTTGATGCGAGCGGCTCTAGGGAGCCAGTATAACTTGACAAAGAGAGGAGTGACGTGCGCCCTCTTAGGCTCATTGAAGACTCTTTCCGCTGCGTTCTGAATCATCTGTATGGGTTTGGTTGTGCAGGCCAGTAGTGCGTTGCAGTAGTCCACCCTTGGACTAGGACCTGCGTGCATGCTCATTTAGGAATTTAAGATTGTAGAGAATAAATCTACAAGAGCAGGTGATGCAGGCAACATGGGCCGTGAAGCTAAGCTGATTATCAATGACCACTCCCAGGTTTCTGGCTGTCCTGGATGGCTTGATGGTCGAAGAACCTAGCTGAATGGAAATCTTGTGATGAATCTTTGGCTGCTGAATGTGATGAATCTTTGGTTCAGATGATCTGACAAGCAGACTTCGCAAGATTAAGCTGGAGATGGTGATCCTTTATCCAGAGTGAGATGTCCCTTAGGCATGCTGAGATGCGTGCAGAAACCGTGGGGTCATCAGGGTGGAACGACAAGTGAAGCTGAGTGTCATCCACATAGCAGTGGCAGGAAAAGCCATGTTTTCAAATGACAGAACACAGGGATGTCATGTATACCGAAAAGAGCAATTGTCCAAGCACGGATCCTTGAGGCACACCGGTATTGAGACGTTGGGGTTCGGAGAAGTCACCTCTCCAGGAAACACTGAATGACCTACCTATCAAGAGTCTGAAGTTCTCTAGCATAGCAGGATTGAGTGTGGGTTTCTTTCGCAGCGGGGTTATCCGAACCTCTTTAAATGCTGGGGGGAAGGTACCAGTGGAAAGAGATGCATTGATAATGTGGGTGAGAGCAGGGATAATCAACAGAGAGATGGCCTGAAGGGTGGGTGGGTTTGGGATCTAGTGGGCTGGTAGTCAGATGGTTAGAAGCAAAGACCTTGGAAACATCCGCTTCAGATAGGAGAGAGAAAGAGGGAAGCGAGCATTCCTTAGATGCTGATAGTATTCCTTTTCTTCACAAAGAAGGAAGCAAAATCATCGGCCGTTAAGTCAGATGAAGGTGGGGGTCAGGGGGACAACATTTACATTTAGCTGACGCTTTTATCCAAAGCGACTTACAATTGCTATATATGTCAGAGGTTGCACGCTCCTGGAGCAACTAGGGGTTAAGTGTCTTGCTCAGGGACACAATGGTGTCCAACCCAGGTCTTTCACACCAAAGGCGTTTGTCTTATCCACTGCGCCATCAACACCCCTACAAAGAAGGGACAAAGAAGAGTAGTGTTGGGTCTGTAAGGTGGTGCCAAACCCTGACAAAAGGTATTTCAAAAGCCAGCAGCAAATGGCTGAATCCACAGGGAACTGCTTCCTAATTCCTGTTGAATTATCATCTGAAACCTCTCTCAAAGAGTTCACATCTACCCCCCAAGAACACTACCCATTGGTGTGAGACTGAAACCTCTCTCAAAGAGAAGAGTCACACACCCTACCACACGTTCTCATCCCCCTCTCCTCATATTCTCAAAGCAAACTGTATATGGAATGCTACATTCTGCAAACACATGTATCTGAAACTGGTCTTGTTTGGTGTTATATGAAGTGTTTTAATGCAAGTGGTACATTTGGGTTTATTAATATGACAACAGGATTCAATGTTAATCTGTGACAATAAATAAGTAAACTTAACCTGATGTTGGGAGACACCTCCTACCTTAGACATCTTGACCAATCACCCACTGTATGTATATTAGGTAACACCCCTGGGCTTACAAGAACCAATCAGTATATCATATCACAATGCTTTGTTCTCTGTATATTTAAGGAAAATGTCAAAAGATTCAGGCGGGACTTTCAATATCTAGAAATGCACCCCCATGATGGTGTCCTGCCACAGCATCATGTATTTTTATTTTACTTTGAGGAATCTGTAACCAGATTTCCATCTCCGTACCAGGTATGCATTGGTTTTTGTTTGTTTTGTATTTGAATTGGAATGTAAATTGGCTTCTGAATTATGTTTTTCCTACCTGGTTTATAAATTGTTACATTTGCATTCATCCTAATTTGCTCTGTATCATTGACTCTTCTAAGTTACTATAAAGTATTACGATATCCTTTGTTACCACAAATCTTTGATCGGGGTTAATTCATGTTAATTAGATTCTGCCTCTTAACTATGTTGGTGGGCAGTCGCATGGACTATCGGAGTGATAGTTCTATTATCCATTTTATAATTAAGTTGTTATATAGTTCTATGATTTAACTTTATGCGTCTAGAAGGAGCTAGATTGAACCTCTGATTATGGTAAGTTGTGTAAGCTACTGTGGGGGCTATATGGATACTATTTAATGAGAGCACGTAAACATGAAGCGGTATCATTAAATTGCTTTAGCCATAACCTCTGGTTTTTGTGTGGTCAGATTAATTATTTAACCTTAACTAAGTTGTTTTGTAATCGCATTTGGTAATTATAATTACCTTTTCATAATTAAGTTATTATATAGTTCTATGATTTAACTATATGCGTCTAGAAGGAGCTAGATTGAACCTCTGATTATGGTCTTATGTTTTATATTTAATTGGCGATTTTTTTAAACTACAAGGGGACCTTTTGACAAGAGATTGACTTTGTTAAATTGCTTTAGCTACAACCTCCAGTATGGTCGAGTCTGTGTTCAGTACCCACACAACGGCCGGTGTGGACTGATATGACATTGGTAATCGAATGAATTAGTTCAATGTAAACATGAGTGAATAGAATGATCAAACGTTTATCCAAATTCCACAATTACATCAAATTTGATTCATATTACGATACGTTTTATATCTTTGGAGTCAGATGTAAAGTTGCGTAACATTAAAACGTCATTGGTAAGCGTTGGAAAAGACCGAACGCGCAATGATCTTCTGGCATGATGTTTGGCTACCGTCGTTGGGCCAAACAGATGGACGGGGTCATATTCGGACCCCTTACAGGTCTTAGCAGAGAAGACATCCGTGGAGAAGGAGGCAAGAAGAGACTGATAGAGCCAGAGGTCAGCAGGATCTTTCAATCTGCGCCACTTCCTCTTGGAAGTCGGTGTCGGTGGCGTTAAAGAGAGAGTTGGTTGGGAGAGGGAGTGTGGAAGAGACCACAGATGATAAGCGGGAGGGAGAGAGCGTACGCAGGTTGCACCGGAAAGTGACCAATGGGGGATTGTGTGCAGTGACTGGGGGAGTTAGGTCGAGCTCAAAGTGAGGAGGAAGTGATCAGATGTGTGTAGTGGGGTGACCTGGGTGTAGTAAGTGGAACAGCAGCGGGTTTAGATAAGATTTAAAAGATTACCAGACCTGTGGGTTGGTGAAGTTAGAACTCGCTTGAGGTCAAACGACGCAGTCAGGGTGTTGAAGTCAGCTGCCTGTGATTTCTCAAGGTGGAAGTCATCAAGTACTACTAAAGGAGTACCATCCTCTGGGAATGAAGACAGAAGTACAAGTTGACCTGGGGGGCGATAGATAACTAGAAAATGGATTTTAGTAGGGTGTGTGATAGTTACAACATGTGACTCGAAAGAGCTTGTGTCACATCAGGGTGTGTAGAAAGAATTGAGTTGTTCAGTGCCCCATTCAAAAAGACAGAAATAATCATCTAAATTAGTATATTCAAGGAAAATCGCATGCAACTCTTATCGCACAGATGCACATACTGATTTGCAAAATTTGTGACTTAACATTTTTTTATGCAGGCATTCTCTGTCAGGTATTACAGATGAACCCGAGAGCAGACGACGAAGGGGTTAACAAAAGAGTTTAATTATGAAAACTAACGAGAAAACAAAGGCCCACGAGGAGGCAAACACATGAAACATGCACTTCATAATAAAAGACTGGACACTAAACTTGACCATAAACTTTGACATATAAACTAGACTCGGCTTGGTAGTTACAGACTGGAACAATATACACAATATAACAATATAACCTGCACAGGACTATGAACACAAGAGTATTAAATAAGAAAAACTAAACAAGATAACAAGGGGAAACAGGTGAGGGGAATAAACTAATGATGAATAATTATCAGGAAGAACGATGGGGCGGGGACTAGAGGAAGGCACCTGACCTGATACGCAAGGTCATTAGCCTTCACATAGAACATGAGGCTGTCAGCACCTTGCCACAATGAACTACATACAGACATAAACAGTGATGGGAATAATGCCGTTATTAATAAACTGCATTTGCTAACGCGTAATCCCCTGTTATAACGCAGTTACCGTTACTGACATTAAAAGGCTGCGCGCTACTATAATACTATGATCTCACTGAAGCGATTTTCACCTGTGTAGGTTTTTTCTCTCACCCATTCAGGGAATGTTTTTCTATAGTGTGTGCGTGTGTGTGTGTGTGTGTGTGTGTGTGTGTGCGTACGTGTGTGCGTGCGTGTGTGTTTTTGTGTGTACCTGGTAATTATCACGTTGTGGGGAACAATTGTCCCCACAAAGATAGGAATACCAGTGTTTTTGTGACCTTGTGGGGACATTTTGATGTCCCCATGAGGAAACAAGCTTATAAATCAAACAAGATGATGTTTATTGAAAATCTAAGGTACAAGAAAGGTTTTTGTGATGGTTGGGGTTAGGGAATGGGGCAGGTAAGGGGAATAGAATATACAGTTTGTTTGGTATAAAATGCATTACGTCTATGGAATGTCCCCACAAAACATGGAAACCAGAATGTGTGTGTGTGTGTGTGTGTGTGTGTGTGTGTGTGTGTGTGTGTGTGTGTGTGTGTGTGTGTGTGTGTGTGTGTGTGTGTGTGTGTGTGTGTACCTGGTAATTATCACGTTGTGGGGACCAATTGTCCCCACAAAGATAGGAATACCAGTGTTTTTGTGACCTTGTGGGGACATTTTGATGTCCCCATGAGGAAACAAGCTTATAAATCAAAGAAGATGATGTTTATTGAAAATCTAAGGTACAAGAAAGGTTTTTGTGATGGTTGGGGTTAGGGAATGGGGCAGGTAAGGGGAATAGAATATACAGTTTGTATGGTATAAAATGCATTACGTCTATGGAATGTCCCCACAAAACATGGAAACCAGAATGTGTGTGTGTGTGTGTGTGTGTGTGTGTGTGTGTGTGTGTGTGTGTGTGTGTGTGTGTGTGTGTGTGTGTGTGTGTGTGTGTGTGTTGGGAGGCTGGGAGAAACATAACTGATGATGATTGGTGTGTGTGTGTGTGTGTTAGAGGGGGTGGGACAACCACATAGCTGATGATGATTGGCTTAATTTCCATCATTAGCCAACCAGAGGCAGAGTTCACACACAAGCACGCACAGTCCGAGCAGTGTAAAATATGCTGAGCAGTGTTGCCAACTTGGTGACTTTATATCAAAAAAGCAACTAGGACAAATCCAGCCAACTTTTCTGGCATGGTTGGAGACTTTTGGAGACTGATGTGAAAGCACGTATGGTTCTCTTTTCTCAACAGAATGTTTTTGTAACGTGCAACTTATGCCCAGAAAGAAAAAGTCTCTTCACGTCTGTGACAAGTAATTCTGATCTAATTTAGCACCTCACATCGTCACATGCTGCCACAAAATGAATGGTTTCTCTTTAGTGTCCATTTTATTCATTTAACAGATTTAATATTGGGGGCTTAGTTATTTAAAATATAACAATAATTACTTTCCCTGGTAATTAGTTACTTTAATAAGGATGTGACGCAGTTACCAACTCATTTATTTGTGAGAAGTAATTAGTAACTACAACTAACTACAAGTAACGTTACCTACACTGGACATAAAACAAGACTTTTTGCAGGATCCTGACATTCAAACAGGTTTTGCACCATATTTACTGCAGCAATTGTAGAAAAAATGTGAGCGAAAGAAATCTACAAGTTTGCAACTCTTCGTCTACCACTTCAAATTTACTGATACACCTGTGTGGATAATCTCTACAACTACAAATTACACTGCCATGGGTGTGCAGGTGTTTTGCACCAAAAATACATTCATACCTTTCGACGCATATGCGGCAGGCACATATTTTGAAATGACGCATAATAGACATGGTTCACATGTTGCAACAAACCCATATTTTGACATGATAAGTCACACACAACACTCCGAACACATATTTTTGATTTGTGTGCCTTAGAAGAGAAGTCATCGGCCGCCAATGTTTGTACGTATTTCTATTCATATTTTATCTGATGAAATATTAATGACTTTCAGAGAATTACACAATATTAAAGACTACACTTTAAAACTTTAAAATGAATAATTTTTTTGTTATTTAACCATTTTGCAATATTTAGTTTGTTTCCCATGACACACAAAATGTGCTTTCTCCCATGCAACAATAATTACACCAAAACACAAAAGATGTTAATTTTATTCATTCGCTGTAATCCACATCTTTAAAATGTATACGATTGCGAGGAACTGATCAAAATTCAGCTTTATCCAGCGATCTTGATGCCAATTTTCAACAGTGACATCAAATATCGCATTTCTTATAAATTCAAATAAATGGCCTCAAGAAGCTTTACGACACATTGCTTTACAGCAGTGATATCAAACACTCATTGGATCTTGTGTACTACATCACAAATTTGCGACATTTCGACATTGCTACCTTATATTCGAGGTACTTTTGAAATTTGCAATGTGCATCTTGACAGAGAGAAGCTGGAATAAAATCTTTAATAACTTTTATTTTTTATACTTCTCTGTACTTCATAAACTCCAGAGAGGAACGTGGCTGCAGCACATCTTCTGCTTTTAAATTATTGTGATTACACTTCTCTGTCTGTTTTATCAGTTTTATATACATATATATATATATATATATATATATATATATATATATATATATATTAAATGGTTAAAGGGAAATTATACAGCAATCGTTATGGTATGAAAGATTTGTAAATGTTTCACATTTGTAGCTATAAAAACATCAACACTGTATGCTTCAGCAGCTTTTAAACAAACAAAAACTTGTTTTTTCAAGTTATGTATTAATAGTGAGCCCAGGCTGCACATATACATACAGTACAGAGCTTTACAATAAATGACAAACAATTTAAAGGTTTGCTTGCTAAACACAAAAGCGCATATTCTTGTAATGAAATCTGTAAGAGCCATTATGCTCTATTTAAATGTCTGTTGTAGTTCCACTGGGGGACACTGGGTGGAGTGTGTGTTTACTTGGTATATAGGTAACCAGAGAGCAAGAGAAGCCAGGTGTAATGAATGAGGGAAGCAGACAATTTTTGACCGTGTCAAGCCACATGTAAGGATATACAAACTGGTGTGTTACAATGTGTTTGAGCATCAGAACTGAGACCAATAAAAGAGATAAATGCAGTATTGGAGTGGAAGCGTCTTGTTTGGAGTCATGCGTCAAATAGCCCTACAAGCACCTCTAAGCGACAAGAAGGTTATTAGTCGCTACAAAATCTTTCTACTACCTCCTCAGAAAAAAATACTCTTTTCTTCACTTCCTGTAATGCAAAAAATTTTCTCACAATGGATTTACAGTAATTCCAATCTTCATCATAATTTGTAATAGTATTAAACTTTAACACACAGGTAGTAAACACCTTCAAGTAAATGTTTTTTTTAAAATCAGAATAGAGGCAAAACAACCTCAGAAACATCACAACAACACTGCTCTAATCTTTATTAATTGTATATATTTTTAAACATAATTTACACTCAATATATGATAAAATCACATTCTGTACATGACCTCTCAGCTACACTAATGTTACACAAGCTCAGTTAATTCATCATTCTTACCTTCAGCTCAAAATGATGTTTGTTCACAATCATCTAAAGCATCTGAATAAATTCGGTTCATGAGAGTTTGACAGATGATTGAACAGAAACTTTCACTTTTATCTTATACACTGGAAGTGTTTACGCGGCTCCACCCATCATTCTGCACATTTTTATGTCTGCAGTCATAAATCCTTGTGAAAGAATCTTATTCTTCCTCTTTATTCATCACCTCTTCTATATACTCTTTATTTTCATTCACAACATCTTTCTCATACTCATCCTCTACATCCACCACCTCTTATTCATAAACTTCCTCCTCATCCACCACATCTTCCTCATACTCTTCTTCCTCATCCATCACCTCTTCCTCATATTCTTCCTCCTCATCCACCACCTCTACATCATACTCTTACTCCTCATCCATCACCTCTACCTCATACTCTTCCTCCTCATCCAATTAAAATGAGAGGCATTTTTAGATACCAATAAAGAGTTTTACAACCTCCACGACATTACAGTATATATAGGTAAAAAATTTATACGACACAAATACCTGCCACTCTCGCTGTTATCATTTCTTGCCCTCTTTGCAAAATTTGTAATTCCCTCTTTGTAATTATTTGGCTTTGAGTGAATCAGACGTCTCATGATTTCAGTGTTGTACTCATCAGTAGTTTCAATCGTTAATTAAAATTAAAATGAGTCGTTCACAAATCAGATATTAGCGGAAATAGATGCGTTGTGCTAATCCCAGCTGGACATCGCAAAACATTTCTGTAAACAAGACGGACAACATTTCCTATCTGGGTCCTATCAGACCAAAAACACTTTTTGTACCAGGCTGTATACATATTTTTCTGCTCTAAAGATGGGCATTTTAACATGGAGGTCTATGGGAATTTACTGCCTTTTGGAGCCAGCCTAGCGGCCAGCCAATGAACTGCAGTTTAAAACACTTCCGTATTGAGTTGACTCAAAAACACAATTTTGTGTTGTGTTTACTCAACGATAACTGTGTTGAAATTGTGTTTAAATTTTGTCGATTGTGTTTAGTGTTTTGCAAAAGACATGCATGAGTTTTGTAAATATCTTAACTTGAAAATACGTTTTGGTCCAAAAATAACAAAAACAAACTTTATTCAGCATTGTTTTGTCTTACGCGCCTGCATTGACTCGGTTGATATACGACCCTGCTGATGTGTTATCCTCAGACATGTTTGCGAAGATTTTTTTTCTTTAAACTTACAGCGTCCCTCAGACTGTAAACGAAGCTTGGGCGCACCAAATAACACGTCAGCAGCGTTGTACGTCAGCAGCGTCACTGCAGTCTCATGCATGCTGTTCACAACAGACCCGGAAGAGAAGACAATGCTGAATAAAGTCATAATTTTTGTTATTTATGTATTTTCGATGCTTAAACATATTCTAACTAACCCACTGATGTCACATGGACTACTTTGATGATGTTTTTATTACCTTTCTGTACAAAGACAGTATACCGTACATGTTCAATGAAGGGTCAGCAAGACTAAATCTAAAACAGAGATGAATGGAGGTCTTACGGGTTTGGAATGACAAGAGGGTGAATCATTAATGACATTATTTTCATTTTTGGGTGAACTATCCCTTTATCAATAAAGTATTTTAGTACAGTGATGATATGAACACAGTTCTTTGATATGTAAAACAGCAAAATGGTTTGGACACACCCTTTTAGGCCATGCGCTTAGATCGGTAAAATAGGGCCCACAATCTTGTAAATGCTCTGTTTCTGATTAAATGGTTAAATGTTTTTGCTCAGTGATTGACTGAAAGGTAAGTGGGCGGCAGTCCTTCACTGCCTCACTCATCAGGACAAATTTATATTTTCAGCAGCAATGAAGTAGAGCCTTTCTCAGTATGTGATTTTTGTGATTTAAATATAAAACAATTTTATCATATTTACACCTGAGTTAACCTGACACACCTGAATCTTTACCCCAGTGCAGGTGTAAATGTGGTCTTATATTCAGGTCACAAATATGTTCATTATTCAGAGCATTCAATGTAACTTACTATCTTTAACCTGTGTGAAATTATTTTTTAAGTTCTTTGGAAACATTATTGTGTCTGATAACTCATCAGGTTTGTCTGGTTCTTTGTTGAGACTCAAATGTGATTTGTTGACATCCAACATAAGCAGATTTAATCTTTGGCCCTTGAGGTTCATTCCACAATAGACTCAGAGAACAGATGATAAAGAACCAAAAGCAGAATTAAAACACAGATTACCGCTGTGCTGTAATCATAATTTTATTTTAGACAAGAGAAAAACTGCTGAGTGTGCACGTTGCAATCCCCTGTGTGCTTCATCAACTCAGCACAGCATTAAAGAGTGATTTCCTTAAAAGAGCACCATGAGTTGAATTTGTGTCTTTTTAAAGACAGCCATTCTCTCGTGGCACGGCGAGTGCGTCTTTTTAAAGATGTCATTTCGTCCGTGTAGTTCTGGATGTGGCAGATTTATGGTTTCCTGGTATGGCCACGATTGTTGTCTCTCATGCCTGAGGGTTCATGGAGGGTTAGTGTTCCCCGTGCGTGAACATGACCCTCTTAGATTTGTGGAGACGGGTTTCGTGCATCCAGGCACATCACCCCCCCCCCTTCTGTTGTTGAGCCCAGTTAAAGGTGCGGTGTCAAAACCCCAGAAAGATGATCTCCATATAACAGTGCTGAATCAGTCTGCTGGTTCGTCCAGTGGCTCTCAGCACCCTGATTCATTGCCAGAGGTCCTGTTGAAAACTGATGGCGATTTCATTCTCTATTGGTCCTCACGAGCACAGCAAAATCACCAGTGTTAAATCTACACTGCTGGAGTTTTAATGGGAAACACCAGGCCGTTCAGCCATCTCCTCTGACCTCTCTTGATGGTGGAGCTGCTAAAGGGTTACATTGGCATCCCAAGGGACCAGCCACCCTTCCATCAGTGTCTTATGGGGAGTCGGCTTCTGCCCTACACGCCGTGGCGTTTCTGCAGGTTCACCAGGCTAAGGCACGGAGGGACCTGCACAAGAGAGGTCACGATTCGGCAGTCTTTCAGACACTGTGCGGTCACTGACCTGGCGCCACATGTGACCAAGGTCAACACACAAGCCGTCAGACGTGCGATGTCCACCCTTGGTGGTCCAGGAATGTCATCTCTGGCTGTGTCTTGCGGGCATGAAGGAGGTCGACAAGAATCGTCTTTTGAATGCTTCGGTTTCCTAGACCAGCCATTTCGGCGACGCAGCCGAGAGCCTCATACAAAAGTTCTCGGCCGCCCAAGAGCAGACTGAGGCCATCATGCCACGTCGGAGCCCAGCTGCCCTCTCCGCTACTTCCCGCCTCAACCTGCCCTGCCTGGCTCCCCCCAAATTTGTGCGCTTCACTATGGTGATAACCCCCAACGCGCACATACTACGTGCAGAGATTGCTGTCCTAGTGGCGAAGGACGAGATTGAGCCGCTCCGTTCAGCCAAGATGAGGTCAGGGTTTTACAGCCCTTACTTCATTGTACCCAAGAAAGCAGCGAGTTCATGTCTCCATACTTCCCCGACACGGACCGTTTCTTCGCTTTGCGTTTGAGGGGCAGGCATATCAGTACAAAGTCTTAACATTCAGGCTTTCTCTCTCTCTCCGTGTCTTCACGAGAGCTTTAAAACCCCTGAGAGAGAGCGTTTTTGGGTGAACTATCCCTTTATCAATAAAGTATTTTAGTACAGTGATGATATGACCACAGTTCTTTGATACGTAAAAAAGCAAAAATGGTTTGGACACACCCTAGACCATGCGCTTAGATCGTAAAAATAGGGCCCACAATCTTGTGAATGCTCTGTTACTGATTTCTGAGTATGTGATTTTTTTTATTTAAATATAAACCTTACACCTGAGATTGGGTAACCTGACACACCTGAATCTTTGCCCCGGTACAGGTGTAAATATGGTCTTAGTTATTCAGGTCATAAATATGTTCATTATTCAGAGCTTCCAATGTAACTTATTATCTTTAACCCGTGTGAAATTATTTTCTAAGTTCCTTGGAAACATTATTGTGTCTGATAACTCATCAGTCAGGTTTGTCTGGTTCTGTGTTGAGTCTCAAATGTGATTTGTTTACATCCAACATAAGCAGATTTAGTATTTTAGCTGCTGCATACAGACATCATGTTTTCCAACCCTCACACATACATCAGCATCACATTCCTTAAAAAACAATGCCATTATAATGCATTAAGAGAAAATATAAAACACACACCCTTTAGTTACATGAGTTACTCAGGGTATGCGACCATGTAACTTTTCCACGTGAAAACGCCGGAGCTCGCCCTGATGAGTGGCAAAACATTCAACAAAATAGCTGTTTTTTTATAGCATCTGCTCCAAAAACGCCAGTAAAACGGACTATTATTCAGCTTAAATGGAATTTATTTGGCCTTAACAGTGACCCTATCAACTTGCCAAACAACCAGTAGTCTGTGGACATTGGCATATGGCCAGACATTGCTTTTCCTGACATATATGTTTGTCTTGCCTAACAATATTAAACCATCCCACCTTTGTAGAACACAAAACGGTAACACTTTATTTTACGACCCGCAAAGTACCGCGTAATTAAACCGAATTTACAGCGTACCTATTTGTAACAACAGGGTAGGTAACCTGTAGGTATAAGGGAATAATATTTTAAGTTTGGGGTAATAAGGGGGTAAGAATATGAAGAATTATAAATTATTTATACTCTAAGTATTTTATAACAATAGGGTACCTATTGTAATATTACGTGGTATGTATGACTTAGTCAAGTCTATGGGGAAATTATGTTTTATTTATTTTTTATTGTGAATTTTTCATATTGACTACTGAATGTTGTATACAGTCAATGTCTACGAGCCACATCGGCAAATAAATATAACAGCATATCACTTTTATTTTAGTAGCCTATATTACTTGCTTTTAATAACAAAAGTCCAGCTGATTTAATGTGGTTATCTTTTTTTTAAGGTAAGTACAATACAAATAGCAACTTATTCCCTATTTACCAACTCCTACATTTGCGGACATATTTGAAGTGGTGCTTTGCAGTTTATTTACTGTAAACACAAGTATTTTAGCCAAATATAATTTATGAAATGGCAAACCAGAATGAAACAACAGCAGATATCAGCTCCCGCTAAAGCAAAAGACGACTACATGCGTAGGTTACTGCGCAGGTGTAGAGCGCGCGGTCGTCTGCAGGAGGTTTGCTGGAACGCGATCCTGAGGTGAAATTTCTTTAAGAGGTTTTAAAAACGTTCTACACTGTGGAGTACAGCTGCGAGTGATGTCAGCAGGTTCCGCATGCTGGATAAGGTGACTGGTTTTGTTAATACATGACTCACGCATTTCAAACAATGTTTTTCAAGAAAGTTGCTAGCTAACGGTAGCCGGTTAGCTAGCACATAAGTAAGCCTAAATTTTATAAACGTAACTGGCTCAGAAAACTCTGTTTCTGTCAAGGCACAGTGAAGAAACATTTACTGCAGGCTTTCATTTATGTTTTTTATATGTAATGCAGAACAGCATTTGTGAGACGACATCAACTCATCATCCGAGTGGACAAGAACACCAACAGAGGAAGCCAAGCCGCAAAAACAATGAAAAATTGTCATGACTTTTTATTTTAAATAAAAGTTATGTGATAATAAACATTAAGTGTTGGCTTAATTATAGTGTTTTAAAGATGTTTTGAAATAAGTTGTTTTAAAATAAAAATAACAATATTCTGTATGTTTATGGTATTTACCCTATAACAAGAGGTGAACAAAGCACCACTTTAGTTTACAGCCCGCAAATATGTGAGTTACCTGGTACATACACAGAACAATCGGGGAATGAGCCCCACTTCAATTTACAGCCCGCAAATATAAGAGTTACCTGGTAACTCCTGTATACATATACAGATCAAAGAGGTACAAGTTGCTATTATTTTTATTTAGGGGTGTCCTCGACTAAGGATTTACATATTCGAATCAGAATTTTCGAATCTTTCCATAGTCGACCGATAGTCGAATCATCTATGTTTGTGTGCATGGGTTGGGAGGGGGCCACACCAGGTACAAATTGGTAACTTTTATTTTCTTTCACAAGCAGCACACATAAATAACTTTCTGATAAAGTGACCAAAACTGTCTTTCAAGTAATAAACGAAGACAAAACTGACGATGCATTTATATATATATTTTTTTTAAGGTAAAATGTAAGGCAACATTTGTTTAATTATTCCTCATAACATTTTAAAGCCACGATCTACAGAACATCACACAAAAATACATTTTGATAACTAAACCTAAAAAAATAACAAAGGTGATTCTGCCTTGGAAACCTCGGCTAATTCAGTGTTTTTATTTAATTTGGAGATATAGCGCGTGAAAGCAGTCATGACCAAAAAAACCCGACAAATGAGAAATGAGAAATAATTTGTGATTGTGACTGTAAATGATAAAAACTAATCTTTATATACAATTCATTAAACTTTAATTTATAACAAGAAAAACACTGAAATTAATGATTTTATAGACACTACGCGTTATTTAGCACAGAAATACCTGCTTGCTTGCTTTGACTTTGATCATCTCTGTATTCACTTTAGATACAGAAAGACCGGATGATATTATTTATTTCAGGAATCTCTTTGCTATCATTTGAAAGTGAACACCGACCGACCATAATATTAAATCACAAGAAAGACATTCGTGTCAGGCAGAAATAGGTTCGGTGCAGATAGTTTCCGTTTGATCACCGAAATAAAAAAAACGGCTTACCTGTTTTGTAGTTTAACTTTTGACAAGATAACCAAAATGTATGATAAATACATTTTAAAAACATATACCCGTTGAAAAATATGAGATGCAGAGTACCTAGCCCGCTCGGCTAAATTACATGCGCAAGCATGGCCAGCACGCAATAGCGCAACATCGATACAACGAAAAGCTATCCAAAATTTACATACTTAAATTAGATCAGAATTTACGTTTATAATAAATACATTTTTTTTTTATAAAATAAGGTCAGAAGTAACAAAGTGCAGAACAAATATGCAAGATGCCTCAAGTGCACGGAAACAAAACACAGGCCAAATAGTTAAATCAGATAACCCAGAGAGATTTATAAATAAAATAAAATATAGAAATTATTAAAAGAACGAAAGGCATAATATAATTTGCCACCTTTGTCTTTTAAATGTAGAAACAAAGAGGCAATGGTTTATTAACATAGAAACCTCTTATGGACGTATAGCCCGGTCACAGGGGTTGTTGGATTTATTAACGCATTTAAAAAATATTTATTGAAAGCTGCTACTTCACATATTATTTGCAGCATTATCATAATATGCAGTATATTAATATATTGTGAGAAAGCTGTTATATGTGAAATCATATAATGTGTGCACCCATATACGGCCAAAATTGAATGCTCCTCATTTCATAACACATCTGCGACGATTCGACTGTGAGATTGGTAGTCGAATCAGGCTTCTCCTATCGATGCATCGAATCTTCGACTATTCGGGGTCACCCCTATTTTTATTGTGTGTTATATTTTATTTGCCGACGTGGCTTGTAGACATCAACTGTAGGCTATACAAAACACTTCATCAGGTAAGTAGCAAATATGAAAAAAAAAAACATATTACACATAGACCATATTACCCATAGACGTAAGTCATACATACCACGTAATATTACAATAGGTACACTGTAGTTATGAAATACTTAGAGAATAATTTTCCATATATTCTTACCCCCTTATTACCCCAAACTTAAAATATTATTCCCTTTTAACTACAAGTACGTACTGTAGAGGTACTCTGTTGTTACAAATAGGTACGCTGTAAATTCGGTTTAATTACGCGGTACTTTGCGGGTCGTAAAATAAAGTGTTACCCACAAAACTCATCATAATGAATGTTTTTTAATGAAGGCTCACTGACAAAACTTTACAAGTATTCATTGATGTATTTCATGGAATTTTTTATAGGATTTTTATCCCAAAATTTTACATTTCCGACATATGGCTACTGCTACTGATTTACTTCCTTTCGTGTGTTTCTTGGCGGTCTGTAAAACGATAGCTCCAAATTCTTGTTAATCTGTTAGTACAGTTTATCGCACAACAGCTTTTTCCAGTTTAGACGTGTTGTCCCCGTGTTTTGCTGATTTCACCCTGTACACAAATTCTGCCGCTTGGTCTTTTGCCACTCAGTGGATGTAACCGCAGTGATTTTTGCAGAAGGTGACGTCACATGCATACCCTCTATATGCGCAGTAGATAGTAGAATCGAAGATCGCTTCTGGTTCTATGCTCTACCCTGACTAGGGATGCTTAACGATTAATCACGATTAATATATAGCAGAATAAAAGTTTTTGTTTACATCAGATATGTGTGTAAACTGTGTATGATAAATGTGTATATATAAATATGCACACATGCATGTATAATTTTAAGAAAAAATATATATTTATATATTAAGTATTTATATTTATATATAATATAAATTATACATAAATATACAAATGTATATACACATGTAAACATTTCTTAAATATATACATGCATGTGTGTGCATTTATTTATACAAAGTTATTATACACAGTTCACACATATATATGGTGTAAACAAAAAAACTTTTATTCTGCTATAGATTAATCGCGATTAATCATCCCTAACCCTGACATGGTGCTGTTTTGAGCTATCATAGATGAAAATAACCGATGTCCAGTGGATATACTCATTAACGTCTTAAACCAAAGTAAAACCTTTTTTATATACTTTATAGCTTTTGACAAAGGGATTTTCTTCAGATATTAGAATAAAAAAGAACATAACACAAATGATAATACTAAGAATAACAATAACAAGCTACCATAGCACATGGCAACCGAAAGCGATCGACACAGTTTTTTTGGTCACGTGACCTTTTCAACATATACTGATTGTGGTTTTATTGTTCAAAAAATTCAAAAAGCAATAGTGAATGTGGAACACTTGGGCACTTGAGTGGGGTTGTAAATTTTGTATTATATATATATATATATATATATATTTAGGCCTATGGATGGACTGTAAATAAATATGGAAAGTCATATAGAACATATTGAAAAGAAGTAAAACCAGGTTCTTAGCGTAATAAAGAGACTGGATGTCATACAATCTAGAGCAGGGGTCTCAAACTCAAATTGGCTTGGGGCCATTTCTGAGTTTGACATTTAATCGGAGGGCAGCAGAGCTATTTTAAAGTTAAAAAAGTACAATATTTCTGTAAATTGACTGTTAAAATTCTATTATTTAATGTATAATAAAAGCAGTGTTTTTTATCTTTTAAATATACATTATTTTATATAAGTAAATCATTTCTTAACCTTCTCTTTAATAACTAAGGCCTATTAAAACCATGCACTAATACATTTATAAACTATTATGAACAATTACCATCAGTACGGGTTTGTATTTTGATTTATTTTGGATTGTTTACAGTCATAGTATTGACTTTATTATGTTCCATCTTTGTTATTCCACAGTTTTAATGAATTTGCTATTATATGTGGAAAAATATGAATAAGTGAAAGTGATCCTAAAACTTCTGAATGGGTAGTCAATGTTACATAAGCTAGTTAAACAGAAAAAATATATAATACTGCTAGGTGTAATTGCATAGCAAGCTACATAATAATATATTATACTTCATTAATATATAGCAGTATACAATACATACTTTTATCCTCTGTATGTTTCTCCTCATCTTTCCTCTTTAACCTGGACACTTTAATGGCAATTTTTCTTATCTGTAGTTTATGTGTTGCATTACATCTACGGCTCTGCCTCATATTATGCGGTGTCTCCATTAGAAGCTGTGATTTTTTGTTGATGTGAGCCCCACCGCAGCTCTTCTCTGAGTAACAGCTGATATTCACCCAGAAGTAACAAATCTTCTCTGGACAAACACAACAAAGTCCCGAGCAGATTAACTGATCACATGGTGACAATGATATGATTGACGCGAGGTTCAGATGAGGAATTAAAGTCCGATCACGCATTCCGTTATCCTCGCAATCACGGAGCGCGCGCGGCTCATGGCTGCGTAGCAACGGGTGACGCGACCCACGCCACGGAAAGCAACTTCCGCTCCCGAGCACTTTAGAAAGTAAGAAACGCCTTGACTCGTTTTAACGCGCGTTGTTAGACGCGACATGTGAACGAACCCTTAAACGTTTAAATTAAAAATGAAATGAATATGAAACAAAGTGAATAAAAATCTTTCTGCGGGCCAGATTATGTTATATTTTTGAAAGGTGCCGCGGGCCGCAGAGAGGGGGAGGGCGGGCCGCAAATGGCCCGCGGTCCGGGAGTTTGAGACCACTGATCTAGAGCATTTAGATGCATTTTAGGAGCTGCTAAAACTACACAAATAGCTGCTATGCAAGTGGAGTTGTCTCAAATGCGTTTACATTTATGGCGTCAAACAATTATCTATGGCATATTGGATTAATTTAATAGGTCATAATGAAGATCATTTAGCTAGAAAAATTCTAGAAGAAAGCTGGGAAACTAGACAGATAAAGTGATCAGGTTTTGTATGGAAAGCTAATACATGGGCAAAAGAAATGAACCTGGATAAAAAAAAGTATGGTCCAACTATCACAATGTCACCAATTCTGCTTTGGTTTTTTATTGAACCACAAAAAGCCCTCACAATACATAAAAAAATGCAAAAGGGAGAAAGTGGAGGGGATATAAAATTAATGGCAATAGAACATATCAAAACTGATCATTATTCATCTATTTACATTTATATGGGTCAAAGATCCCAGAGTCAGGGGGTCACTGGTGCAACCCTTAGAGTTTAAGTATGGAAACAAAGGGAGATGAACTAATGCAACGTCAGTGTACACTGCAGAGCTAGCGGCTATACAAATGACTCTTCTATGGATTGAGGATCTGTAAAGGAGGTTTTAATATGTTCAGATTCAATGTTTTCAAAACATTTCAAACTAATATAATTTATAGAATATGTAATGCAATCATATCTGACATATACTGAAAGCTTCATTTTTAACACTTCACTTACTGTATAATTAGGGGCCAAGCCCACAGGGCGGCAGGCCACTATTGCAATTGATGGTTTTCTTATTATTATTATTATTAGGGGCCAAGCCCGCAGGGCGGTAGGCCACTATTGCAATTGATGGTTTTCTTATTATTAGGGGTCAAGCACCGAAGGTGCTGAGACACCTATTGTAATTGTTAGTATTATTATTATTAGGGGTCAAGCACCGAAGGTGCTGAGACACCTATTGTAATTAGGGGTCAAGCACCGAAGGTGCTGAGACACCTATTGTAATTGTTAGTATTATTATTAGGGGTCAAGCACCGAAGGTGCTGAGACACCTATTGTAATTAGGGGTCAAGCACCGAAGGTGCTGAGACACCTATTGGAATTGTACTTTTTTCTTCTTCTTAGCCATTGGTGTCTATGGCAGCCCTATGAACCGTATGTAGGAAAATGATGAAATTTGGCACAGTTGTAGTGGTGGTCATAAATAGTCATTTGGCCAAAAATGGGGTCTCTAGCAGTAACTCTATAGCGCCACCATCATCTCAAAAATTCAATGTTCAAATGGTTATAACTCATGATCCATTTGCTCTATGAAAATTCTACTTAGTACACGTGATTGCTCTCCTCATGCTTATTGTTTTTAATACCTTACAGTAAGACTCCACCCATTACAGTAGCGGCCATTTTGAAATGTACAGTATTTCGTTTTTTCGCTACTCCTCCTTCAAATTTGGTTCAATTCTTATGAGATTTGGCACATGTGATCTTTGGAGTGAGCCGCATAGAAATGACTGAACAGAATTTTGATATTTTTCTTTATTTAAAAGTAATTAATGCGTGAACTTAACGAGATTGACGCAAAATTGGTTCTGAAGCTGTATCTCGGTCATTCTTTGATCAATCGAGATGAAATTTGGTACGCTTCATGTCGACCATGAACTGGGGGTCCATGCCAAATTTGGTGACAGCGCCACCTATGGGTCATGAGATAGTAAAAAAGGCTATTTTTGCGCATAACTTCTGAATCGTTTGTCAGAAAATTATGATATTGGTGTCTACGGATTCCTTACCTCATGCCGCATCTGTCGATGTGTATTATGCCGGGTTTGACCGAACCGCCTGTCCGCCATTTTGAAATTTGTCATAAATTGTTATAACTTTTGAAGTATTGGATATATTGGCGCAAAAATCGGTAGGAAGCTTTGGCATGATGTCCTGATTGTATCTGGGAAGTCAGAATACAGCGCCACCTAGGGGTTATAAACTATAACAGTTCTTATAGAACTGCTCATAACTTCTGAATACTTTGTCGGATATTAATTTTCTTTGTGAAATTGTATTCACTGGTTTATGCCGATTGCAACGATACCTCGTTTGTCATTTTCCATCATTCTGTTCATGTGTTATTGTAAGGCATATGGTAAATGATTTTTTCGCTACTCCTTTTACAAATTTTGTTTATTTTATGCCAGGTTCTGCTCGTATAATGTTTGGAGCAATCCGCACAGAAATGACTGAACAGATTTTTCTTGCACCTAGGAATTTTTTTGAGAAAAACCTCTGTAAAGTTGATCGTCCCTGTGATGTTGTCTATTTGTCATAGTTAATTACTTTATATTACATTTTATAGCGTTACTCTACGGAATGTTCTTCTTGTCTTCAATCTCACTTGAGCTTTTTGATTCTCATATACATTGTATTTCTGTGATTTCTGCTCTGCGGTGTCATTTCTACATCTTTGGTGATTGGCATATGTCAATGCTTGCATTTCTGTAATCTCTTTCCTGCTGCCCCTTGAGCTGTGTCTGCTGAGTGGTGCATCCACTAAGTCGTATGCATAGAGATCCTGAATTCATGGGTTCGAATCCCACCTGAGGCAGGTGTTAATTTCTTCTATTAAAGTTTTGTTCTTTCCCACCTATTCTTCTTGACCTGTCTGTAGTTCACATATGTTCTATTTTTGCCATGTTTTCTGTTGCTGCTCTGCACTGCGGTGGTTCTGCTCTGTCATTGCAACGCTTTGGGTACTTGCTGCGCTTTGTGTTCTTGATGCACCTTGGGTGGTCAGTGAGCATTGGGTGATTGATACCTTCTATGTTGCTTGCTGTGCTTTGGGTGCTCATTGCGCTAAAGGTGCTTGGCCCCGAATCGCTGCTTGCAGCTATATTTGTTAGTATTATTATTATTATTAGGGGTCAAGCACCGAAGGTGCTGAGACACCTATTGTAATTGTTAGGGGTCAAGCACCGAAGGTGCTGAGACACCTATTGGAATTGTTAGTATTATTATTATTATTATTCTGCTTCTTCTTCTTCTTCTTAGCCATAGGCGTCTATGGCAGCCCTATGAACCGTACATAGGAAAATGATGAAATTTGGCACAGTTGTAGTGGTGGTCTTAAAAAGTCATGTGACCAAAAATGGGGTCTCTAGTACTAACTCTATAGCGCCACCAGCAGTTCAAAAATTCAATGTTCAAAGGGTTATAACTTCTGATCCGCTTGATCTATGAAAATTCTACTTAGTACACGTGATTGCTCTCCTCATGCTTGTTGATTTTAATACCTTACAGTAAAACTCCACCCATTACAGTAGCGGCCATTTTGAAATGTACAGTATTCCATTTTTTCGCTACTCCTCCTTCAAATGTTGTTCAATTCTTATGAGATTTGGCACAGATGATCTTTGGAGTAAGCCGCATAGAAATGACTGAACAGAATTTTGATATTTATCTTTGTTCAAAAGTAATAAATGCGCAAACTTAACGAGGTTGACGCAAAAATGGTTCTGAAGCTGTAGCTCAGTCATTCTTTGATCAATTGAAATGAAATTTGGTACACTTCATGTGGACCATGAACTTGGGGTCCATGCCAAATTTGGTGACAGCGCCACCTATGGGTCATGAGATAATAAAATAGGCTATTTTTGCCCATAACTTCTGAACTGTTTGTCAGAAAATTATGATCTTGATGTCTATGGATTGCTTACCTCATGCCGCATCTGTCGATGTGTATTATGCCGGGTTTGACCGAACCGCCTGTCCGCCATTTTGAAATTTCACATAATTTGTTATATTTTTTGAACTATTGGACATATCCGCGCAAAAATTAGTAAGGAGCTTCGACATGATGTCCTGAAGGTACCTGGAAAGTCAGAGTACAGCGCCACCTAGGGTTTATAAACTATAACAGTTCTCATGGAACTGCTTATAACTTCTGAATACTTTGTCTGATATTAATTTCTTTGTGAAATTGTATTCACTGGTTTATGCCGATTGCAACGATGCCTCGTTTGTCATTTTCCAACATTCTGTTCATGTGTTATTGTAAAGCATATGGTAGATTATTTTTTCGCTACTCCTTTTACAAATGTTGTTTATTTTATGCCAGGTACTGCTCGTATAATGTTTGGAGCAATCCGCACAGAAATGACCGAACAGATTTTTGATATTCTGTTCTCTTTCTTAGAAATACCACTCCAAAGTTGACCGTGCCTGTGACGTTGTCTATTTGTCATAGTAAATTAATGTGACTGTATATTACATTTTATAGCATTACTATACAGAATGATGTTCTTGTCTTCAATCTCATTTGAGCTTTTTGATTCCCATATACATTGTATTTCTGATAGTTCTGCTCTGCACTGTCAGTTCTGCATCTGTGTTGATTGGCACACGTCAATCCTTGAAGCACCTAAGCTGTTTTTTGCTGCCCTTTGAGCTGTGTTAGCTGAGTTGTGCATCTGGTTAACCACATGCCATGAGATTCTGAGGTCATGGGTTCAAACCCCATGTGCAGTGATATTTTGTCTTAACTTTTTTCTCACTTAAGTTTTGTGATTTTCATACAATACATTGTATTTCAGTTATTTGTGCTCTCTGTTGTTATTTCTGCACGTTTGGTAATTGCTGGATATCAATGTTTACAGCTCTAAATCTCTATTCTATAGCTTGGACACACCAACTCAGTGGTTTAATCGTTTACTCAGTGGCGCATGCGGTTAGTGCGTTGCTTTGGGAACCTGAGGTCATGGGTTCGAATCCCAGTTCTTACTTTCACTTATTGAGATTTCCTTTTGTGTTCCCTTTAACACGTTCTTCTCGACCTGTCTGGTTTTCCACACGTGTTATATTTTTGCCATCTTTACTGTTGTTGCTCCGCACTGCAGTGGTTCTGCTCTGCATTTACTTTGCTTCGGGTTCGGGCTCTGTATTGCGTGCTTTCTGCGCTTTGCGCATTTGCTGCATCGTGCGGTTTTTGCTGTGCTTTGGGTGCTCATTGCGCCGAAGGTGCTTGACCCCGTATCGCTGCTTGCAGCTATATTTATTATTATTATTATTATTCTGCTGCTTCTTCTTCTTCTTCTTAGCCATAGGCGTCTATGGCAGCCCTATGAACCGTACATAGGAAAATGATGAAATTTGGCACAGTTGTAGTGGTGGTCTTAAAAAGTCATGTGACCAAAAATGGGGTCTCTAGTACTAACTCTATAGCGCCACCAGCAGTTCAAAAATTCAATGTTCAAAGGGTTATAACTTCTGATCCGCTTGATCTATGAAAATTCTACTTAGTACACGTGATTGCTCTCCTCATGCTTGTTGATTTTAATACCTTACAGTAAAACTCCACCCATTACAGTAGCGGCCATTTTGAAATGTACAGTATTCCATTTTTTCGCTACTCCTCCTTCAAATGTTGTTCAATTCTTATGAGATTTGGCACAGATGATCTTTGGAGTAAGCCGCATAGAAATGACTGAACAGAATTTTGATATTTATCTTTGTTCAAAAGTAATAAATGCGCAAACTTAACGAGGTTGACGCAAAAATGGTTCTGAAGCTGTAGCTCAGTCATTCTTTGATCAATTGAAATGAAATTTGGTACACTTCATGTGGACCATGAACTTGGGGTCCATGCCAAATTTGGTGACAGCGCCACCTATGGGTCATGAGATAATAAAATAGGCTATTTTTGCCCATAACTTCTGAACTGTTTGTCAGAAAATTATGATCTTGATGTCTATGGATTGCTTACCTCATGCCGCATCTGTCGATGTGTATTATGCCGGGTTTGACCGAACCGCCTGTCCGCCATTTTGAAATTTCACATAATTTGTTATATTTTTTGAACTATTGGACATATCCGCGCAAAAATTAGTAAGGAGCTTCGACATGATGTCCTGAAGGTACCTGGGAAGTCAGAGTACAGCGCCACCTAGGGGTTATAAACTATAACAGTTCTCATGGAACTGCTTATAACTTCTGAATACTTTGTCTGATATTAATTTCTTTGTGAAATTGTATTCACTGGTTTATGCCGATTGCAACGATGCCTCGTTTGTCATTTTCCAACATTCTGTTCATGTGTTATTGTAAAGCATATGGTAGATTATTTTTTCGCTACTCCTTTTACAAATGTTGTTTATTTTATGCCAGGTACTGCTCGTATAATGTTTGGAGCAATCCGCACAGAAATGACCGAACAGATTTTTGATATTCTGTTCTCTTTCTTAGAAATACCACTCCAAAGTTGACCGTGCCTGTGACGTTGTCTATTTGTCATAGTAAATTGATGTGACTGTATATTACATTGTATAGCATTACTATACAGAATGATGTTCTTGTCTTCAATCTCATTTGAGCTTTTTGATTCCCATATACATTGTATTTCTGATAGTTCTGCTCTGCACTGTCAGTTCTGCATCTGTGTTGATTGGCACACGTCAATCCTTGAAGCACCTAAGCTGTTTTTTGCTGCCCTTTGAGCTGTGTTAGCTGAGTTGCGCATCTGGTTAACCACATGCCATGAGATTCTGAGGTCATGGGTTCAAACCCCATGTGCAGTGATATTTTGTCTTAACTTTTTTCTCACTTAAGTTTTGTGATTTTCATACAATACATTGTATTTCAGTTATTTGTGCTCTCTGTTGTTATTTCTGCACGTTTGGTAATTGCTGGATATCAATGTTTACAGCTCTAAATCTCTATTCTATAGCTTGGACACACCAACTCAGTGGTTTAATCGTTTACTCAGTGGTGCATGCGGTTAGTGCGTTGCTTTGGGAACCTGAGGTCATGGGTTCGAATCCCAGCTCTTACTTTCACTTATTGAGATTTCCTTTTGTGTTCCCTTTAACACGTTCTTCTCGACCTGTCTGGTTTTCCACACGTGTTATATTTTTGCCATCTTTACTGTTGTTGCTCCGCACTGCAGTGGTTCTGCTCTGCATTTGCTTTGCTTCGGGTTCGGGCTCTGTATTGCGCGCTTTCTGCGCTTTGCGCATTTGCTGCGTCGTGTGGTTTTTGCTGTGCTTTGGGTGCTCATTGCGCTGAAGGTGCTTGACCCCGCAATTGCTGCTTGCAGCTATATTTAGGGGTCAAGCACCGAAGGTGCTGAGACACCTATTGTAATTGTTAGTATTATTATTATTATTAGGGGTCAAGCACCGAAGGTGCTGAGACACCTATTGTAATTGTTAGTATTATTATTATTATTATTATTATTCTGCTTCTTCTTCTTCTTCTTAGCCATAGGCGTCTATGGCAGCCCTATGAACCGTACATAGGAAAATGATGAAATTTGGCACAGTTGTAGTGGTGGTCTTAAAAAGTCATGTGACCAAAAATGGGGTCTCTAGTACTAACTCTATAGCGCCACCAGCAGTTCAAAAATTCAATGTTCAAAGGGTTATAACTTCTGATCCGCTTGATCTATGAAAATTCTACTTAGTACACGTGATTGCTCTCCTCATGCTTGTTGATTTTAATACCTTACAGTAAAACTCCACCCATTACAGTAGCGGCCATTTTGAAATGTACAGTATTCCATTTTTTCGCTACTCCTCCTTCAAATGTTGTTCAATTCTTATGAGATTTGGCACAGATGATCTTTGGAGTAAGCCGCATAGAAATGACTGAACAGAATTTTGATATTTATCTTTGTTCAAAAGTAATAAATGCGCAAACTTAACGAGGTTGACGCAAAAATGGTTCTGAAGCTGTAGCTCAGTCATTCTTTGATCAATTGAAATGAAATTTGGTACACTTCATGTGGACCATGAACTTGGGGTCCATGCCAAATTTGGTGACAGCGCCACCTATGGGTCATGAGATAATAAAATAGGCTATTTTTGCCCATAACTTCTGAACTGTTTGTCAGAAAATTATGATCTTGATGTCTATGGATTGCTTACCTCATGCCGCATCTGTCGATGTGTATTATGCCGGGTTTGACCGAACCGCCTGTCCGCCATTTTGAAATTTCACATAATTTGTTATATTTTTTGAACTATTGGACATATCCGCGCAAAAATTAGTAAGGAGCTTCGACATGATGTCCTGAAGGTACCTGGGAAGTCAGAGTACAGCGCCACCTAGGGGTTATAAACTATAACAGTTCTCATGGAACTGCTTATAACTTCTGAATACTTTGTCTGATATTAATTTCTTTGTGAAATTGTATTCACTGGTTTATGCCGATTGCAACGATGCCTCGTTTGTCATTTTCCAACATTCTGTTCATGTGTTATTGTAAAGCATATGGTAGATTATTTTTTCGCTACTCCTTTTACAAATGTTGTTTATTTTATGCCAGGTACTGCTCGTATAATGTTTGGAGCAATCCGCACAGAAATGACCGAACAGATTTTTGATATTCTGTTCTCTTTCTTAGAAATACCACTCCAAAGTTGACCGTGCCTGTGACGTTGTCTATTTGTCATAGTAAATTAATGTGACTGTATATAACATTGTATAGCATTACTATACAGAATGATGTTCTTGTCTTCAATCTCATTTGAGCTTTTTGATTCCCATATACATTGTATTTCTGATAGTTCTGCTCTGCACTGTCAGTTCTGCATCTGTGTTGATTGGCACACGTCAATCCTTGAAGCACCTAAGCTGTTTTTTGCTGCCCTTTGAGCTGTGTTAGCTGAGTTGCGCATCTGGTTAACCACATGCCATGAGATTCTGAGGTCATGGGTTCAAACCCCATGTGCAGTGATAGTTTGTCTTAACTTTTTTCTCACTTAAGTTTTGTGATTTTCATACAATACATTGTATTTCAGTTATTTGTGCTCTCTGTTGTTATTTCTGCACGTTTGGTAATTGCTGGATATCAATGTTTACAGCTCTAAATCTCTATTCTATAGCTTGGACACACCAACTCAGTGGTTAAATCGTTTACTCAGTGGCGCATGCGGTTAGTGCGTTGCTTTGGGAACCTGAGGTCATGGGTTCGAATCCCAGCTCTTACTTTCACTTATTGAGATTTCCTTTTGTGTTCCCTTTAACACGTTCTTCTCGACCTGTCTGGTTTTCCACACGTGTTATATTTTTGCCATCTTTACTGTTGTTGCTCCGCACTGCAGTGGTTCTGCTCTGCATTTGCTTTGCTTCGGGTTCGGGCTCTGTATTGCGCTCTTTCTGCGCTTTGCGCATTTGCTGCGTCGTGCCGTTTTTGCTGTGCTTTGGGTGCTCATTGCGCTGAAGGTGCTTGACCCCGTATCGCTGCTTGCAGCTATATTTATTATTATTATTATTCTGCTTCTTCTTCTTCTTAGCCATAGGCGTCTATGGCAGCCCTATGAACCGTACATAGGAAAATGATGAAATTTGGCACAGTTGTAGTGGTGGTCTTAAAAAGTCATGTGACCAAAAATGGGGTCTCTAGTACTAACTCTATAGCGCCACCAGCAGTGCAAAAATTCAATGTTCAAAGGGTTATAACTTCTGATCCGCTTGATCTATGAAAATTCTACTTAGTACACGTGATTGCTCTCCTCATGCTTGTTGCTTTTCATACCTTACAGTAAAACTCCACCCATTACAGTAGCGGCCATTTTGAAATGTACAGTATTCCATTTTTTCGCTACTCCTCCTTCAAATGTTGTTCAATTCTTATGAGATTTGGCACAGATGATCTTTGGAGTAAGCCGCATAGAAATGACTGAACAGAATTTTGATATTTATCTTTGTTCAAAAGTAATAAATGCGCAAACTTAACGAGGTTGACGCAAAAATGGTTCTGAAGCTGTAGCTCAGTCATTCTTTGATCAATTGAAATGAAATTTGGTACACTTCATGTGGACCATGAACTTGGGGTCCATGCCAAATTTGGTGACTGCGCCACCTATGGGTCATGAGATAATAAAATAGGCTATTTTTGCCCATAACTTCTGAACTGTTTGTCAGAAAATTATGATCTTGATGTCTATGGATTGCTTACCTCATGCCGCATCTGTCGATGTGTATTATGCCGGGTTTGACCGAACCGCCTGTCCGCCATTTTGAAATTTCACATAATTTGTTATATTTTTTGAACTATTGGACATATCCGCGCAAAAATTAGTAAGGAGCTTCGACATGATGTCCTGAAGGTACCTGGGAAGTCAGAGTACAGCGCCACCTTGGGGTTATAAACTATAACAGTTCTTATGGAACTGCTTATAACTTCTGAATACTTTGTCTGATATTAATTTCTTTGTGAAATTGTATTCACTGGTTTATGCCGATTGCAACGATACCTCGTTTGTCATTTTCCAACATTCTGTTCATGTATTATTGTAAAGCATATGGTAAATGATTTTTTCGCTACTCCTTTTAGAAATTTTGTTTATTTTAAGCCAGGTTCTGCTTGTATAATGTTTGGAGCAATCCGCACAGAAATGACTGAACAGTTTTTTGATATTCTGTTCTCTTTCTAAGAAATACCACTCCAAAGTTGACCGTGCCTGTGACGTTGTCTATTTGTCATAGTAATTTAATGTGACTGTATATTACATTGTATAGCATTACTATACAGAATGATCTTCTTGTCTTCAATCTCACTTGAGCTTTTTGATTCTCATATACATTGTATTTCTGTTAGTTCTGCGCTGCACTGTCAGTTCTGCATCTTTGGTGATTGGCATATGTCAATTCTTGCAGCACCTAAGCTGTTTTTTGCTGCCCTTTAAACTGTGTTAGCTGAGTTGCGCATCTGGTTAACCACATGCCATGAGATTCTGAGGTCATGGGTTCAAATCCCATGTGCAGTTATATTTTGTCTTAACTTTTTTCTCACTTAAGTTTTGTGATTTTCATACTATACATTGTATTTCAGTTATTTCTGCTCTCTGTTGTAAGTTCTGCACTTTTAGTAATTGCTGGATATCAATGTTTACAGTTCTAAATCTCTATTCTATAACTTGGACACACCAACTCAGTGGTTTAATCGTTTACTCAGTGGCGCATGCGGTTAGTGCGTTGCTTTGGGAACCTGAGGTCATGGGTTCGAATCCCAGCTCTTACTTTCACTTATTGAGATTTCCTTTTGTGTTCCCTTTAACACGTTCTTCTCGACCTGTCTGGTTTTCCACACGTGTTATATTTTTGCCATCTTTACTGTTGTTGCTCCGCACTGCAGTGGTTCTGCTCTGCATTTGCTTTGCTTCGGGTTCGGGCTCTGTATTGCGCGCTTTCTGCGCTTTGCGCATTTGCTGCGTCGTGCCGTTCTTGCTGTGCTTTGGGTGCTCATTGCGCTGAAGGTGCTTGACCCCGTATCGCTGCTTGCAGCTATATTTAGTATTATTATTATTAGGGGTCAAGCACCGAAGGTGCTGAGACACCTATTGTAATTGTTAGTATTATTATTATTATTATTCTGCTTCTTCTTCTTCTTCTTAGCCATAGGCGTCTATGGCAGCCCTATGAACCGTACATAGGAAAATGATGAAATTTGGCACAGTTGTAGTGGTGGTCTTAAAAAGTCATGTGACCAAAAATGGGGTCTCTAGTAATAACTCTATAGCGCCACCAGCAGTTCAAAAATTCAATGTTCAAAGGGTTATAACTTCTGATCCGCTTGATCTATGAAAATTCTACTTAGTACACGTGATTGCTCTCCTCATGCTTGTTGATTTTAATACCTTACAGTAAAACTCCACCCATTACAGTAGCGGCCATTTTGAAATGTACAGTATTCCATTTTTTCGCTACTCCTCCTTCAAATGTTGTTCAATTCTTATGAGATTTGGCACAGATGATCTTTGGAGTAAGCCGCATAGAAATGACTGAACAGAATTTTGATATTTATCTTTGTTCAAAAGTAATAAATGCGCAAACTTAACGAGGTTGACGCAAAAATGGTTCTGAAGCTGTAGCTCAGTCATTCTTTGATCAATTGAAATGAAATTTGGTACACTTCATGTGGACCATGAACTTGGGGTCCATGCCAAATTTGGTGACAGCGCCACCTATGGGTCATGAGATAATAAAATAGGCTATTTTTGCCCATAACTTCTGAACTGTTTGTCAGAAAATTATGATCTTGATGTCTATGGATTGCTTACCTCATGCCGCATCTGTCGATGTGTATTATGCCGGGTTTGACCGAACCGCCTGTCCGCCATTTTGAAATTTCACATAATTTGTTATATTTTTTGAACTATTGGACATATCCGCGCAAAAATTAGTAAGGAGCTTCGACATGATGTCCTGAAGGTACCTGGGAAGTCAGAGTACAGCGCCACCTAGGGGTTATAAACTATAACAGTTCTCATGGAACTGCTTATAACTTCTGAATACTTTGTCTGATATTAATTTCTTTGTGAAATTGTATTCACTGGTTTATGCCGATTGCAACGATGCCTCGTTTGTCATTTTCCAACATTCTGTTCATGTGTTATTGTAAAGCATATGGTAGATTATTTTTTCGCTACTCCTTTTACAAATGTTGTTTATTTTATGCCAGGTACTGCTCGTATAATGTTTGGAGCAATCCGCACAGAAATGACCGAACAGATTTTTGATATTCTGTTCTCTTTCTTAGAAATACCACTCCAAAGTTGACCGTGCCTGTGACGTTGTCTATTTTTCATAGTAAATTAATGTGACTGTATATTACATTGTATAGCATTACTATACAGAATGTTGTTCTTGTCTTCAATCTCATTTGAGCTTTTTGATTCCCATATACATTGTATTTCTGATAGTTCTGCTCTGCACTGTCAGTTCTGCATCTGTGTTGATTGGCACACGTCAATCCTTGAAGCACCTAACCTGTTTTTTGCTGCCCTTTGAGCTGTGTTAGCTGAGTTGCGCATCTGGTTAACCACATGCCATGAGATTCTGAGGTCATGGGTTCAAACCCCATGTGCAGTGATATTTTGTCTTAACTTTTTTCTCACTTAAGTTTTGTGATTTTCATACAATACATTGTATTTCAGTTATTTGTGCTCTCTGTTGTTATTTCTGCACGTTTGGTAATTGCTGGATATCAATGTTTACAGCTCTAAATCTCTATTCTATAGCTTGGACACACCAACTCAGTGGTTTAATCGTTTACTCAGTGGCGCATGCGGTTAGTGCGTTGCTTTGGGAACCTGAGGTCATGGGTTCGAATCCCAGCTCTTACTTTCACTTATTGAGATTTCCTTTTGTGTTCCCTTTAACACGTTCTTCTCGACCTGTCTGGTTTTCCACACGTGTTATATTTTTGCCATCTTTACTGTTGTTGCTCCGCACTGCAGTGGTTCTGCTCTGCATTTACTTTGCTTCGGGTTCGGGCTCTGTATTGCGTGCTTTCTGCGCTTTGCGCATTTGCTGCATCGTGCGGTTTTTGCTGTGCTTTGGGTGCTCATTGCGCCGAAGGTGCTTGACCCCGTATCGCTGCTTGCAGCTATATTTAGGGGTCAAGCACCGAAGGTGCTGAGACACCTATTGGAATTGTACTTTTTTCTTCTTCTTAGCCATTGGTGTCTATGGCAGCCCTATGAACCGTATGTAGGAAAATGATGAAATTTGGCACAGTTGTAGTGGTGGTCATAAATAGTCATGTGGCCAAAAATGGGGTCTCTAGCAGTAACTCTATAGCGCCACCATCATCTCAAAAATTCAATGTTCAAATGGTTATAACTCATGATCCATTTGCTCTATGAAAATTCTACTTAGTACACGTGATTGCTCTCCTCATGCTTATTGTTTTTAATACCTTACAGTAAGACTCCACCCATTACAGTAGCGGCCATTTTGAAATGTACAGTATTTCGTTTTTTCGCTACTCCTCCTTCAAATTTGGTTCAATTCTTATGAGATTTGGCACATGTGATCTTTGGAGTGAGCCGCATAGAAATGACTGAACAGAATTTTGATATTTTTCTTTATTTAAAAGTAATTAATGCGTGAACTTAACGAGATTGACGCAAAATTGGTTCTGAAGCTGTATCTCGGTCATTTTTTGATCAATCGAGATGAAATTTGGTACGCTTCATGTCGACCATGAACTGGGGGTCCATGCCAAATTTGGTGACAGCGCCACCTATGGGTCATGAGATAGTAAAAAAGGCTATTTTTGCGCATAACTTCTGAATCGTTTGTCAGAAAATTATGATATTGGTGTCTACGGATTCCTTACCTCATGCCGCATCTGTCGATGTGTATTATGCCGGGTTTGACCGAACCGCCTGTCCGCCATTTTGAAATTTGTCATAAATTGTTATAACTTTTGAAGTATTGGATATATTGGCGCAAAAATCGGTAGGAAGCTTTGGCATGATGTCCTGATTGTATCTGGGAAGTCAGAATACAGCGCCACCTAGGGGTTATAAACTATAACAGTTCTTATAGAACTGCTCATAACTTCTGAATACTTTGTCGGATATTAATTTTCTTTGTGAAATTGTATTCACTGGTTTATGCCGATTGCAACGATACCTCGTTTGTCATTTTCCATCATTCTGTTCATGTGTTATTGTAAGGCATATGGTAAATGATTTTTTCGCTACTCCTTTTACAAATTTTGTTTATTTTATGCCAGGTTCTGCTCGTATAATGTTTGGAGCAATCCGCACAGAAATGACTGAACAGATTTTTCTTGCACCTAGGAATTTTTTTGAGAAAAACCTCTGTAAAGTTGATCGTCCCTGTGATGTTGTCTATTTGTCATAGTTAATTACTTTATATTACATTTTATAGCGTTACTCTACGGAATGTTCTTCTTGTCTTCAATCTCACTTGAGCTTTTTGATTCTCATATACATTGTATTTCTGTGATTTCTGCTCTGCGGTGTCATTTCTACATCTTTGGTGATTGGCATATGTCAATGCTTGCATTTCTGTAATCTCTTTCCTGCTGCCCCTTGAGCTGTGTCTGCTGAGTGGCGCATCCACTAAGTCGTATGCATAGAGATCCTGAGTTCATGGGTTCGAATCCCACCTGAGGCAGGTGTTAATTTCTTCTATTAAAGTTTTGTTCTTTCCCACCTATTCTTCTTGACCTGTCTGTAGTTCACATATGTTCTATTTTTGCCATGTTTTCTGTTGCTGCTCTGCACTGCGGTGGTTCTGCTCTGTCATTGCAACGCTTTGGGTACTTGCTGCGCTTTGTGTTCTTGATGCACCTTGGGTGGTCAGTGAGCATTGGGTGATTGATACCTTCTATGTTGCTTGCTGTGCTTTGGGTGCTCATTGCGCTAAAGGTGCTTGGCCCCGAATCGCTGCTTGCAGCTATATTTATTATTATTATTATTATTCTGCTTCTTCTTCTTCTTCTTAGCCATAGGCGTCTATGACAGCCCTATGAACCGTACATAGGAAAATGATGAAATTTGGCACAGTTGTAGTGGTGGTCTTAAAAAGTCATGTGACCAAAAATGGGGTCTCTAGTACTAACTCTATAGCGCCACCAGCAGTTCAAAAATTCAATGTTCAAAGGGTTATAACTTCTGATCCGCTTGATCTATGAAAATTCTACTTAGTACACGTGATTGCTCTCCTCATGCTTGTTGATTTTAATACCTTACAGTAAAACTCCACCCATTACAGTAGCGGCCATTTTGAAATGTACAGTATTCCATTTTTTCGCTACTCCTCCTTCAAATGTTGTTCAATTCTTATGAGATTTGGCACAGATGATCTTTGGAGTAAGCCGCATAGAAATGACTGAACAGAATTTTGATATTTATCTTTGTTCAAAAGTAATAAATGCGCAAACTTAACGAGGTTGACGCAAAAATGGTTCTGAAGCTGTAGCTCAGTCATTCTTTGATCAATTGAAATGAAATTTGGTACACTTCATGTGGACCATGAACTTGGGGTCCATGCCAAATTTGGTGACAGCGCCACCTATGGGTCATGAGATAATAAAATAGGCTATTTTTGCCCATAACTTCTGAACTGTTTGTCAGAAAATTATGATCTTGATGTCTATGGATTGCTTACCTCATGCCGCATCTGTCGATGTGTATTATGCCGGGTTTGACCGAACCGCCTGTCCGCCATTTTGAAATTTCACATAATTTGTTATATTTTTTGAACTATTGGACATATCCGCGCAAAAATTAGTAAGGAGCTTCGACATGATGTCCTGAAGGTACCTGGGAAGTCAGAGTACAGCGCCACCTAGGGGTTATAAACTATAACAGTTCTCATGGAACTGCTTATAACTTCTGAATACTTTGTCTGATATTAATTTCTTTGTGAAATTGTATTCACTGGTTTATGCCGATTGCAACGATGCCTCGTTTGTCATTTTCCAACATTCTGTTCATGTGTTATTGTAAAGCATATGGTAGATTATTTTTTCGCTACTCCTTTTACAAATGTTGTTTATTTTATGCCAGGTACTGCTCGTATAATGTTTGGAGCAATCCGCAAAGAAATGACCGAACAGATTTTTGGTATTCTGTTCTCTTTCTTAGAAATACCACTCCAAAGTTGACCGTGCCTGTGACGTTGTCTATTTGTCATAGTAAATTAATGTGACTGTATATTACATTGTATAGCATTACTATACAGAATGATGTTCTTGTCTTCAATCTCATTTGAGCTTTTTGATTCCCATATACATTGTATTTCTGATAGTTCTGCTCTGCACTGTCAGTTCTGCATCTGTGTTGATTGGCACACGTCAATCCTTGAAGCACCTAAGCTGTTTTTTGCTGCCCTTTGAGCTGTGTTAGCTGAGTTGCGCATCTGGTTAACCACATGCCATGAGATTCTGAGGTCATGGGTTCAAACCCCATGTGCAGTGATATTTTGTCTTAACTTTTTTCTCACTTAAGTTTTGTGATTTTCATACAATACATTGTATTTCAGTTATTTGTGCTCTCTGTTGTCATTTCTGCACGTTTGGTAATTGCTGGATATCAATGTTTACAGCTCTAAATCTCTATTCTATAGCTTGGACACACCAACTCAGTGGTTTAATCGTTTACTCAGTGGCGCATGCGGTTAGTGCGTTGCTTTGGGAACCTGAGGTCATGGGTTCGAATCCCAGCTCTTACTTTCACTTATTGAGATTTCCTTTTGTGTTCCCTTTAACACGTTCTTCTCGACCTGTCTGGTTTTCCACACGTGTTATATTTTTGCCATCTTTACTGTTGTTGCTCCGCACTGCAGTGGTTCTGCTCTGCATTTGCTTTGCTTCGGGTTCGGGCTCTGTATTGCGCGCTTTCTGCGCTTTGCGCATTTGCTGCGTCGTGTGGTTTTTGCTGTGCTTTGGGTGCTCATTGCGCTGAAGGTGCTTGACCCCGCAATTGCTGCTTGCAGCTATATTTAGGGGTCAAGCACCGAAGGTGCTGAGACACCTATTGTAATTGTTAGTATTATTATTATTATTATTATTATTATTCTGCTTCTTCTTCTTCTTAGCCATAGGCGTCTATGGCAGCCCTATGAACCGTACATAGGAAAATGATGAAATTTGGCACAGTTGTAGTGGTGGTCTTAAAAAGTCATGTGACCAAAAATGGGGTCTCTAGTACTAACTCTATAGCGCCACCAGCAGTTCAAAAATTCAATGTTCAAAGGGTTATAACTTCTGATCCGCTTGATCTATGAAAATTCTACTTAGTACACGTGATTGCTCTCCTCATGCTTGTTGATTTTAATACCTTACAGTAAAACTCCACCCATTACAGTAGCGGCCATTTTGAAATGTACAGTATTCCATTTTTTCGCTACTCCTCCTTCAAATGTTGTTCAATTCTTATGAGATTTGGCACAGATGATCTTTGGAGTAAGCCGCATAGAAATGACTGAACAGAATTTTGATATTTATCTTTGTTCAAAAGTAATAAATGCGCAAACTTAACGAGGTTGACGCAAAAATGGTTCTGAAGCTGTAGCTCAGTCATTCTTTGATCAATTGAAATGAAATTTGGTACACTTCATGTGGACCATGAACTTGGGGTCCATGCCAAATTTGGTGACAGCGCCACCTATGGGTCATGAGATAATAAAATAGGCTATTTTTGCCCATAACTTCTGAACTGTTTGTCAGAAAATTATGATCTTGATGTCTATGGATTGCTTACCTCATGCCGCATCTGTCGATGTGTATTATGCCGGGTTTGACCAAACCGCCTGTCCGCCATTTTGAAATTTCACATAATTTGTTATATTTTTTGAACTATTGGACATATCCGCGCAAAAATTAGTAAGGAGCTTCGACATGATGTCCTGAAGGTACCTGGGAAGTCAGAGTACAGCGCCACCTAGGGGTTATAAACTATAACAGTTCTCATGGAACTGCTTATAACTTCTGAATACTTTGTCTGATATTAATTTCTTTGTGAAATTGTATTCACTGGTTTATGCCGATTGCAACGATGCCTCGTTTGTCATTTTCCAACATTCTGTTCATGTGTTATTGTAAAGCATATGGTAGATTATTTTTTCGCTACTCCTTTTACAAATGTTGTTTATTTTATGCCAGGTACTGCTCGTATAATGTTTGGAGCAATCCGCACAGAAATGACCGAACACATTTTTGATATTCTGTTCTCTTTCTTAGAAATACCACTCCAAAGTTGACCGTGCCTGTGACGTTGTCTATTTGTCATAGTAAATTAATGTGACTGTATATTACATTGTATAGCATTACTATACAGAATGATGTTCTTGTCTTCAATCTCATTTGAGCTTTTTGATTCCCATATACATTGTATTTCTGATAGTTCTGCTCTGCACTGTCAGTTCTGCATCTGTGTTGATTGGCACACGTCAATCCTTGAAGCACCTAAGCTGTTTTTTGCTGCCCTTTGAGCTGTGTTAGCTGAGTTGCGCATCTGGTTAACCACATGCCATGAGATTCTGAGGTCATGGGTTCAAACCCCATGTGCAGTGATATTTTGTCTTAACTTTTTTCTCACTTAAGTTTTGTGATTTTCATACAATACATTGTATTTCAGTTATTTGTGCTCTCTGTTGTTATTTCTGCACGTTTGGTAATTGCTGGATATCAATGTTTACAGCTCTAAATCTCTATTCTATAGCTTGGACACACCAACTCAGTGGTTTAATCGTTTACTCAGTGGCGCATGCGGTTAGTGCGTTGCTTTGGGAACCTGAGGTCATGGGTTCGAATCCCAGCTCTTACTTTCACTTATTGAGATTTCCTTTTGTGTTCCCTTTAACACGTTCTTCTCGACCTGTCTGGTTTTCCACACGTGTTATATTTTTGCCATCTTTACTGTTGTTGCTCCGCACTGCAGTGGTTCTGCTCTGCATTTGCTTTGCTTCGGGTTCGGGCTCTGTATTGCGCGCTTTCTGCGCTTTGCGCATTTGCTGCGTCGTGTGGTTTTTGCTGTGCTTTGGGTGCTCATTGCGCTGAAGGTGCTTGACCCCGCAATTGCTGCTTGCAGCTATATTGGTCATTGTTTCTGTTAGTAAATTTTTCTTCTTCCCCAATGGGAGTCTATGGCAGCCCTATGAACCGTACATAGGAAAATGATGAAATTTGGCACAGTTGTAGTGGTGGTCATAAATAGTCATGTGCCCAAAAATGGGGTCTCTAGCACTAACTCTATAGCGCCACCAGCAGTGCAAAAATTCAATGTTCAAATGGTTATAACTGCTGATCCGCTTGATCTATGAAAATTCTACTTAGTACACGTGATTGCTCTCCTCATGCTTGTTGTTTTTAATGCCTTACAGTAAAACTCCACCCATTACAGTAGTGGCCATTTTGAAATGTACAGTATTTCGTTTTTTCGCTACTCCTCCTTCAAATTTGGTTCAATTGTTATGAAATTTGACACAGGTGATCTTTGGAGTTAGCCGCACAGAAATGACCGAACAGAATTTTGATATTTATCTTTGTTCAAAAGTAATAAAGGCACAAACTTAACGAGGTTGACACAAAAATGGTTCTGAAGCTGTAGCTCGGTCAATCTTTGATCAATTGAAATGAAATTTGGTACGCTTCATATGGACCATGAACTGGTGGTCCATGCAAAATGTGATGACAGCGCCACCTATGGGTCATGAGATATGAAAGTAGGCTATTTTTGCCCATAACTTCTGCACTGTTTGTCTGATATATATATTCTTTGTGGAATTAGTTTCACTGGTTTATGCCGATCGCAACGATACCTCGTTTGTCATTTTCCAACATTCTTTTCATGTGTTATTGTAAGGCATATGGTAAATGATCTTTTTCGCTACTCCTTTTACAAATTTTGTTTATTTTATGCCAGGTTCTGCTCGTATAATGTTTGGAGCAATCCGCACAGAAATGACCGAACAGATTTTTTATATTCTGTTCTCTTTCTTAGAAATATTGCTCCAAAGTTGACCGTGCCTGTGATGTTGTCTATTTGTCATAGTTAATTACGTATATTACATTTCATAGCGTTTCTGTACAGAATGTTCTTCTTGTCATCAACCTCACTTGAGCTTGTTGATTCTTATATACATTATATTTCTGTTATATCTGCTCTGCTGTGTCATTTCTGCTTCTGTTGTGATTGGCATTTGTCAATGCTTTCATCTCTGTACACTCTATTCTGCTGCCTCATGAACTGTGTCAACTAAATGGCGTATCGTGTTAGTCACATGCAAAGAGATTCTGAGTTCTGGGTTCAAATCCTGCCTGGGGCAAGTTTTAATTTGTTTTATTAAAGTTTTGTTCTTTCTCACCTATTCTTCTCGACCTGTCTGTAGTTCACATATGTTCTATTTTCGTCATGTTTTCTGTTGCTGCTCTGCACTGCGGTGGTTCTGATCGGTGATTGCTACGCTTTGGGTACTTGTGTTCTTGATTCACCTTGGGTGTTCAATGCGCATTGGGTCATTGATACCTTCTATGTTGCTTGCTGTGCTTTGGGTGCTCATTGCGCTGAAGGTGCTTGGCCCCGAATCGCTGCTTGCAGCTATATTTATTATTATTATTATTCTGCTTCTTCTTCTTCTTAGCCATAGGCGTCTATGGCAGCCCTATGAACCGTACATAGGAAAATGATGAAATTTGGCACAGTTGTAGTGGTGGTCTTAAAAAGTCATGTGACCAAAAATGGGGTCTCTAGTACTAACTCTATAGCGCCACCAGCAGTGCAAAAATTCAATGTTCAAAGGGTTATAACTTCTGATCCGCTTGATCTATGAAAATTCTACTTAGTACACGTGATTGCTCTCCTCATGCTTGTTGATTTTAATACCTTACAGTAAAACTCCACCCATTACAGTAGCGGCCATTTTGAAATGTACAGTATTCCATTTTTTCGCTACTCCTCCTTCAAATGTTGTTCAATTCTTATGAGATTTGGCACAGATGATCTTTGGAGTAAGCCGCATAGAAATGACTGAACAGAATTTTGATATTTATCTTTGTTCAAAAGTAATAAATGCGCAAACTTAACGAGGTTGACGCAAAAATGGTTCTGAAGCTGTAGCTCAGTCATTCTTTGATCAATTGAAATGAAATTTGGTACACTTCATGTGGACCATGAACTTGGGGTCCATGCCAAATTTGGTGACAGCGCCACCTATGGGTCATGAGATAATAAAATAGGCTATTTTTGCCCATAACTTCTGAACTGTTTGTCAGAAAATTATGATCTTGATGTCTATGGATTGCTTACCTCATGCCGCATCTGTCGATGTGTATTATGCCGGGTTTGACCGAACCGCCTGTCCGCCATTTTGAAATTTCACATAATTTGTTATATTTTTGGAAATATTTGACATATCCGCGCAAAAATTAGTAAGGAGCTTCGACATGATGTCCTGAAGGTACCTGGGAAGTCAGAGTACAGCGCCACCTAGGGGTTATAAACTATAACAGTTCTTATGGAACTGCTTATAACTTCTGAATACTTTGTCTGATATTATATTTTTGCCATCTTTACTGTTGTTGCTCCGCACTGCAGTGGTTCTGCTCTGCATTTGCTTTGCTTCGGGTTCGGGCTCTGTATTGCGCGCTTTCTGCGCTTTGCGCATTTGCTGCGTCATGCCGTTTTTGCTGTGCTTTGGGTGCTCATTGCGCTGAAGGTGCTTGACCCCGTATCGCTGCTTGCAGCTATATTTATTATTATTATTATTATTTTTCCCCAATGGGAGTCTATGGCAGCCCTATGAACCGTACATAGGAAAATGATGAAATTTGGCACAGTTGTAGAGGTGGTCATAAATAGTCATGTGACCAAAAATGGGGTCTTTAGCAGTAACTCTATAGCGCCACCAGTAGTCCAAAAATTCAATGTTCAAACTGTTATAACTGGTGAACCATTTGATCTATGAAAATTCTACTTAGTACACGTGATTGCTCTCATCCCGCTTATTGAATTTGATACTTTACAGTAAGACTCCACCCATTACAGTAGCGGCCATTTTGAAATGTACAGTATTTCGTTTTTTCGCTACTCCTTCTTCAAACGTGGTTCAATTCTTATGAGATTTGGCACAGATGATCTTTGGAGTGAGCCGCATAGAAATGACCGAACAGAATTTTGATATTTATCTTTGTTCAAAAGTAAAAAATGCGCAAACTTAACAAGGTTGACGAAAAAATGGTTCTGAAGCGGTAGCTCAGTCATTCTTTGATCAATTGAAATGAAATTTGGTACACTTCATGTGGACCATGAACTTGGGGTCCATGCCAAATTTGGTGACAGCGCCACCTATGGGTCATGAGATAATAAAATAGGCTATTTTTGCCCATAACTTCTGAACTGTTTGTCAGAAAATTATGATCTTGATGTCTATGGATTGCTTACCTCATGCCGCATCTGTTGATGTGAATTATGCCGGGTTTGACCGAACCGCCTGTCCGCCATTTTGAAATTTCACATAAATTGTTATATTTTTTGAACTATTGGACATATCCGCGCAAAAAATGGTAAGGAGCTTTGACATGATGTCCTGAAGGTACCTGGGAAGTCAGAGTACAGCGCCACCTAGGGGTTATAAACTATTACAATTCTTATTGATATTATACTGTTATCTCCTTTCTGCTGCCCAATGAACCATGTCAACTGAGTGGCGCATCTAGTTAATCGTATGCATTGAGATTCTGAGATCCTGGGTTCGAATCCCACCTGAGTCAGGTATTTTGTTCTTCCTCATCAATTCTTCTCAACCTGTCTGTAGTTCACATGTGTTCTATTTTTCCATGTTTGCTGTTGTTGCTCTGCATTGTGGTGGTTCTGCTCTATGATTCCTGAGCCTTGCGTTTTTGATGCAATTTATGGTGCTTGCTGTGCTTTGTGAGCTTGCTGTGCTTTGTGTGCTTGCTGTGCTTTGTGAGCTTGCTGTGCTTTGTGAGCTTACTGTGCTTTGTGTGATTGCTGTGCTTTGTGAGCTTGCTGTGCTTTGTGTGCTTGCTGTGCTTTGTGAGCTTGCTGTGCTTTGTGAGCTTGCTGTGCTTTGTGAGCTTGCTGTGCTTTGTGTGCTTGCTGTGCTTTGTGAGCTTGCTATGCTTTATGTACTTGCTGTGCTTTGTGTGCTTGCTGTGCTTTGTGTGCGTGCTGTGCTTTGTGTGCTTGCTGTGCTTTGTGAGCTTGCTGTGCTTTGTGTGCTTGCTGTGCTTTGTGAACTTGCTGTGCTTTGTGTGCCTGCTGTGTTTGTGTAATTGCTGTGCTTTGTGTGCTTGGTGTGCATTGTGAGCTTGCTGTGCTTTGTGTGCTTGCTGTGCTTTGTGTGCTTGCTGTGCTTTGTGAGCTTGCTGTGATTTGTGTAATTGCTGTACTTTGTGTGCTTGCTGTGCTTTGTGTGCCTGCTGTGATTTGTGTAATTGATGTACTTTGTGTGCTTGCTGTGCTTTGTGTGCCTGCTGTGCTTTGTGTGCTTGCTGTGCATTGTGAGCTTGCTTTGCTTTGTGTGCTTGCTGTGCTTTGTGTGCTTGCTGTGCTTTGTGTGCTTGCTGTGCTTTGTGTGCTTGCTGTGCTTTGTGAGCTTGCTATGCTTTGTGAGCTTGCTGTGCTTTGTGTGCTTGCTGTGCTTTGTGTGCTTGCTGTGCTTTGTGAGCTTGCTGTGCTTTGTGAGCTTGCTGTGCTTTGTGTGTCTGCTGTGCTTTGTGAGCTTGCTGTTCTTTGTGTGCCTGCTGTGATTTGTGTAATTGCTGTGCTTTGTGTGCTTGCTGTGCATTGTGAGCTTGCTGTGCTTTGTGTGCTTGCTGTGCATTGTGAGCTTGCTGTGCTTTGTGTGCTTGCTGTGCTGTGTGTGCATTGCGCCGAAGGTGCTTGACCCCATGTTGCTGCTTGCAGCTATATTTATTATTATTATTATTATTTTTCCCCAATGGGAGTCTATGGCAGCCCTATGAACCGTACATAGGAAAATGATGAAATTTGGCACAGTTGTAGAGGTGGTCATAAATAGTCATGTGACCAAAAATGGGGTCTTTAGCAGTAACTCTATAGCGCCACCAGTAGTCCAAAAATTCAATGTTCAAACTGTTATAACTGGTGAACCATTTGATCTATGAAAATTCTACTTAGTACACGTGATTGCTCTCATCCCGCTTATTGAATTTGATACTTTACAGTAAGACTCCACCCATTACAGTAGCGGCCATTTTGAAATGTACAGTATTTCGTTTTTTCGCTACTCCTTCTTCAAACGTGGTTCAATTCTTATGAGATTTGGCACAGATGATCTTTGGAGTGAGCCGCATAGAAATGACCGAACAGAATTTTGATATTTATCTTTGTTCAAAAGTAATAAATGCGCAAACTTAACGAGGTTGACGCAAAAATGGTTCTGAAGCGGTAGCTCATTCATTCTTTGATCAATTGAAATGAAATTTGGTACACTTCATGTGGACCATGAACTTGGGGTCCATGCCAAATTTGGTGACAGCGCCACCTATGGGTTATGAGATAATAAAATAGGCTATTTTTGCCCATAACTTCTGAACTGTTTGTCAGAAAATTATGATCTTGATGTCTATGGATTGCTTACCTCATGCCGCATCTGTCGATGTGAATTATGCCAGGTTTGACTGAACCGCCTGTCCGCCATTTTGAAATTTGACATAAATTGTTATATTTTTTGAACTATTGGACATATCTGTGCAAAAATTGATAAGGAGCTTTGACATGATATCCTGAAGGTACCTGAGAAGTCAGAGTACAGCGCCACCTAGGGTTTATAAACTAATTTGACATATGTTAATCCTTGTAGCTTTCTAATCTCTTTTCTGCTGCCTCATGAGCTGTGTCATCTGAGTGGCGCATCAAGTTAATCATATGTATTGAGATTCTGAGTTCCTGGGTTTGAATCCCACCTGAGTCAGGTATTTTGTTCTTCCTCATCAGTTCTTCTCAACCTGTCTGTAGTTCAAATGTGTTCTATTTTTCCATGTTTGCTGTTGTTGCTCTGCATTGTGGTGGTTCTTGCTGTGCTTTCTGTGCTTTGTGTGCTTTGTGTGCTTGCTGTGCTTTGGGAGTTTGCTGTGCTTTGTGTGCTGGTTGTGCTTTGTGAGCTTGCTGTGCTTTGTGAGCTTGCTGTGCTTGCTGTGCTTTGTGTGCTTGCAGTGCTTTTTTTGTTGCTATGCTTTGTGTGCTTGCTGTGCTTTGTGTGCTTACTGTGCTTTGTGTGCTTGCTGTGCTTTGTGAGCTTGCTGTGCTTTGTGAGTTTGCTGTGCTTTGTGAGCTTGCTGTGCTTTGTGAGCTTGCTGTGCTTTGTGTGCTTGCTGCGCTTTGTGAGTTTGCTGTGCTTTGTGAGCTTGCTGTGCTTTGTGAGCTTGCTGTGCTTTGTGTGCTTGCTGTGCTTTGTGAGTTTGCTGTGCTTTGTGAGATTACTGTGCTTTGTGTGCTTGCTGTGCTTTGTGTGCTTGCTGTGCTTTGTGTGCTTGCTGTGCTTTGTGAGCTTGCTGTGCTTTGTGTAATTGCTGTGCTTTGTGTGCTTGCTGTGCATTGTGAGCTTGCTGTGCTTTGTGTGCTTGCTGTGCATTGTGAGCTTGCTGTGCTTTGTGTGCTTGCTGTGCTTTGTGTGCTTGCTGTGCTTTTTGTGCTTGCTGTGCTTTGTGAGCTTGCTGTGCTTTGTGTGCCTGCTGTGATTTGTGTAATTGCTGTGCTTTGTGTGCTTGCTGTGCATTGTGAACTTGCTGTGCTTTGTGTGCTTGCTGTGCTGTGTGTGCATTGCGCCGAAGGTGCTTGACCCCGTGTTGCTGCTTGCAGCTATATTTATTATTATTATTCTGCTTCTTCTTCTTCTTCTTAGCCATAGGCGTCTATGGCAGCCCTATGAACCGTACATAGGAAAATGATGAAATTTGGCACAGTTGTAGTGGTGGTCTTAAAAAGTCATGTGACCAAAAATGGGGTCTCTAGTACTAACTCTATAGCGCCACCAGCAGTTCAAAAATTCAATGTTCAAAGGGTTATAACTTCTGATCCGCTTGATCTATGAAAATTCTACTTAGTACACGTGATTGCTCTCCTCATGCTTGTTGATTTTAATACCTTACAGTAAAACTCCACCCATTACAGTAGCGGCCATTTTGAAATGTACAGTATTCCATTTTTTCGCTACTCCTCCTTCAAATGTTGTTCAATTCTTATGAGATTTGGCACAGATGATCTTTGGAGTAAGCCGCATAGAAATGACTGAACAGAATTTTGATATTTATCTTTGTTCAAAAGTAATAAATGCGCAAACTTAACGAGGTTGACGCAAAAATGGTTCTGAAGCTGTAGCTCAGTCATTCTTTGATCAATTGAAATGAAATTTGGTAGACTTCATGTGGACCATGAACTTGGGGTCCATGCCAAATTTGGTGACAGCGCCACCTATGGGTCATGAGATAATAAAATAGGCTATTTTTGCCCATAACTTCTGAACTGTTTGTCAGAAAATTATGATCTTGATGTCTATGGATTGCTTACCTCATGCCGCATCTGTCGATGTGTATTATGCCGGGTTTGACCGAACCGCCTGTCCGCCATTTTGAAATTTCACATAATTTGTTATATTTTTGGAAATATTGGACATATCCGCGCAAAAATTAATAAGGAGCTTCGACATGATGTCCTGAAGGTACCTGGGAAGTCAGAGTACAGCGCCACCTAGGGGTTATAAACTATAACAGTTCTTATGGAACTGCTTATAACTTCTGAATACTTTGTCTGATATTAATTTCTTTGTGAAATTGTATTCACTGGTTTATGCCGATTGCAACGATGCCTCGTTTGTCATTTTCCAACATTCTGTTCATGTGTTATTGTAAAGCATATGGTAGATTATTTTTTCGCTACTCCTTTTACAAATGTTGTTTATTTTATGCCAGGTACTGCTCGTATAATGTTTGGAGCAATCCGCACAGAAATGACCGAACAGATTTTTGATATTCTGTTCTCTTTCTTAGAAATACCACTCCAAAGTTGACCGTGCCTGTGACGTTGTCTATTTGTCATAGTAAATTAATGTGACTGTATATTACATTGTATAGCATTACTATACAGAATGATGTTCTTGTCTTCAATCTCATTTGAGCTTTTTGATTCCCATATACATTGTATTTCTGATAGTTCTGCTCTGCACTGTCAGTTCTGCATCTGTGTTGATTGGCACACGTCAATCCTTGAAGCACCTAAGCTGTTTTTTGCTGCCCTTTGAGCTGTGTTAGCTGAGTTGCGCATCTGGTTAACCACATGCCATGAGATTCTGAGGTCATGGGTTCAAACCCCATGTGCAGTGATATTTTGTCTTAACTTTTTTCTCACTTAAGTTTTGTGATTTTCATACAATACATTGTATTTCAGTTATTTGTGCTCTCTGTTGTTATTTCTGCACGTTTGGTAATTGCTGGATATCAATGTTTACAGCTCTAAATCTCTATTCTATAGCTTGGACACACCAACTCAGTGGTTTAATCGTTTACTCAGTGGCGCATGCGGTTAGTGCGTTGCTTTGGGAACCTGAGGTCATGGGTTCGAATCCCAGCTCTTACTTTCACTTATTGAGATTTCCTTTTGTGTTCCCTTTAACACGTTCTTCTCGACCTGTCTGGTTTTCCACACGTGTTATATTTTTGCCATCTTTACTGTTGTTGCTCCGCACTGCAGTGGTTCTGCTCTGCATTTGCTTTGCTTCGGGTTCGGGCTCTGTATTGTGCGCTTTCTGCGCTTTGCGCATTTGCTGCGTCGTGTGGTTTTTGCTGTGCTTTGGGTGCTCATTGCGCTGAAGGTGCTTGACCCCGCAATTGCTGCTTGCAGCTATATTTATTATTATTATTCTGCTTCTTCTTCTTCTTCTTAGCCATAGGCGTCTATGGCAGCCCTATGAACCGTACATAGGAAAATGATGAAATTTGGCACAGTTGTAGTGGTGGTCTTAAAAAGTCATGTGACCAAAAATGGGGTCTCTAGTACTAACTCTATAGCGCCACCAGCAGTTCAAAAATTCAATGTTCAAAGGGTTATAACTTCTGATCCGCTTGATCTATGAAAATTCTACTTAGTACACGTGATTGCTCTCCTCATGCTTGTTGATTTTAATACCTTACAGTAAAACTCCACCCATTACAGTAGCGGCCATTTTGAAATGTACAGTATTCCATTTTTTCGCTACTCCTCCTTCAAATGTTGTTCAATTCTTATGAGATTTGGCACAGATGATCTTTGGAGTAAGCCGCATAGAAATGACTGAACAGAATTTTGATATTTATCTTTGTTCAAAAGTAATAAATGCGCAAACTTAACGAGGTTGACGCAAAAATGGTTCTGAAGCTGTAGCTCAGTCATTCTTTGATCAATTGAAATGAAATTTGGTAGACTTCATGTGGACCATGAACTTGGGGTCCATGCCAAATTTGGTGACAGCGCCACCTATGGGTCATGAGATAATAAAATAGGCTATTTTTGCCCATAACTTCTGAACTGTTTGTCAGAAAATTATGATCTTGATGTCTATGGATTGCTTACCTCATGCCGCATCTGTCGATGTGTATTATGCCGGGTTTGACCGAACCGCCTTTCCGCCATTTTGAAATTTCACATAATTTGTTATATTTTTGGAAATATTGGACATATCCGCGCAAAAATTAATAAGGAGCTTCGACATGATGTCCTGAAGGTACCTGGGAAGTCAGAGTACAGCGCCACCTAGGGGTTATAAACTATAACAGTTCTTATGGAACTGCTTATAACTTCTGAATACTTTGTCTGATATTATATTTTTGCCATCTTTACTGTTGTTGCTCCGCACTGCAGTGGTTCTGCTCTGCATTTGCTTTGCTTCGGGTTCGGGCTCTGTATTGCGCGCTTTCTGCGCTTTGCGCATATGCTGCGTCGTGCCGTTTTTGCTGTGCTTTGGGTGCTCATTGCGCCGAAGGTGCTTGACCCCGAACAGAATTTTGATATTTATCTTTGTTCAATAGTAATAAATGCGCAAACTTAACGAGGTTGACGCAAAAATGGTTCTGAAGCTGTAGCTCAGTCATTCTTTGATCAATTGAAATGAAATTTGGTACACTTCATGTGGACCATGAACTTGGGGTCCATGCCAAATTTGGTGACAGCGCCACCTATGGGTCATGAGATAATAAAATAGGCTATTTTTGCCCATAACTTCTGAACTGTTTGTCAGAAAATTATGATCTTGATGTCTATGGATTGCTTACCTCATGCCGCATCTGTCGATGTGTATTATGCCGGGTTTGACCGAACCGCCTGTCCGCCATTTTGAAATTTCACATAATTTGTTATATTTTTTGAACTATTGGACATATCCGCGCAAAAATTAGTAAGGAGCTTCGACATGATGTCCTGAAGGTACCTGGGAAGTCAGAGTACAGCGCCACCTAGGGGTTATAAACTATAACAGTTCTTATGGAACTGCTTATAACTTCTGAATACTTTGTCTGATATTAATTTCTTTGTGAAATTGTATTCACTGGTTTATGCCGATTGCAACGATACCTCGTTTGTCATTTTCCAACATTCTGTTCATGTATTATTGTAAAGCATATGGTAGATGATTTTTTCGCTACTCTTTTTACAAATTTTGTTTATTTTATGCCAGGTTCTGCTTGTATAATGTTTGGAGCAATCCGCACAGAAATGACTGAACAGATTTTTGATATTCTGTTCTCTTTCTAAGAAATACCACTCCAAAGTTGACCGTGCCTGTGACGTTGTCTATTTGTCATAGTAAATTAATGTGACTGTATATTACATTGTATAGCATTACTATACAGAATGATCTTCTTGTCTTCAATCTCACTTGAGCTTTTTGATTCTCATATACATTGTATTTCTGTTAGTTCTGCGCTGCACTGTCAGTTCTGCATCTTTGGTGATTGGCATATGTCAATCCTTGCAGCACCTAAGCTGTTTTTTGCTGCCCTTTGAGCTGTGTTAGCTGAGTTGCGCATCTGGTTAACCACATGCCATGAGATTCTGAGGTCATAAGTTCAAATCCCATGTGCAGTGATATTTTGTCTTAACTTTTTTCTCACTTAAGTTTTGTGATTTTCATACAATACATTGTATTTCAGTTATTTGTGCTCTCTGTTGTCATTTCTGCACTTTTGGTAATTGCTGGATATCAATGTTTACAGCTCTAAATCTCTATTCTATAGCTTGGACACACCAACTCAGTGATTTTATCGTTTACTCAGTGGCGCATGCGGTAACTGCTGTGATTTTGGGAACCTGAGTTCATGGGTTTGAATCCCATGTGCAGTGGTTTTTGTCTTAACTTTTTTCTCACTTAAGTTTTGTGATTTTCATACTATACATTGAATTTCAGTTATTTGTGCTCTCTGTTGTCATTTCTGCACTTTTAGTAATTGCTGGATATCAATGTGTAAAGTTCTAAATCTCTATTCTATAGCTTGGACACACCAACTCAGTGGTTTAATCGTTTACTCAGTGGCACATGCGGTTAGTGTGTTGCTTTGGGAACCTGAGGTCATGGGTTCGAATCCCATGTGCAGTGGTTTTTGTCTTAACTTTTTTCTCACTTAAGTTTTGTGATTTTCATACTATACATTGTAGTTCAGTTATTTGTGCCCTCTGTTGTCATTTCTGCACTTTTAGTAATTGCTGGATATCAATGTTTACAGTTCTAAATCTCTATTCTATAGCTTGGACACACCAACTCAGTGGTTTAATCGTTTACTCAGTGGCACATGCGGTTAGTGTGTTGCTTTGGGAACCTGAAGTCATGGGTTCGAATCCCAGCTCTTACTTTCACTTATTGAGATTTCCTTTTTTGTTCCCTTTAACACGTTCTTCTCGACCTGTCTGGTTTTCCACACGGGTTATATTTTTGCCATCTTTACTGTTGTTGCTCCGCACTGCAGTGGTTCTGCTCTGCATTTGCTTTGCTTCGGGTTCGGGCTCTGTATTGCGCGCTTTCTGCGCTTTGCGCATTTGCTGCGTCGTGTGGTTTTTGCTGTGCTTTGGGTGCTCATTGCGCTGAAGGTGCTTGACCCCGCAATTGCTGCTTGCAGCTATATTTAGGGGCCAAGCACCTATGGTGCTGTGGCACCTATTGTTTCTGTTAGTATTATTATTATTATTTTTCCGCTTCCCCAATGGGAGTCTATGGCAGCCCTATGAACCGTATGTAGGAAAATGATGAAATTTGGCACAGTTGTAGTGGTGGTCATAAATAGTCATTTGGCCAAAAATGGGGTCTCTAGCAGTAACTCTATAGCGCCACCATCATCTCAAAAATTCAATGTTCAAATGGTTATAACTCGTGATCCATTTGCTCTATGAAAATTCTACTTAGTACACGTGATTGCTCTCCTCATGCTTATTGTTTTTAATACCTTACAGTAAGACTCCACCCATTACAGTAGCGGCCATTTTGAAATGTACAGTATTTCGTTTTTTCGCTACTCCTCCTTCAAATTTGGTTCAATTCTTATGAGATTTGGCACATGTGATCTTTGGAGTGAGCCGCATAGAAATGACTGAACAGAATTTTGATATTTTTCTTTATTTAAAAGTAATTAATGCGTAAACTTAACGAGATTGACGCAAAATTGGTTCTGAAGCTGTATCTCGGTCATTCTTTGATCAATCGAGATGAAATTTGGTACGCTTCATGTCGACCATGAAATGGGGGTCCATGCCAAATTTGGTGACAGCGCCACCTATGGGTCATGAGATAGTAAAAAAGGCTATTTTTGCGCATAACTTCTGAATCGTTTGTCAGAAAATTATGATCTTGGTGTCTACGGATTCCTTACCTCATGCCGCATCTGCCGATATGTATTATGCCGGGATTGACCGAACCGCCTGTCCGCCATTTTGAAATCTGTGATAAATTGCTATATCTTTTGAATTATCGGATATATCGGCGCAAACATCGGTAGGGAGCTTCGGCATGATGTCCTGAGGAAATCAGAGTACAGCGCCACCTAGGGGTTATAAACTATAACAGTTCTTATTGAATTGCTTATAACTTCTGAATTCTTTGGCATGTAAGCTCTTTTCTGCTGACCCTTGAGCTGTGTCTACTGAGTGGCGCATTTGTTAAGTCGTTTGCATAGAGATCCTGAGTTCATGGGTTCGAATCCCATCTGAGCCAGGTGTTAATTTCTTCTATTATAGTTTTGTTCTTTCTCAAATATTCTTTTTGACCTGTCTGTAGTTCACATATGTTCTATTTTTGCCATGTTTTCTGTTGCTGCTCTGCACTGCGGTGGTTCTGCTCTGTCATTGCTACGCTTTGGGTTCTTTGCTGAGCCTTGTGTTCTTGATGCACCTTGGGTGCTCAATGCGCCCTGAGTGATTGATAAGTTGTATCTTTCTTGCTGTGCTTTGGGAGCTCATTGCGCTGATTGTGCTTGGCCCCGTATCGCTGCTTGCAGCTATATTTATTATTATTATTATTTTTCCCCAATGGGAGTCTATGGCAGCCCTATGAACCGTACATAGGAAAATGATGAAATTTGGCACAGATGTAGAGGTGGTCATAAATAGTCATGTGACCAAAAATGGGGTCTTTAGCAGTAACTCTATAGCGCCACCAGTAGTCCAAAAATTCAATGTTCAAACTGTTATAATTGGTGAACCATTTGATCTATGAAAATTCTGCTTAGTACACGTGATTGCTCTCATCCCGCTTATTGAATTTGATACTTTACAGTAAGACTCCACCCATTACAGTAGCGGCCATTTTGAAATGTACAGTATTTCGTTTTTTCGCTACTCCTCCTTCAAATGTGGTTCAATTCTTATGAAATTTGGCACAGATGATCTTTGGAGTGAGCCGCATAGAAATGACCGAACAGAATTTTGATATTTATCTTTGTTCAAAAGTAATAAATGCGCAAACTTAACGAGGTTGACGCAAAAATGGTTCTGAAGCGTTAGCTCAGTCATTCTTTGATCAATTGAAATGAAATTTGGTACACTTCATGTGGACCATGATCTTGGGGTCCATGCCAAATTTGGTGACAGCGCCACCTATGGGTCATGAGATAATAAAATAGGCTATTTTTGCCCATAACTTCTGAACTGCTTGTCAGAAAATTATGATCTTGATGTCTATGGATTGCTTACCTCATGCCGCATATGTCAATGTGTATTATGCCGGGTTTGACCGAACCACCTGTCTGCCATTTTGAAATTTAACATAAATTGTTATATTTTTTGAACTATTTGACATATCCGCACAAAAATTGGTAAGGAGCTTTGACATGATGTCCTGAAGTTACCTGGGAAGTCAGAGTACAGCGCCACCTAGGGGTTATAAACTATTACAATTCTTATTGATATTTTACTGTTATCTCTTTCTGCTGCCCAATGAACCGTGTCAACTGAGTGGCGCACCTAGTTAATCGTATGCATTGAGATTCTGAGATCCTGGGTTCGAATCCCACCTGAGTCAGGTATTTTGTTCTTCCTCATCAATTCTTCTAAACCTGTCTGTAGTTCACATGTGTTCTATTTTTCCATGTTTGCTGTTGTTGCTCTGCATTGTGGTGGTTCTGCTCTATGATTCCTGAGCCTTGCGTTTTTGATGCAATTTATGGTGCTTGCTGTGCTTTGTGTGCTTGCTGTGCTTTGTGTGCTTGCTGTGCTTTGTGAGCTTGCTGTGCTTTGTGAGCTTACTGTGCTTTGTGTGCTTGCTGTGCTTTGTGAGCTTGCTGTGCTTTGTGTGCTTGCTGTGCTTTGTGAGTTTGCTGTGCTTTGTGAGCTTGCTGTGCTTTGTGTGCTTGCTGTGCTTTGTGAGCTTGCTATGCTTTGTGTACTTGCTGTGCTTTGTGTGCTTGCTGTGCTTTGTGTGCTTGCTGTGCTTTGTGTGCTTGCTGTGCTTTGTGAGCTTGCTGTGCTTTGAGTGCCTGCTGTGATTTGTGTAATTAATGTGCTTTGTGTGCTTGCTGTGCTTTGTGAGCTTGCTATGCTTTGTGTGCTTGCTGTGCTTTGTGTGCTTGCTGTGCTTTGTGTGCTTGCTGTGCTTTGTGAGCTTGCTGTGCTTTGTGTGCTTGCTGTGCTTTGTGAGCTTACTGTGCTTTGTGTGCCTGCTGTGATTTGTGTAATTGCTGTGCTTTGTGTGCTTGGTGTGCATTGTGAGCTTGCTGTGCTTTGTGTGCTTGCTGTGCTTTGTGTGCTTGCTGTGCTTTGTGAGCTTGCTGTGCATTGTGTGCCTGCTGTGATTTGTGTAATTGCTGTGCTTT